>NC_054469.1:97301481-97603590 GCF_017639515.1 Carcharodon carcharias
AAGCACCACATCATTTTAGTGCTTTGCTGTCTGTGTAAATAAATAGTATGTGCTTCACCTCATATTGGTCTCTGTGTCTGCAGTATATTGTTGTCAACTCACCTGCTGACAGATAAGCATGCAACCGGTTCACAAGCAAAACATATAGTAAAACATCTCAGGTGTCTAAATTGCTTATTAATGATATTGACATTATCTTGGGAAACAATCTATCTAGGGACATGTACTGCCTCCAGACCTTTCCACAAAATCCATTGTTTGGACTTGGAATAAACATGCTTGGCTCTGAATTTGTTGGAAAGAACAATAGTTTGAGTCAAGAGGTGTCTAAAGAGCCAAAAGCTCAAACTTCTGAGATTAAAACGATCTTGAAACCTCAGACTGACAATGAGGATTAAGGAAATGAATTGGAGGTCTCTGAATTAAGTCTGCCTGCAGAATCTAAGCCACGGGTGTCAAAGCAAAATACAGCAGTGGCATTCCAGGCTGATGGAGAAACAAAGGGAGACAGTGATTTAAAACAAAATGACTTGGCTGTAACTAATGCTGTTGCTATGGAACAATGAGTCTGAATTCAAGATTTGGAATGCAAATTAAAACCTCAATGATGAGGCTGTTGCTCTTGTGAGAGAGGAGCGAAGCAACATTCAAGCAAATTATGGAAAAGAATGATTTAAAAAAATCATGAATTGGCTAAAATAAAGAGTATCAGGACTTTTTGACTGATAATTGACATAACCTTAACAAGATTCTTAAAACAGCGAAGAAGAACCGTAATCCTGCTTTTAAACAGAGAAGGACGATTCAGCCATTTGGCTGAGACTTTATTTTCCAACCTGGAAAATAAAAAAGTCCTACAGTTATGGGGCAGAATTTTGCCCTTGGCGTGCGGGCTCGGCGGGGGCAGTCGGGAAGCCGACCGCCACCCGTGATTGGGCACGGAAAGCAGTTTCACGCTGGCCAATTAAGGACTGCCCAACGTGAAGCACCAGCAGCAGTACTCAGTGCTGCCAGTGCAGGTGGTGGTGGGGGGGGTGGGGGGTGTGTGAACCAGGTGAGCATGACCTTCGTGCATGCGCACGAGTACGCGCTACAGAATCTGCCTGAGGCACAGAACTGCCTCAGGGAGATGAACTGATTTCAAAAACAAATGAAAGATTTTATAAATGTTATGAAACATGTCCCTTCCAGACTCTGTCACATGAGCAGGGACATGTTATTAATGAAAAAATAAAGTTTTTATTTGATTTTGGAAACCTCATCCCGCCCATGGACGAGATTTCCAAAAAAGTGCAAAGGCCACTTGCCTTTCCGTCTGCCTGCCAACCGTAAAGTTGGACAGTCAGCAAAAAATTTATGTTAATTACCTTTTTAATGGCCTTAATAGGCCTTTTGTTTGTCGGCGGGCGCACTGCTGACTCTGACGTGCACCCACCGACTGAAATGTTGCGCGAGTGCGCGATGATGTCGGGACGCATGCCTGACATCATCACGTGTCATTTTAAGCTCAGCTGGGTTGGGCGTGCGCCCACCCACCAAACTAAAAATATTACCCTTGGAAGAGAAGAAAGTCCTGCAGTTAAAACTTGAACCAAATGGCTCACCATCTGTATGAAAAGGTCAATGCCCTGATGGAGATGTTGCTTTTGATAAAGCTAACCAGCAAACTAAATATCCAATTTGGTGCTGTTGTTGTCTGGCACACTGACCTCTACCTCGCGGAGGCTGAGCGTCAACTCGCAGACACTTCCTCCTACCTCTCCCTGGACCATGACCCCACCACTGAACATCAAGCCATTGTTTCCAGGACTGTCACTGACCTCATCTCCTCTGGGGATCTTCCTCCCACAGCTTCCAACCTGATAGTCGCCCAACCTCGGACGGCCCGCTTCTATCTCCTACCCAAAATCCACAAACAGAACTGCCCCGGTAGACCGATCACCTCAGCTTGCTCCTGCCCCACAGAACTCATTTCTCGTTATCTTGACTCCCTTCTCTCTCCCATTGTCCAGTCCCTTCCCACCTACATCCGTGATTCCTCTGACACCTTACGTCACATCAACAATTTCCAGTTCCCTGGCCCCAACCGCTTCCTCTTCACCATGGATGTCCAATCCCTCTACACCTCCATCCCCCACCAGGATGGTCTGAGGGCCCTTAGCTTCTTCCTCGAACAGAGGCCCGAGCAATCTCCATCCACCTCTACTCTCCTCCGTCTGGCTGAACTTATTCTCACACTGAACAATTTCTCCTTCAACTCCTCTCACTTCCTCCAAATAAAAGGTGTGGCTATGGGTACCCACATGGGCCCCAGCTATGCCTGTCTCTTTATGGGGTATGTGGAACATTCCTTGTTGCAGTACTACTCCGGCCCCCTTCCACAACTCTTTCTCCGGTACATCGATGATTACTTCGGTGCTGCTTCAATCTCTCGTCGGGACTTGGAAAAATTTATTAATTTTGCTTCCAATCTCCACCCCTCCATCATTTTCACGTGGTCCATCTCTGACACTTCCCTTCCCTTCCTTGACCTCTCTGTCTCAGTCTCTGGTGATAGACTGTCCACCAATATCCATTACAAACCCACCGACTCCCACAGCTACCTCGACTACAGCTCCTCACACCCCGCTTCCTGTAAGTACTCCATCCCATTCTCTCAGTTCCTTCACCTCCGTCGCATCTGTTCCGATGATGCCACCTTCAAAAACAGTTCCTCTGACATGTCCTCCTTCTTCCTTAACCGAGGTTTTCCACCCACGGTCGTTGACAGGGCCCTCAACCGTGTCCGGCCCATCTCCCGCGCATCCGCCCTCACGCCTTCTCCTCCCTCCCAGAAACATGATAGGGTCCCCCTTGTCCTCACTTATCACCCCACCAGCCTCCGCATTCAAAGGATCATCCTCCGCCATTTCCGACAACTCCAGCATGATGCCACCACCAAACACACCTTCCCTTCACCCCCCCTATCGGCATTCCGTAGGGATCGCTCCCTCCGGGACACCCTGGTCCACTCCTCCATCAGCCCCTACTCCTCAACCCCCTCCTATGGTACCACCCCATGCCCACGCAAAAGATGCAACACCTGCCCCTTCACTTCCTCTCTCCTCACCGTCCAAGGACCCAAACACTCCTTTCAAGTGAAGCAGCATTTCATTTGCATTTCCCCCAACTTAGTCTACTGCATTCGTTGCTCCCAATGTGGTCTCCTCTACATTGGAGAGACCAAACGTAAACTGGGCGATCGCTTTGCAGAACACCTGCGGTCTGTCCGCAAGAATGACCCAAACCTCCCTGTCGCTTGCCATTTTAACACTCCACCCTGCTCTCTTGCCCACATGTCTGTCCTTGGCTTGCTGCATTGCTCCAGTGAAGCCCAACGCAAACTGGGGGAACAACACCTCATCTTCCGACTAGGCACTTTACAGCCTTCCGGACTGAATATTGAATTCAACAACTTTAGGTTGTGAGCTCCCTCCCCCATCCCCACCCCCTTTCTGTTTCCCCCTTCCTTTTTTTTTCCAATGAATTATATAGATTTTTCTTTTCCCACCTATTTCCATTATTTTTAAATATTTTAAAATATTTTATGCTCTCCCCACCCCCACTAGAGCTATACCTTGAGTCCCCACCATCCATTCTTAATTAGCACATTCGTTTAGATAATATCACCAACTTTAACACCTATGTGTTCTTTTGTTCTATTGTTGTTGACATCTTTTGATGATCTGCTTCTATCACTGCTTGTTTGTCCCTACAACCACACCCGCCCTCCACTTCTCTCTCTCTCTCTCCACCCCCCACACACACACCTTAAACCAGCTTATATTTCAACTCTTTCTTGGACTCGAATTCAAGTTCTGTCGAAGGGTCATGAGGACTCGAAACGTCAACTCTTTTCTTCTCCGCCAATGCTGCCAGACCTGCTGAGTTTTTCCAGGTAATTCTGTTTTTGTTTTGGATTTCCAGCATCCGCAGTTTTTTTGTTTTTATCCAATTTCCTTACCCAGGACATAGAAATTCCCTGAAATTTTCTTGGCATCAGAAAGGAGATCTTGTATGATGGAAAGTGAAGCTACCAATACCAAATTGAACTCTCATTCGGAAGAGAGCTGGAGCTTTAAGTATCTACATAAATTGTTACATGTTTTTGGTTGATACAGGTCAAACATTTTGATGCTGTCAAGACATGAACAATGCTGCCAAGTTTCATGGTGAAAAGTGACAACAAGGGAAGAGATTGATAAATATGCTGTGGCTGGGATTTTCTGTGCCTGCTAGCATCAAGTGTGTTCGGTGGCATGAGCGGACAATATGGTAAGAAGGCCAAAATCGGTTTCACAACATTGTGACACCAGTTTGTGATCATCCGCTCAGCCCATCGATGACTAGCTGAGGGTATGTGTATGAGAATGGATGATGAAGTCCCTTGAGCTGGCAATGAGTGACATGCCAGTGAATGTGTGATTGGCTTGAGTGTGTGAGTTCAGAGTGATGAGATGGTTGTCACACTCTGGCTGCATGGATGAGATCATTCATCCTCTATCTGCATTGGATGGCCAACCTCTACTGTGTAGCATTAGCACTGATCACGACTGTCATTGCCTACCAAGCCAGAGTGGTAATGTTGTTGCCCCTTCTTCAGCCAGAGCGGGAGTACAGGACATTACAGAGGGCCTCCATGGTGTCCAAAAGGCACTCGAGGGCTACAGCCTTCTTGCCTTTTGGACCCATGTCTTTGCTGCAGTCCTGGGATGGAAGCACTGAACGCAGCTGCAATTTAAACATGGTGCCTGGTGTGATGAAACGGCAAAGTGATGTCATGGCAGGCGAATCAGAGCCCACCTGCCATGGAAACACCATGTATCTCGGGAATGCATAATTAATGCAGCGGGTTCGGGATGATATGGCACAAAAAGCTGCCATTGCGGCTGGCGGAAAAATCACGCAAATCTGGGACAATCCACCCTGTGATAGTAAGTCAGTTGTTAAAATGTGTAAAATGTTATAAATTGTTATATTTTGGATAGTGTTTTTGAAAACTCATTGATTTGGTGATGACTTTTCATCTTTTGAGGGGAAGCATTACAAATGCGAGGTTTAATAAGATTGTTATGTTTCAGGACAGTGCCTTTAACTTAGCGTAAAATGGTGGAATGAAGGAGGTCATGTAACTTGTTCTAAATTCTGCTGAGAACAGATCTGGTTGGCCCAGGATGTTTTACTGGAAGAAGGTACAAGATAAAAGAGTTACATTCACTATTTCCAATCTGATGGCATCTTTCCAGAATCTGGGGAGTTCCAAGGAACTCTCTAGATCCTGGGAAGGTGTGATCAGATTGAAAAATAACTCCTCTATTCAAAATAGGTGGGCGACAGAAAGCAAGAAACTACAGGCCAGTTAGCTTAACGTGTGTCACAGAGAAAGTGCTCGAATCTATTATTAAGGAGGTTATAGCAGGGCACTTAGAAAATCTCAATGCAATCAGGCAGAATCAACATGGTTCTGTGAAAGGGAAATCATGTTTGACCAATTTATTACTTCTTTGAGGAAGTAACAAACAATGTGGATAAAGGGGACCTCTAAATGTGGTGTATTTAGATTTTCAAAGGGCATTTGACATCAAAGGTTACCACACAAAATAAGGGCTCCTTGTGTAGGAGGTAACATATTATCATGGATATAGGATTGGTTAGCCTACAGAAAACAAAGAGTGGACATAAATGAGTCATTTCTGGGTTGGCAAGTGGTAACCGGTGGAGTGTCAGAGGGATCAGCGCTGGGGCCTCAACTATTTACAATCTATATGAATGACTTAGATAAAAGGACCAAATGTATGTTGCTAAATTGGATGATGACACAAAATTAGGTAGGAGATAGGTAGGAGATGACACAAAGACAGGCTGTGAAGAGGGCATAAGGAGTCTGTAAAGGGATATAGATAGGTTAAGTACATGGGCAAAAATTTGCAGATGGAGTATTATGCAGGAAAATGTGAACTTGTCCACTTTGGCAGGAAGAATAGAACAGGAGCATATCATTCAAATGGAGAGAGATTGTGGAACTCAGTTGTACAAAGGGATTTAATTGTCCTGGTTCATGAATCATAAAAAGTTAGAATGCAGGTACAGTAAATGATTAGGAAAGCAAATAGGGTGTTGTAATTTATTGAAAGGGGAATAGAATATACAAGTAGGGAAGTTTTGCTACAATTGTATAGGTGTTGGTGAAACCACATCTGGAGCACTATGCATGGTTTTGATCATCTTGTTTAAGAAAGGATACAAATGCATTTGAAGCAGTTCAGAGAAGGTGGGGCTGGGGTGGGGGGCTATCCTATTAGCTAAGGTTGGACAGGTTAGGCATATATATTGGGGTTTAGAAGAATGAGAGGTCTTATTATTGAAACATTTAAGATACTGAGGGGACTTGACAGGGTGGATGATGAAATGGTGTTTCCCTGTGGAAGATAATAGAACTAGCGGACACAGTTTAAAATAAGGGGTGTCCCATTTAAGAAGGAGATGAGGAGAATTTTCTTCTCAGAGGGTTATTAGTCTGGGGAATTCTCTTCTCCAGAGAGCAGTGGATGAAGGGCCATTGAATATTTTTAAGGCTGAGTTGGATAGGTTCTTGATTAACAAGGGAGACAAAGGATTTGGGGATAGATAGGAAAGTACAGGCCACAATGAGATCACCCATGACTTTATTAAATGGTAGAGCAGAGTCAAGGGGCCGAATAGCCTACTCCTGCTACTAATTTGTAAGTTTTTATATGGGGAGGTGATGACGTAGTGGTATTGTCACTGGACTAGTAATCTAGAGACTCAGGGTAATGCTTTGGGGGCCTGGGTTTGAATCCCACCATGGCAGATGGTAGAATTTTAATTCAATAGAAATCTGGAATTAAAATTCTAATGATGACCATGAAACCATTGTCAATTGTTGTAACATCCCACCTGTTTCACTAATGTCCTTTAGGGAGGGAAAGCTGTCGTCCTTAACTGGCTACACATGACTCCAGACCCACAGCAATGTGGTTGACTCTAAAATGGCCTAGCAAGCCACTCAGTTGTAACAAACCGCTACAAAATCACTAAAAAGGAATGAAACCGGATAGGCAACCCGGCATCGACGGAGGCACCAGAAACGACAACGGCAATCTCAGTTCTGCAAAGTCCTCCTTACTAACATTTGGGGCCCGACATAGTCACGCCTTACAAATAATGTCCCAGACATCACCATGCCTGGGTATGTCCTGCCCCACCGGCAGGACTGGCCCAGCAGAGGTGCCAACATAGTGGTGTACAGTCAGGAGGGAGTTGCCCTGGGCGTCCTCAACATCGACTCCGAATCTCATGAAGCCTCATGCATCAGGTCAAACATGGGCAAGGAAACCACCTGCTGATTACCACGTACTGCACCCTGCTCAGCTGATGAATCAGTGCTCCTCTATGTTGAGCGCCACTTGGAGGAAGCACTGAGGGTGGCAAGGGTGCAGAATGTACTCTGGGTGGAGGACTTCAACATCCATCACCAAGAGTGGCTCGGTAGCACCACTATTGACTGAGCTGGCCGTCCTAAATAACATAGCTGCTAAACTGGGTCTGCATCAGGTGGTGAGGGAAACAACAAGAGGGAAAAACGTGTTTGACATCATCCTCACCAACCTGCCTGCAGCAGATGCATCTGTCCATGACAGTGCCGGTAGTAGTGACCACCACATAGTCATTGTGGACAAAGTCCCACCTTCACACTGAGGATATCTTCCATTGTGTTGTGTGAAGCTACCACCGTGTTAATGGGATAGATTTCGAACAGATCTAGAAACTCAAGATTGGGCATTCATGAGGCGCTGTAGGCCATCAGCAGCAGCAAAATTGTACTCGAACATGATCTGTAACCTCATGGCCCGGCATATCCCCCATTCTACTATTACCATCAACCCAAGGGGATCAATCCCAGTTCAATGAAGAGTGCAGGAGTGTATGCCAGGAGAGCACCAGACATACCTAAAAATGAGGTGTCAACCTGGTGAAGCTATAACACAGGACTACTTGTGTGCCAAACAGTAAAGCAGCAAGTGATAAACAGGGCTAAGCGATCCCACAAACAATGGATCAGAACTAAGCTCTGCAGTCCTGCCACATCCAGTTGTGAATGGTGGTGGACAATCAAACAACTTATTGGAGGAGGAAGCTCCACAAATATCCCGATCCTCAATGATGGAGGAGCCCAGGACATCAGTGCAAAGGATAAGGCTGAAGCATTTGTACAATCTTCAACCAGAAGTGTTGAGTGGATAATCCATCTGTCTCCTCCAGAGGCCTCCAGCATCACAGATGCCAGTCTTCAGCCAATTCGCTTGCTCCACGTGATTTCAAGAAATGGCTGAAGGCACTGGATCTTGCAAAGGTTATGAGCCCTGACAATATTACAGCAATAGTACTGACTTTTGCTCATGATCTTCCCCACCCCTAGCCAAGCTGTTCCAGTACAGCTATAACACTGGCATCTACCCGGCTATGTGGAAAACTGCCCAGCAATGTCCTGTACACAAAAAGGAGGACAAATCCAATCCTATCAATTACCACCCCACCAGTCTACTCTCGATCATCAGTAAACTAATGGAAAGGATCATCAACAGTGCTAACAAGTGGCACTTGCTTAGCAATAACCTACTCACTGCGCCCATTTTGGGTTCCGTCAGGGCCACTCAGCTCCTGACCTCATTACAGCCTTGGTTCAATCATGGACAAAAGAACTGAACTCCCGAGGTGAGGTGAGGTGAGAGTGACTGCCTTCACATCAAGGCAGCATTTGACCAAGTACATCAAGGAGCCATAGTGAAACCAGAGTCAATGGGAATCAGAGGGAAAAATCTCTGCCGGTTGGAGTCATTCCTAGCACAAAGGAAGATGATTGTGGTTGTTGAAGGTTAGTCATCTCAGCTCCAGGACTCCATCACTGCAGGAGTTCCTCAGGGTAGTGTCCTCAGCCCAAACATCTTCAGCTGCTTCATCAATGACCTTCCTTCCATCATAAGGTCAGAAGTGGTGATGTTCGCTGATGATTGCACAATGTTCAGCATCATTTGTGACTGCTCAGATACTGAAGCAGTCCATTTCCAAATGCAACAAATGGTCAATATCCAACCTTGTGCTGCCACACAAGTGTCAGACAATGACCATCTCCAACAAGAGAGAATCCAACATCGCCCCTTGATGTTCAATGGCATTACCATCACTGAATCCCCCACTATCAACATCCTGGGGGTTACCATTGATCAGAAACTGAACTGGACTAGCCATTAATACTATAACCACAAGAGCAGGTCAGAGGCCAGGAATCATGCAATGATTAACTCACCTACTGGCTCCCCAAAGCCTGTCCAGCATCTACAAGGCACAAGTCAGGAGTGAGATGGAATACTCCACACTTGCCTGGATGAGTACAGTTCCCATGACACTCAAGAAGTTTGACTACCCCCAGGACAAAGCAACCCGCTTGATTACCACCACATCCACAAACATCCACTCCTTCCACCATCGACACACAGTAGCTGCAGTGAGTATCATCTACAAGATGCACTGCAGGAATTCACCAAGGCTCCTCCCACAGGACCTTCCAAATCCATGACCACTACCATCTAAAAGGACAAGGGCAGCAGATAGATGGGAACACCACCCCTTGGAAGTTCCCCTCCAAGTCACTTACCATCCTAACTTGGAAATATATCACCGTTCCTTCACTGTCACTAGGTCAGAGTCCTGGAATTCCCTTCCTAACAGTACTGTGGGTGTACCTACACCACATGGACTGCAGCTGTTCAAGAAGGCAGCTCACCACCACCTTCTCAAGAGCAACTAGGGATGGGCAATAAATGCTGACCTAGCCAGTGAAGCCCACATCCAAAAAAAAATTCACACCTGTGAACAATTATCAGGGCAGCTGTGCTGACAGTGGACAGACTGTTAGTCTCCAAGTTGCAGGGAGGTGTTAGGAGTGTTAGGTTTTGTAAATGGTTATGTTTCCATGTTTCCAACTGTCTATTTAATTCCAAGATAGACTAGAGGGGTCTAGAGTGTAGCTAAGGACATTTTTACATGGATACCAGGCCCATGTGATTCCCATTGCCATGATGATAGGCTTTGAGAGGGGAAGGGTCCAAAGGAAGCCATTGTAGTATTTGGTTACAGGTTTGCCATAAAATCTCACTGAGCCTCACAGACAAGGTCAGTCTGCAAAAATCTGAGAGAAGCAAAGAGATAGAGGCAGCAAGTCTCTATTGTGCATTACACAAAATGCGGGTGGGAGCTCACGCTCGGATAGAAGAGACCAAGGTCAGGAGGGTTTAAATGAAGCTAGAAATTTTACCTAGCTTCAGCTGGAAGGAAGAATCTCCAGGGTTATGCACACCATGAGAGTCAGTTCAGGAATTAGAAATTACCTGGCTGGAAAAGGAAAAGCAGCTAAGAATCATTTTGGACTGGTTCTGCCCATATCACCATTTATATTTGCCTTGCCTCCTCCATTCCTCCCAGTCCCAAAGTTGCTTTCTTAATAGATTGGAGGATGGCCAGGTGGGGCATGCCACTTTCAGTTCTTGACCTTTCCTTTGCAATTTAAGTTCTCTTCTCAGGCAAGTACATGAAATGCCTTTGTTTCTCACCTCCTAAAGGCATGCACAAAGCCCATGTTGGTGCTGGCCTAACTGTTCAACATGGAACACACGCATGTGGCTAAGTCTCAAGACCTGTCTGTGAAACACCAAATAACCCATACAACATGGTGATCAACGGTGGGACACAACGTGGTGACAAGTAATGATATGAAAGGTGGCATTTTAAATGATGATCCCAGAACAGGATCCCAAGACATGAGGAACTAAAAGCAGCTGAAGTCTGACCAGAGAGATGGGCACTTAAGAAGAAAACTTGAAGAAACAGTTGAAGAAGCTTAGCTACAGACTTGGAAGTTGAGGAATCCACCAGAGTGAGTGGACGTCTATTGCGAGACGCCCAAGTGACATAGAATGAAGAGACCTGCTCAGATCACAAAGACAGGTGAGCACAACTACAAAAATTGCAAGACCCCTGAGTGATGGAGAGCAAAAAACTGCTCCGATCACAATTAGGGTGAGCAACACTTCGGAAAATTGCAAGACCCTGTGTGTGTCACAGGTTCAAAGGACCTGGACAGTCAATAAGACGGTGAGCAAAAATTACAAAAACAGAAGCTGTACTTACATTTTAGAATAGGCGGTGGTCCCATGGGGCTCAGCAGGTTGCAGAAGCTGCAAGACAGCTGCGAAAAAAATGGTTAAAAAAAACTTGCGGAAAGAAAGACTGAAAAGAGAGAGACCTGCAGCGTGCAGTAAGAAGAAGAGAAAAAAAAAACCTGCAGAGTTTAAGAGAAAGGGAACCCTTTTCAGTCAGGTCCCTGTCTTCTTGTATAGAAGAGAAAAGTTCTGCATCATTAACAGCTCATAGGCAGAATTTTACAGCAGTGGGATTTTACATTCCCACTGAAGTCAATGGGGTTTATAATGGCTCGCTGCATTTTACCGCCCTGTCCCCACTGAAACCTTGCAGTTAAATTCCATCCCATAACTTTTTAAAAAGAAACACACCTGCAAAAACTCCTAAAGTGTGGGGCATTCAAAAATAAAGGACCTGCAGAAGTTAAAGAAGAAAAAGAATCACTGAGAAAAGAATTGCTGCTATTTTAAAAGTTTAAAAACTTTAACAAAAATTAGGCCCACAATCGCTGGGGAGCCTGCCAAAATCGTGAACCGCAGGAAACAAAGAAAACCGACAAGCTGCAGACAACTTGAGTTTAAAAAAAATGGTTACTGCATAGATAGCTTTAATGGGGCAATAACATTTGAAACTGTAACTTCAAGAAAAAAAGATGGCCTTGGCTAGAAAATTAGAAAAACAGACCCTAGAATGGGAGTCTTGGAGAGGGCAATTTTTAGTTTACAGAAGTACAGATTAAATAAGGAATCAGAAGAAGTACAAGTTGATAAGTTTTTATTTGTGTTTGGTTCATTTGCAGGTGAAATACTCCACAGCCAACATATAGGTCAATACTTGACAACATTTGGTGAGATATCAATAGGCTTTGATAGATATCTTAAACTCCAAGTTGTAGAGAGCACAGGCCTTGAAGAAAGTCTAGCACATCTCCAGTGAGATGCTGAGGGCAACAAAAGACCCCAGTAATAGGGAAACAGAAAACCCCAGAGTGAGGGAGACGATGTTCAAGTAAACCACAAGGCGGGTTGCCAACTATGTCAATGCAATGAAATGCATGAGCCGAAGAGTTTAGTTTAGTAGAAAGAAATGGCTGAGAAGCAGCCCAAAGGCTTAAAAATAGAACTTTTAAAAAATGAATCTGTTCTACAGGAAAATGTTTGCATCAGAGCTGAACTGTAAGATTTGAAGTCCAAGATTCAAGCTGAGTGTATACCTTTGAAAACACATGATAACCTGAAGTCATCAATGAACCAAGCTGTTCAAGATCTGAACAAACAAATTTCAGAGATGCCACTAAAGTACCAGGAGGAAATAACGACCCTCAAATCCACAGTTTGTAACTTAAAGCAGGAGTTGGGAAAGCCCAGATAGGTGTGCAGCCAGACACAACAGCAGGCAGAAAAGTCACACAAAAGAAGTTGTGATCCTGAAAGACTCCTTGAAGAATGAATATGTAGCCATGGAAAAATATGAGGAGCTAAAAATTACATTGAATATTGTTTCAGGAAAAGCTGTGTTGGAACTATCAGCAGCAACAAAATGATGCATTGAAGCTTGGGTGAGTTGGCAAGAGGTCAGCAAGAAAATAAACAGTTGCAAGGACAGATGATTGTCTTTCATGATCAAATGCAAAAGGATTGCGTATTCATTCAGCAACATGAAGAAATGAAGACTGTCTTAAACAGTAGTCTGGAAGAACAGCAGAAGAAACTCAAGGAGACTATGCGGAGTTACAAGAAAACTTATGATGAAACAAGCAAGCTTCACAAAGAAAAGTTAAACCTGTTGAAGCATCCTCATACATTACAAGAATCCCTCAGGTCAAAATGTGTTTCTCTGGAAAATTATGAAGAGAAGGAAAATTAATTGATATGAAGATTGGAAATGTTGCCAGCTGTGATGAGGATAGTCTTGAACTTCTAAAGGGCATAGACATTTTGGTGGATTGGACAGGCAAGTGGCAGATGAAGTTCAATGCAGGGAAGTGTGAGGTGATCCATTTTGGCGGGAAGAATATGAAGAGACAGTATAAAATAAAGGGAGATACTCTAAAGGAGGTGCAGGAACAGAGGGACATAGTTGTATATGTACATAGATCATTGAAGATGTCAGGGCATGTTGAGAGAGCAGTTAATAAAGCATATAGTACCTTTGACTTTATTAATAGGGGCATTGAGTACAAGAGTAAAAAGGCCATGTTGAACTTGCATAAAACACTAGTTAGGCCTCATGTGGAGCACTTCATTCAGTTCTGGGTGCCTTATTTGAAGAGGGATGTGAGGGCATTGGAGAGAGTACAGAGGAGATTCACAAGAATCATTCCAGGGATAAAGAACTGTAGCTATGAAGATAGATTGGAGAGATTGGCATCTTTTTCTTGGAGAAAAGAAGGCTGAGAGGAGACTTGATAGAGATGTTCAAGATCCTGAGGGGTATAGACAGGGTAAATAGTGAGAAACTGTTCACAGTCAAGATAGCATCAAGAACTAGAGGGCACAGATACAAAATAATTGGCAAAAGGAGAAATGTGATGTGAGGAAAAAAATTTTCACCCAGAGGGTTGTTGGATTCTGGAATAAACTTCCTGAGAGGGTGGTGGAGGCAGGTTTCATTGAGGTATTCAAAAGGGAATTGGATTGCTACTGCAAAAGAAATAATGTGCAAGGTTAAGAGGATAATGCAGGGCAGTGGGACTAGGTGGGATACTCTTTCACAGAGCCAGTGCAGACTCCGTGGGCCGAATGGCTTCCTTCTGCACTGTAAAGATTCTGTGTATTTAACATCACTCTGAACAAACTGAAGGACCAGTTTGCAGAGAAGACTCAGCAATGTTCCATATTGCAAGAGGAAGCCAAAAGCTACATGAAAAAGACTGAAGAGCTGAAGAAGCAGTTGAATGACAATGGGGAGGCATTGAAAGAAAAAGTCATAGGACTTCCCAAGATAGATGAAGGGAAATCTGATTTTGAAGCATCAAATATAGTTGAAATGTGAATACATGCAGACTGTTAGCAAAACCTTTAGTACTCTTTATCATTTTCATTAGTGATTGCACAGCTATCACCAAACATACTGTAGTGCTTGTCAAAATAATTTTGTTGTATTTTTCAGCTGATAGCAACAACAGCAACAATACAATTTAACTGCAGTTTTGACTGTAATAAAACTCATTTACAGTGGTTTTGACGGTAACAGGGAAAAAAGGGAGAGAAGCTAGCAAAAACTTCAAAATTGTTAGAGGAACGATTTGACAAGCGAGCAGATAATGAAGCCATTAGTAGCGCAATCACAGAACTGTTGATTCACTTTGCTGGAAACAGACCTGGCTAACAGTGAAAGCAAAATGAAAGACAAGGACAAAGTTGTGTGAATGACAGAGCATGAAAAAATCGGAATAAGATCAGAAAATGTGAATCTGATACTGAAGTGCAGGGAACTAGGAGAAGAAAAAGCACTGGAGGTCTCAAATGTACTAAAAACCATTGAGCTGAATGAAAAGATTCATATGCTTGCAAAACAATTTGAAAACAAAACAGCAAACAATTTTTAAAAATTCATTTATGGGATGTGGGCATCGATGGCTAGGCCAGCATTCATTGCCCATCCCTAATTGCCCTTGAGAAGACAGTGGTGAGCTGTCTTCTTGGTTTGGCTAATATTGTGAAACAAGTAGATATGAAGCTTCCATTTGCGAAACATCAACGTCCAGCAACAACATGGCAGACACCAAGAAGAAAATTCAAGTCCACTCTAGGAATGAATGGAGTGCACATTCCCTTTGGAAGGAATGGGATAAGCCCACAGTGTCAGAGAAAAGCAGATGGGTTGTTAGTGAACATAAACACAACTCAAAGGAATGCAAAAAGCGAATCAAATGGAGGTAGCCTTGTACCAGAAACACTGAGTACTACTACCATTCCTTCAGACATGACAGACTGAGATGTGAAAGCCTCCTTGCTTACCTTGCCAGAATGCATCAGGTCATTGAACCTTTTTTAGCACTGCAACCAAGTATGAATGACAACCCCATGGTTGCTCAGCTCCTCTGCAATCTCCATCCAGGCCTGGTTGGTTTGACAAGATGGTTTTCTCGTGCCATCACGAGGGAGCAGGGCTTCCCTCCATGCCCTTACAGCCCGGAAGAGCACTCCAGGGAGATACCAGCAAATTGTTGAGTGATCTTTGCTCTGCCTTTTGCCATGTCATGATCTCTATAGTTGTCAGTGCTCCCTTATTGTTCCCTCCAGCATTGTTGTATGTTCAAGCACTGCTGACTGCCTTTTAAAGATGGTGCCAGCATTGCCTGAGCCAGAAGCTCACCACCCACACCCCAACCTGAGCCACCTAACTGGCCAGATGCTGCACCTTCCAGCCATTAATTGGCTGGCCCTATTGTTCGCAACTGCAACCCCCCAACCCCTCCCCAAGCCCCCAAACCTGCGTGGCCACACCACCCACATGTCCTGACATTGGGACATGGTTGCTGTTGGTAAAATCCTGAACACTACTTCTCTCCATCCTTCAAAACCTTTCTCAAATGGTTCCTCTTTAACAGTTTTGAAGTTTTTGCGAACCCCTCTCCCTTTTTTCTCTGTTGCCATCAAAACTACTGTAAATGAGTTTTATTACAGTCAAAGCTGCAGTTAAATTGTAATTAGTTGGTATTGTTGCTGTTGCTATCAGCTGAAAAATACATTTATTTTGACAATTATTTTGTCAAGCACTGCAGTATGTTTGGTGATAGCTGTGCAATCACACTAATGAAAATGATAAAGAGCACTAAAGGTTTTGCTAACAGTCTGCATGTGTTCACAGTCCAGTTATATTTGATGCTTTAAAAATCAAATTTCCCTTCATCTATCTCTGTGGAAAGCAATCTGAATATATAACAAGTTAAATTAAGATGTGTAATGCTGGATGTGGGGAAGGATGGGTTTACGTGTGTGTGAGGTTACCCTTCAGAGTTAGACGACAGGATGTTTAAATTGGCTGGAGAGGGAAAGAAATCATCCAAGATTCACATTTTAGATCACTATTTAGTGATTTCAGCTGCAAAGTTGATGGATGTGGGTAAGTTTGGTGTTGGCTGTGATGCTCCATTGTAGAAATCTTGTCATCACTTTCGCAACTCCCACATGAAGGATCATCACTCGGCTAGTTAACAGAGGGCAGTTGTAGTTATAAATTCCAGAGAAAGAGGAGACATAAATCAGAGTGGGAAAAGATTTCAGAGCCTGAAAAATTATAGGGATTATAATGTTTCAGTGTTGGTAGGTGAGTGATTTTTTTTCATTGCATGGCCCCTTGAGATTTTGCTTATCCAGTTTACATTTGCTTTAGAGACAATAAATAAATGGAACACCTTGACGCTTAAGGTGTAAAGTCATATGATCAATGCTGGTTGACTGTTACTATTTTTCACTGTAACTAATTCCAATTGCTTATCATCTTTCTATAGCTCATCTATGGACTTTTTAATTGTGGTCTGCAAACCCTTGGCCAAGAAACGAACATCTGCTATGATGAGAATAACTTAAATGAAGTGTACAGTGGTTGAAGTCCATATGGCACAATGCACACATGTACCAGAAGAATGGCTTGATTCTTATCTTTAAAAAACAAAAACAAGGCGGAATCTTGTTGCGGGGTTGGAGTTTTCACCTGCTGGTTGGACAGCCTGCAAGTGACCCACGCTGCCTTTTTTGGGGAAGACCTGCTGAACCACACACCATTCAGCAAGGCTAGTGGTGGGCCTTCACCTGGATTCAAAACCCCAGGGATGGAAGATTCACCTACCAAAATCTGAAGAGATTGGCAGCTCTTGTGATCAACAGCATCACTGAGGAGGCTGTGACTGCAGCCATAAGGACAGCAACTGAAGTCCTAGGATCACGCAGTGACCCAGGCCACAGACAAGCAATGCGGGTGTTGGTTTCATGGAGTGGGAGTTGTGGGAAGAGGAGTGCAGCAGAGGTTGGCAGCAAGGGCTGGGGGTTGGTTCTGAGTAGGCTCCCCCTTCCCAAAATCTAGTCCCTTGATCAGGTTAATACCAGCGGCGGCAGGATGAGGCCCTTAAGCTGTAATTAATTGGCCACTTAAAGGCCACAATTTGCGGTGGATGGAATCACAGAATCACAGAAGTGTTACAGTGCAACAGGAGGCCATTCTACCCATTGTGTCAGCACTGGCTCTTTAACTTAGTGCCAATCTCCTGCCTTTTCTCCGTAACCCTACACACTGTTTCTACTTAAATAATCATCCAATGCCCTCTTGAATGCCTCAATTGAACCTGCCTCCACCACACTTCCAGGCAGTGCATTCCAAACCCTAACTACTCACTGTGTGAAAAAGTTTTTTCTCACCTCGCATTTACTTCTTGGAAGGCCCGAGGTCCCACCCAGAAGTTATTTCTGGCGAAGGCAGAAAGGCAGCAGGGTTCACTCCCACTATCCCGTCTAAATAAATGTCTTTCCTATTTCCAAGTGAACACAAGATTCCGGCCATAGTCCTTATTCATTTGAATAGGCCACTTTAGCACATTGTTAAGCACTAGTTACATTTAAAAAAAAAACATAGTGCAAATGCCATACTGCTAAAGTATTTGGTTCCTCCAGAACTGTTTTATTATCACTGCAGAAACGTGACTGTTGCTAATCCGACATTCATGTACTTGCCAAGGAGACTGGTACTTATGCAGCTTGTCCAGTCAGTGGTACTTCTCTCCCAGGATGTTGATTATGGGGAACCAAGTGATGGTGATGCTATTAAATGGCAAGTGGAAGTGATTTGCTTTCTTTTGTTAAAGATGGTCATATGTGTTAGCTTTGTGGTGTGAACAAATTGTCATTTATCATCCCAAGCTTGGATATTGTTGTGTCTTCTTCAACTGGACACAGACTGGTTCATTATCTGAGGGGTTACGATTGGAGTTGAACACAGTGAACATCTCCACTTCTGACCTAAGAATGAAGGGAAGGTTATTATTGAACTAGCTGGAGGTGGTTGTGTCTAAAATGCTTCCCTGATGAACTTTTGCAGCAATGTCCTAAGGCTGAGATGAGTGGCCTCCAATGACCACAGTTGTCTTCTATTGAATCAGGTATAGTTCCAGCCATTGGACAGTTTACCCCCCAATCACTATTGACTTCAGTTTTACAAAGGCTCATTGGTGTCACAGTCATTCAAATTGGATTCATCTCGTGCTGCCCTGATAGTAGCACAAGTGCAATTGATAATGGCACAACAGAAGCGGTCAACACTGCAGAACTCAGGATTTTCACTGCAGCTTGCTTTTTTATTCTTCCTTGAGATGTGAGCATCACTAGAATTTATCACCCACCCCTAATTTCCCTTGAGAAGGTGATGGTGAACTACTAACTTGAACCAATGCAGTTCAAGTGTGTAGGCACTCCAACGGTGCTATTAGGGAGGAAGTTCCAGGAGTTTGACCCAGAAATAGTGAAGGAATGGTGATATAGTTCCAAATCAGGATGGTGTGTAGCTTGGGGGGAGCTTTCAGGTGTTGGTGTTCCCATGTATTTGCTGCACTTGTCCTTCTTGATGGTAGAATTTGTTGGTTTGGAAAGTACACTTTGAAAGAGGCTTGACAAGTTGCTGCAGTGCATCTTGTAGATGGTGCACACTGCTACCAATGAGCACTGATGGTGGATAGGGTGTCATTCAGGTGGGCTGCTTTGTCCTGGATGGTGTCAAGCTTCTGAGTGCTATTGGAGCTGCACTCATCCAGGCAAGTGGAGAGCATTCTATCACAATCCTAACTTTTACCTTGTAGATGGTGGAGAGGCTTTTATGCTCACCACAGATTTCCCACCTTCTAACCTGCTCTTGGAGCCATATTATTTATTTGGCTGGTCCAGTGAAGATTCTGGTCAATGGTAACCCCAGAGTTTTGATGGTAGGTGATTCAGCCGTGATAATGCCATTAAATGTCAAGGGGGGATGGCTAGATTCTCTCTTGTTGAACATGGTCATTGGCTGGTTCTTGTGTGACATGAATGTTATTTGCCACTTATCAGCCCAAGCCTGAGTGTTGTCCAGGTCTTGCTGCACTCTGGCACAGACTACTTCCATATCTGAGGAGTTTTGAATAATATTGAATGCCGTGCAATCATCAGTGAACATCCCCACTTCTGACCTTATGATGGAGTGAAGGTTATTGATGAAGCAGCTAAAGATGGTTGGGCCTTGGACACTACTCTGAGGAGTACCGGCGGCGATGACCTGAAGCTGAGGTGATTGACCTCCAACAATCACAACCATCTTCCTTTGTGTGAGATGTGACTCCAACCTGTGGAGTTTTCCTCCTGCTTCCCATTGACTTCAATTTTACTAGGGCTCCTTGATGCCACACTCAGACAAATGACATTGGGCAGTCACTCTCATCTCATCTCTGGAATTCAGCTCTTTTGAGCATGTTTGGACCGAGACTCTAATGAGGTCTGGAGTTCAGTGACCCTAGAAGAACCAAAACTAAGCATTAGTAAGTAGGCTATTGCTGAACAAGTGATATTTGATATCATTGTCAACAACGCCTTCCATCACATTGCTGAGGGTTGAGAGTAGAATGGTGTGGTGGTAATTGGCTAGATTTGATTTGTCCTGCATTTGTGGCAGGACATACCTGCATAATTATCCCAAGGTATCATTAGGTTGGATGAATTTTGCATATAGTTCGGTAGATGCCAGCATTGTAGCTGTACCAGAACAGCTTGGCTAAGGATCCAGCCCAACATAAATCATCAGTACTACAGCTAGAATGTTATCAGGGCCTATAGCATTTGCTGTAATCAGTGCCTTCAGCTGTTTCTTAAAATCACGTGAAGTGGTCAAAGACTGGTATCTAGTTGTTTAATTGCCAATACCATTCACATGAGATGTGGCAGCAGTGCAGAATTTTGATTTGATCCATTAATTATTGAATTACTTAGCTCTGTCTGTAGCATGCTGCTTCCACTGTTCAGCATGCATGTAGTCCGGTATTGTAACATCACCTGGCTGGCATCTTATTTTTAGATATACCTGGTGCTGCTCCTGGCACAATCTCCTATATTCCAAATTGAACCAGGCTTGGACCCCTGGCTTGAGAGCATGAGATCTGTATTTGCTGCAATGCAAGCTCAGACATCTACCATCACAGTTGCAGATGCCAGTACTCAGAAGGGCATGCAGGTTCGCATGACAGTCCAGCAATCAACGCTCCAGCAGATTACTAGGATTGCTGAGATGCCAACCCATGGGAGTGGCAGTGGCTTCGTGAAACATGAACTTGTTGAATTCTCTCAGATGTCAGCATTCGTGCTCGCACCACTTCCAGTCCATTGGTGCCCTTGCTATTGCCTTTCAGCCGGTCAGCTCAGACTACTGTCATCCATACAGTCTGCAGCCCTCAAGGCCCAGAGCTGCTCAAGGCCCAGAGCTGCTCAAGGCCCAGAGCTGCTCAAGGTTATCCTAACAGGCCACCCTCGAACTCCTCCAGTGAAATACAGCAGCCTTCCACCTGCCATGCTGCAGCCACTGGGTTAACAGATGTGGGTCCATTACAGGACAGGCAAAAATACATGCAAGACTAGCACTAAGGGAATGCAATAGGTAAATTGTTCAGCTTTGTAATATTGAAAGTGTTGTCTGATAAAGTTGTGATGTAATGGGTTTTTTTGGTGGTTTTAATTTCAGGATTTTTGCCAAGAGGATGCTGTAGTGGTATATAACAGACGGATTGAAAGGTGGGGAATTCTGGAGGGACTGTAATGTTGGGTTGGCAAATTAGAGGAATCTGAGTATCTATATCTGCTCATGTAATTCCTGTCATAGAAAAGTGGTCCCAGATGCCTCTGCTGTCTTCTTTTGCTCTTCTTCTTCCTCCTCCAGACGTGACTTCTGAATGCCCGATGGCAAGGACTATGCCTTCATGCAGCTGAATGCATGTTCAGCTGGAAGTGATTAAAAGAGGACATTAACTGAACCTGCACGGTCATGCACTCTGCATGCTTCCAGTGCACAAACATGCCTTTTATTAAACACCCGGAAATCTAAGGTCCTCTTCCAACCAGCACCCACAGCACAAGACCTCATCCTGTCGATTAAAATCAACAGCAAGATCCTGGAAAATGTGGACCATTTTTCATATCTTGGGACCCTCCTTTTGACAAAGGCAGATATTGATGGTGAAATACACCATGGCCTTCGATATGTCAGCTTAGCCTACGGCCAACTGAAGAAGAAAGCATTTAGTCATGGTTTACTCAGCAGCAGTGATCCCTGCTCTCCTGTATGCTTCAGAGACTTGGACAATATACAGCAGACACCTCAATGCACTTGTTAGGAAATAGAGTTAGTTTAAGTAAGTTATATGTGTATTTGGGTGTGTTAGAAAGAAAATATCTCTTTAAATTTAAATTCGATTTACACTTTTTTCTACTTGTGGGTTAAGGTGAAACCTGGGACCTAGTTTCATTATTGAATGGAGGCAGCAGGTCTAAAGCTCTTTTTTTAGCTGCATTTCTAATGAGATTCATATGACTCTTGAAGAAAAGTTAAAGCAAATGAGAGTAGAAAAAAATTGTACTGTTGTCTAGCAACAGGGGTGCAGAGAGGGATGCCCCAACCACACAGAGAAACTGAAAACAATTTGAGCTTGGTTGGCTACTATGCTGTAGGTTGAAGGGGACAGTTTAAGTCTCTTTCTAGCTGACATACTAGCAGACTGCTGAGGGAAATAAGCCTAAGAATCTTAGATAGTTGCTCTAAAGTTAAAGTAACAGTAAATGTCAAGTGAGTTCTAGATCTCAAGGGAGATATCAAGTTGTCAACAGTCTACTGGGAGAGGGAACTGCACAGAGTAGACTCTCCAAAAGAACCGAAAGGTCCCAAGGCCAAGGTATGAGATAGAAAGAGGGGTCTCAAGAAGATCTTCTAGTCCAAGGAAGAGCAGGAGTCTGGAAAAAGGTTCTTTTCTGTGGAAGTGAAAGTAAAGGGCAGAGAAGAAGTCTCCTAGTTTCAAACTTAAAGAGAAGAAAGCTGTAGGAAGCAGATTTAGAGCGAGAAGCCAGAAGTTCCAAGGTGACGGCTGAAGGTCGTTGGGAAGGCACTGATCAAAAATCCCCAATGATTATGGGTTGTGACCAACTAAATGGAGAAGGTTCATTTGGGAAGGCACTGAACTCTTTACTATGAGCATGTGAAGCAGCAGTGTTCTGTTGACATGGCTGAGTCAGTGAGAGCGTGAGTGGAAGAAAGCTTGAGTGCGCATGATGACCCAGGGGAGAGGAACATCAGAAGGAGAGTTTGAAACCCTGGAAATGGACCCTTGCAGAAAACATCTGAGGGAAAGCGTCAGTTTGAGAGAAGACTCCAAAGCGAGTTCTTCAAGACTGAAGATTGGAAACCTTATGTGAAAGATGGAGTTCAATGAAACCAGTTGGCTCATGATGTGACAAGCATCTGAAGGGAGTTGCGGAGAGATCCATAGCACCTGTTTGGGGTGGCATCAGTCACTTGGTTTCACAAATCTGTACATATCTGTAAAGATATAGTTGTGGGCGAAGGAGTACTGTAATATAGTTCATCTCTTCTTGTTTAATAAAAGTTTTATTCTTTTGTTAAAAGTTCATCAGCTAACTCCTGTGATTCTGTTCAGTGGCCATTCTCCACATAGCTAAACAAATAAAGTAAAAGTTAGGATCTATCAAGCTGGGTTCCACCTTGGGATCAGGTTTGTCCAGCAGTAACATCAGCTGGGATCATAACGCACTGGAGAAGTACCACCAGCAGTGCCTTCACAAGATCCTCAAAATCCAGCAGCAAGAAAGGCGGTCCAACAGAAGTGTTCTCTCCCAAGCCAACTTGCCAAGTATTTAGGCGCTAATCATTCAAAACCAGCTCTGCTGGGCAGGGCAGGCAGTTCATATGCCTAACACCAGACTCCCAAATCAAATGCTCAACTCAAAACTCGGTCATGGCAGGAGATTCCCGGGGAGACAATGGAAGCACTTTGTGGATATCCTCAAAGCATTCTTGAAGATATCAAAAATCCCCAATGATTATGGGTTGTGACCAACTAAATGGAGAAGGTTCATTTGGGAAGGCACTGAACACATTGAGAGATTTCATTAGGAACGCACAGAGGTGAAGTAAAGGCATTGGAGAGAGTGCATAAACCTCCCAGCAACTCATCTACCTGCCCCTCCAAGCACCACCTTCCCTGCAATTGGCAGAGTGAGCAGATTGCGCATTGGATTTGTCAACCATTTCAGAACCCATCAAACCAGCGAGGAAGCTAGTCATCCTCAATCTTGAGGGACTGCCTATAAGAAGTAGAAGAAGTATGTAGCCCAGGAGGCCATACTAGTATTTGTGCTAGGGACATGTTAGAGAATACTGAAAGCAGGCACAAGAGATTTAAATAGGCTTCCTTTGGTATAGGGAAAGCAGCTGATCCTGCTGCTTTTCCATTCTACTTCCTAAATGATCAAACATTTTGTACTTGAGAAATCTACTGATTCCACTGCAGAACAAGTCCCATTTGTGCTCACAAAATTTCAACCCTTGCACCACTGCAACATTTTTCTGGGACCTGCAGTCAGGTATTGCATAGTCCCCTAGAAGCTGTGACAAATTGGAACATTATAGGAGAGGCCAGAAAGTTGGGGAAGAATGAATGTTTCTGTGTTGCAGTTACAATACAAATCAAGATCCTTCTGTATTTTCAAAGGATGCACTCAATCATTCCCTACATGTGGGACTGCAGGGCGTTGTTCTCTATTTTACCTGATTCCCCTTCCCTGTACACTATCCACCACACTAATTCTGTTCTGAACCTGTACCTCTCTACAAGGTATGAACAACTGCCCAGATACCCCTCCCTTTCCTTTTTGTGACTCCAACTCACACTCCAGCTTAAAGACTCTGGGCCAGAGTGATTCAAGACAGAGATATTTACAACTGATATGTTGACTCTGGAGAGTCTCCTTGTCAAACTGTCACATACAGCCGTTCAGACACACAACTTGCTCCAGCATTTCTTAGTTGAGGTGAGTTGTATCTGTTTAGTTGCTGCAAGTCTTGTTTTAAACAGTAATTTGCACTAAGCATTAAAATACTGGACAACAAATTTAAGTACTTACTGCCTCAAACTTGCATAAACCACTAGAATTATTGGAGGCAAAAAACAACACTTCCTTCCCATTCTCTGCCCAATTCTCACTTCCACCAAATTTCCGTCTTTTGTGCTGTGTTTACAAGGCACTCTATTCTGCAATCACTGTGCTGACTGCAGAGTAAATGAGTTAGTAGAGAAGCAACTCTCTCAACTGTGTGAACTCCAGCAATCCCAGCAGAAATTAGGCTTTTACAATTCTTTCTCACAGTCTCTGGGGATAATTCCTTCAGCTAAAATGTTTCACTTGAATTATGCAAGCCACTGACTCAGAGCTCTTCAGTCTAATTGGCTCTGAAAAGTTCAGTAACATATGATGAAGAGAACATAAGAATATAAGAAATCGAAGCAGGAATTAGGCCTTTCAGTCCAACAAGTCTCCCTGTCATTAAATAAGATCATGGCTGATTTACTACCTTAATTACACCTTCCTGCACTATCCCCATATAACATCAGCAACTTATATATATATATATATGGAGCACCTTTAATGTAGCAAAGCATCCCAAGACACACAGGAGTGTTATAAAGCAAAATTAGACACTGAGTCACATAAGGTGATACTCAGGCAAATGACCAAAAGCTTGGTCAAAGAGGCAGGTTTTAAGAGTCGTCTTAAAGGTAGAGAGTCAGAGATGTTTAGGGAGGGAATTCCAGAACTAGGGCTTAGGCAACTCAAGGCATGGCCACCAATGGTGGAGCAATTAAAATTGGAATGCTCAAGAAATCAGAATTTGATATGCATAGAGGAATGTAGGGCTGGAGAAGATTTCAGAGAAAGATAGGGAAGGTCAAGGCCATGGAGGGATTTGAAAACAAGGATGAGAATTTTAAAATTGAGTTGTTGCTTGACTGGGAGCTATTGTAGATCAATGGGCACAGGGGTGATGGGTGAACTTGGTTTGAGTTATGGATGACCTCAAGTTTATGGAAAAGAAAAAGAAAGACTTGCATTTATACAGCACTTATCTTGACCACTGGGGATCTCAAAGTACTTTACAGCCAATGAAGTGTAGTCACTGGTGTAATGTAAGAATTATGGTGACAAATTTTGTGTACAGCAAACTCCAACAAACAGCAATGTGGTAATGAACAGATAATCTGTTTTTGTGATGTTGTTTGAGGGATAAGTATTCGCTAGGACAGTGCGATAAAACTCATGCTCTTCTTCAAAATAATGCCAAAGGATCTTTTACATCCAGCAGAACAGGCAACCGTGGTTTAAGGTCTCATCTAAAATATGGCACCTCCAAAGGTTCAGCATACCCTCAGTGCTGGACTGGAGTGTCAGCCTTGATTTTTGCGCTCAAATCGTAGAGAGACACTTGAAACCAGAACCATATGACTCAAGAGGTAAGAGTTCTACCTACAAAGCCACAGTTGACAAAACATGGGTCGAATTTGGGAGGCCAGCCAGGAGTGTGTTGGCATTGTGATCACCATAGCAACAAAGGCATGATAAGGGTTTCAGCAGAAAATGGGGTGAAGTCAAATGATATTACAGAAGTGGAAATAGGCCGTCTTAGTGATGACACAGATATCTTGTTCTCAAGTTCATCTCAGGGTCATGTATGATGCCAAGGTTGTGAATGGCTTAGTTTAGTCTCAGACAGTTGTCAGGAAGAGTGATGAAATCGGGGTAGCTAGGGAATGGAGTTTGTGGGAACAGAAGACAATGGCTTCAGTCTTCCCAATAATTAATTGGACGAAACTTCTACTCAACCAATAATGTAAATTATATAAGCAGTCTGATAATTTAGCAACAGTGGGCAATTCGAGAGAGATGGTGGTGAGGCAGCATACGAAAGCTAACATGCTTTTGGACGCTTTCGCCAAGAGATAGCACATAGATGATGCATTGGAGGGGACCAAGGATAGATCCTTGAGGGACATAAGAATTAATGGTGAGGCAAACATTGCAAGTGATAGTCTGGCTATGATTAAACATACAAGAATGGAACCAGATTAGAGCAGTCCAATCCAGCTGGATGACAGTAGAAGTGCAATGGAAAAGAATGGGTGTGATCAACTATGACAAAGGCTACAGACAGGTCGAGAAGGAAAAGGATGGAAAGTTTACCTTTTTGGCATTCATATAGGGTATAACGTGTGACTTTGATTCCTTGAGTTCATGAATATCCAAAAATCTGTCAATCCCTCATTTGAATATACTCAATGACTAAGCATAGAAAGATCAATTTGTTTTAAAACCTTAATTTGTTTAAAGATTATATTGTTAATACGCCCTTACCAAAGCAACAATGCTATTTTGACACATAGCTGAAGCAAAAATTCTCCTAACATTTCTAAGATTATACTATTATATCATGAGGAAAACTATGCAAATACACAGTATCTGAAAGCCCATCTGTCTTAACAGTTCAATGTCCATGACCAAAACTTGTGACAACTGGTGACTAATTTATTGTGGCTTACAATAAACTCAACTGTATGCAGCTCACAGATAAAGGTTACATGATGCTAAGGCATTTAAATAAAAACTCTTGCCAATCCACATGTTCTATTACTCATACAGCCTTCACTTATCAAACATACTCTTTATCACACTTAGGTGTCTGGAAAACTCACTTAAGCACAGGGTCATCCCTGAAAATATTAACCCTAAATAAGCACAACTTTTAAACACAATACAAACCTGACAGTAATGGAACAAATACTGGCATTTGGTCCTATCTAACTTCTATCTAAAACAACTCGTTGCAAGAAAAACCTTCAGACACAGAAATCTGTTAACTGTCAGATCCTCCTGAGTGAGCATCTCTGGGCTGATGCTGCTTTAAATGAGATGCCAGCGGTGAAGTTGGTGATGGAGTAGCAGCCATTGAGAATGTGAACACACCCGCAGATTCCATTTTGGAAGGGCCTGGATGGCCATTGGAGTGGATGGTTGCTTCCTGCAATCTGGAAAACATGGATGAGCTCACACTGACATTTTGTCTTAAAGAAATAGTGGTCAAGTGTAAAGCATTGCATTGCTGTCACTATGTATAACGAGCATTGGTCGGCTTTTACCAATCTTTGTTTGCCATTTCATCACTAAGCTCCCCATTTTCTGCAGATTCTCTTGCCTACAATTTCTGGTACTTACTGCTCTTGTGCACTGAGGATTTTCAGTGAAGCTGCTTCTCAACCAGTTGTGTTTCTCCAGTGATGATTATTGACAACCTTTTCCTTGGAGGGAGAAGAAAGAATGTTCAAGGCATTTGAGCTACACACTGTGCCTCACCATGAGCACCAGCATCCTATGATCATGAGATGGAGGTTATATGTCCTTTTCAATGACATACTTGAAGACTAGCAAAAGCCCCTTTGATAAGCACTATGAGTTGTTAAAGTAATTTAGATTAAAGAGTGCTCTCAGAGGTGGCTCAGTGCATGAATGAATTTGCCAGACTTGTAAGTGCTGAATGGAAAAGAAGATGATAGATAAAAAAAGACAGTATGAGTGGTTTAGGTCAGGATTGGCAAAGATTCTTTGGACAATTTGGACACCCTTGAGGGAACATTGACTTCTTTCTGTTATGTCTAGGATTTAATAACATAGGAAAATATGAAACAGGGCAGGAATAGCCAATATGGCCCCACAAACCTTCTCCACCATTCAATAAGATCATCACTGATCTTTGTCCTCAATTCCACTATCTTGCCTGACCCCCTATCTCTTGATTACCCTAGAGTCCAAAATCTATCTCAACCTTGAATATACTTAATGGCTGAGCATCCAGAGCCCTCAGAAGTAGAGACTTCCAAAGATTCATAATTCTCTTGAGTGAAGAAATTTCTCCTCTACCCTGTCTTAAATGATTGATTCCTTATCCTGAGTCTATGCCCCCTTGTTCTAGATTCTCCAGCCAGGGGAAGCATCCTCTCAGTACCAATCCTGTCAAATTCTCCCAGAACCTTATAAGTTTCAATGAGATCACCTCACATTCTTCTAAATTCGAGAGACAATGGCTCCAATGTACTCAACATTTCATCACAAGACAGCCCTCTCATTCCAGGAATCAATCTAGTAAACCTTAACTGCATCCCTTCCAAGGCAGGTATATCTTTCCTTGGATAAGGAGACCAAAACTGTGCACAGTACTCCGGTGTGGTCTCACCAAAGCCATATATGGTTGTAGCAAGACATCCTTTGTACTCTAGACCCCTTGTAACAAAGATCAACATGCCATTTGTCTTCATCTTGCTTTACCCCAGGTCCACTCTCACTGCTTAATCCCAGATTCCATTTTCACCTTTTTTCCAGGTCTTCTCTTGATGCTTTATCCTAGTTCCCACTTTTGCTGCTTTATTCTCGGTCCAGGTTTACTGCTTTATCCCTAGTTGTTTCTTATTGCTTTTTTGACATGTTCTTGAGTCAGTCAATACTGTACTGACAGTTTCTGCCACCTCAAATCATTCAGCTTGAACAACTCTCTTATGAGTCTTCTAGCACTGCATTCTATATCCTCAGGCCCTAATTTCATTCAGCAACATCTCCATAGATGCTTGAAAATTTGCGAGTCCTTCCTGGTACTCCCCCAATCTTCTGGTTGTTGCTCCTTGAGACATCTTATACTCTGTTTCTCAAAAATGATTGACTCCCTTTAATTGTCTGCAGCTATTTAAAGACTGTATTCCCTCAGCCTCAGTGGCAGTAATTTAATCAGGAGCAGTATACTGCTTCAAAACCCAGCCTGCATTGCAAAAATGGATGGGAAGAAATCGCAGCAGGGTAGCAGTGAATGGACTGTATTCCTATTTCACTGTTACTTTTCAAACTGAAGGAGACTCAAGGTCTGAGTTATGACTAAAGACTGGAAAGAGTTGGATTTTTCAGCTCTCCAATGAAGCTTCTGAGAGGTATTCTTATAATGGTATTTAAGTTAGTTAAATATACGATAAAAGAACTCAAGAAATAAGAGCAGGAGCCTGTCGAGGCTGCTCCACCATTCAATATCAATGTGGCTGAACTCCAGCTTCAACTCCACTTTCCCACCCACTCCCTGTATCCCTTCATTTCCTGAAAGATCAGAAGTCCCATCCTTAAATGTATTAAATGTTGGAGCATCCACAGCCCTCTTGGGTAAAGAATTCCAAAAATTCATAACTCTTTAAGCAAAGTAATTTCTCTTCCTCTCAGTCTTAAATGATTGCATCCCCCCTTTGCTTATCCTGAGACTGTGCCCCCATGTTTTAGATTCCCCGACCAGTGGAAACAACTTCTCAGTACACACCCTATCAAGCTTCTTTGGAATCTTATATGTTTCAATGAGATCACTTCTCATTCTTCTAAACTCCAGAGAATATAGACTGAATTTACTCAGCCTCTCATCATAGGTCCCTTCATCCCAGGGACCAATCTAGTGAAGATTTGCTGCACTATCTTCAATAAAAGTGTATCCTTTCTTAAATGTGGAGACCAAAACTGTACACCGTATTCCAGGTGTGGTCTCACTAAAGCCCTGGACAGTTATAGTGACATTTCTTTATTCCTGAAATCCAATCCCCTTGCACTAAAGGCCAACATGCCAGTTGCATTTCTAATTGCCTGCTGTGCCTGCATGCTAACTTGCTGTGTTCCTTATATGAGCATACCGAAGTCTCTCTGACCATCACACCTTGCAAAAAATATCCTGCTTTTCTATTCTTATGACCAAAGTGAATAACCTCATACTTCCCCACAGTATACTCCATCTGCCATCATGTTGCCCACTCACTTATCCTGTCTATATATCTATGCAGCCTCTCTGTGTCCTCCCTGCAGCTTACCTTTCCACCCAGCTTTGTATCATCAGAAAGCTTAGATGCATTACTCTCTGTCCCTTCATCTTTCATTAATATAGATTGTAAATAGCTGAGGCTCCAGCACTGATCCTTGTGGCACTCGATTAGTCACAGCCAACTTGAAAATGCCCCATTTATGCCTAGTCTTTGCTTCCTTTATGTTAACCAATTCTCTATCCATGCTAATATATTTCTCTCAACTCCATGTGCTCTTATCTTGCCAATTAGCCTTTGTGTGGCACTTTATTCAATGCTTCTTTTTGGAACTCCAGGTATACTACATCAACTGGTTGCCCTTTATCTACCCTACTAGTTACATCCTCACAAAACTCCATTAAATTTGTCAAACAGGATTTCCCTTTTTTGTAATATCATGTGATTTGTTCTAATCATAGCATTTTCCCTATGACTGATGTCAGGTTAACTAGCCTGTAGATCTGTGTTTTCTCCCTCCCTCCTTTCTTGAAAAGTGATATTATGTTAGCCAACATCCAATCTAATGGGATTGTTACTGAAACTAAGGAATTTTGGAAAATCACAGCCAGCACATCCACTATCTCTGTAGCTATCTTATTTAGAACACACAAGTAGACAAGAATTCAGAGCAGGAGTAGCCATTTGGCTCCTCAAGCCAGTTCCATCATTCGGTAAGATCATGGCTGATCTAATTGTGGCTGTAACATCACATTCCAGTCTGCACCCCCCCACCCCCATACCGCTTGATTCCTTTGTCGGTCAAAAGTCTAACTCAACCTTGAATATATTCAATGGCCCAGTCTCCACTGCTCTCTGGGGGAGAGAATTCCCCAGACTAACCAGCCTCTGAGAGAAAAATATTCTCCCCATCTCAGTATTAAATGGAAGACCCATAATTTTTAAACTGTGTTCTATCATTCTAGAGCCCCCGCAAGGGGAAACATCCTCTGAGCATCCACACTGTCAAGTGCCCTCAGGATCTTATATCTTTCAATAAGATCACCTCTCATTCTTCTAAACTCTTATGAGTATGGGCCCAACATGTTCATCCTTTTCCCATAAGCTAGCCCCTTCATCCCAGTTCTCTGAACTCCTGCTAGAATGCTAGGATGTAAGCCATCAGGTCCTAGGGATTTTTCAGATTTTAGTTCCTTAAGTTTCTTCAGTACTTCTTCTCTGCAAGTATTAATTAGTTTAATTTCCTCATTCCTTTTAGTCCATTCGTTACAATATAGGCGGAATTTTCTGAACCCGCTGGCGGGGGGCATGATAGGTGATGTGCGTGGAAAATATGGCAGGACCTACTTCATGACAGCTTGAAGGTAGGTCGCGATCTTCCACTCAGCCCGCCAATGGCGGGCTGTGTTTCCTGCCATCGGTCAGCAGAGAGCTAATTGTAATGCATTAGCATATAATTAAAAGGCCATCCCTCCAGGCTCTTGGAACCCCACCGTAACATCCATCCACGCCGGCGGGAAAGCACACTGACATGTTTCACAACAGCACACAGGCGACGTGTAGTTGGTGGCCTCCACTTTGTGGGAACTGAGGTGAGTGAGCAGCAGAGTTCTCCACAGCTCGCCCATCGTTTACAGGCCTCAGGTGTGCTGGGGGTGTGGCGGGGGAAACTGATGCCTGGCCCCGCAGGCAACTGCTGAGGGGTGGGGGTGTCTGGAGGCAAGTGCTGGCCAACCTCGGAGGCAACTGTTGAGGAGCGGAGTGGGGGGGGGTGTCAAGTGCTGCCCAGGTGCTGCATTCTACGCACAGGTGAGGAGCAGGATAAGCGAGAGGTGTGGCCACGCATTAGGGACACCAGTATAAACTGATCATGCCTTTACAACTGAGGCAGATCAGGCACAGTCACAGTGATGCGATTGGGGTCAGGCTCCTAGCCTACCCACCCATGCAAGAGGCAGCAAAGGGCCAACAAGCGCTCCATACCTTACTACCGACCCACCCCTCCCACCCACCCCGGCACAGACTTCAAGTCCGTCACCACTTTATTGGACCATTGAGCAGTTGTACTACACACGTTATACGGTCTCCTAGCCAACGCTGACCATGTAGCAGTCACTGCTGGAGGCGCTCACAGCCCCTTGCAATCTCAGCGTCCTGGTTTGGACCAGTATCCCCCATGTCACAGGTTGACAGGACAGCCATGAAGTGCACTCATCACTGGCCATCTGAGGGTGACCAGCACTCTCTGGGAAGCACTAAGGGGTAGTCACACTGGGCCAGGAAAGGTGCTAAGTACAGCCACAAAAACCACGTCTCTCTCTCTTTCATGCTGCAGGAGGACCATGTCAGGATCATGGATCCTGGTGACCTAGCTGTATACATGATGGCCTACACAGACCATAGAATACCAAGGAGAGAGCTACTGAGGCACCTGGCCATGCAAAGGCAGGACCAGCAGCCTCACGAAGAAGGGGCAGCAGGTGCTCCTGTACACGCTGCCCAGGAATGACAGTGAGCCGTGGCTGATCGGTGCCTAGCGGGGTCTATAGACACCGCCTGCCATTCCTGCAAATGACTGAGAACCAGCGTCACCGAGGACTGTGCACGTCTATGGACCTGGTGGCTCACATCTGCCTCTTACTGCAGGACTTGACGCCAAAGGGACATGGAGGGCATTCACTGCCAGTGGCTGTGAAAGTGACCGTGGTGCTCAATATTTATGCCTGTGGCCCCTTTCAGGGCTCCACAGGTGACCTCTGTGGGATTTCACAATCCGCCACCTGCAATTGTATTCATGAATTTATGGATGCCATTTCTCCATGGCACACAACTTTGTGCATTTTGCCTGGAACTGGGACAGCCAGGATGCAAGGGCCATTTGCCCTGATCTCTGGATTCCCACAGGTGCAGAGTGTGATTAACTGCACTCATGTGGTGCTCAGGTCTCCATCGCTACACTCAGTGGAGTTCATCAACTACAAGGGCTTCCACTCACTGAATGTGCAGTTGGTATGTGACCACCAGAAACACATCCTGCAGGTAAGCGCACAGTTTCCAGGGAGTGTGCATGACGCCTACATCCTGAATCGTTTGCTGATCCCTGCAGTCTTCCAGGGTCCACAGAAGCTGCAGCGTTAGCTCCTTTGGGACAAGGGGTATCCGCAGAGGCCATGGCTGATGACACCTGTGCGGCAGCCTCAGACTGCTGCAGATCGACGCTATAATGAAGCTCATGCTGCAGCTCACAACTTGATGGAGTAGGCTATCAAGATGCTGAAGATGTGATTCCGGTGCCTGGACTGGTCTGGTGGAGCCCTGCTATACAGTCCACAGAGGATATCATCGCTGTCTGCTGCACCCTTTACAACCTGGCACTGCAAGGGAGAAAGGAACTGGCTGAGTAGGAGATGGAGGAGCTGCATGTCTCCTCCGATGAGGAGGATGCTGATGGGAATGAAGGTGAGGGGTCCTCGGTGGTGACGTCGACAGGGATGGGGCTCTGGCATTGGCTGGGCAAGGCAGCTGCACTCAGGAGGCCTGCATAGCTGCTAGATTTATGGAGAATCATGACTACATGCAGTGAGGTGTCCTCGTAAGTCGTCACATCACAGTTGTGAACGTTTGACTCCAGTCTGGCTTATTGCAGGGCCAACACCCTCTGTGAGAATGCTCCTGTTATGGAATTGCAGTGGAGGCCCTAATAGTCACTCGATCACAGGAAGATAATGAAAACATGCAGTGAGGATCTTTGGATAGCCTCTGAGAATGTCTGACTCTTGTCTGGCTGAGGGCAGCTTGCTTGTGCTCCATGATCAGGGCCATCTCAGAGACGCAGCCATGAAACTTCAGACGCATCTGAAGCTGTGTCCGCCTTCAGCACCGCAGCCCTTCAGGAGCTGGCGCACAGCATCACTGGTCACAGATGCTGGTGTGATGGGGGCCAGCCCCACCTTAAAGGTGCTGAGAGCACACAGAGAGTATGAGAGAACTCTGTGGTGCCTGCCCACTACATTCTGGCAACAATGATCGGCACTGCTGAGGTGCAGGCATCAGTAATGTTTCCAGGGATTGTGGGGCTGGACCATCACTGTGGTCTGAAGGCCACACAGAGCACAGGGAAGAGGCCCTGGACTGAGATACCTGCTTTTTATCTTGTGCAAAAATGTTTCACATCTGAGTGACAAGAACACTGCTCATCAGAACAAGGAGCCATAGGCAGGGAGACATTCTTGGGAGTTTACTGACAATACTGAACATTTTGTACAAGTGATTAACACCCATGCCCAGGCTGTGCAACTAATTCTCCTTAACTTTCCTAATCCTGTCTTGGTGCTCCCCAGACATCAACAACAGAGGTGGAGGCAGCCTGCTGACTGTGATGCCCTGTCTGTGATGACTTTGGTGGACATCCTTTGGAGGGCCGAGACTTGGAGGACCCTGGCCTGCTTTCGGGGTCCTGCTGTGTGGCAGTGGCAGCCTCTTTGGCCTGTGAGGCCGGATCTGCAGGGGTCACAGGAAGAGGGGAGTCAGATGGGCCAGTCACTCCCAGAGTCACATGGGTGGATGGCCCTGGAGCGAGCACCTGCTGATCCTCCTCCCTATGAGTGTCCAAGGGCTCTGGCTGACTCCGTGAGCAGAAGGGGTAGCTGGTCTGAGATCAAGCTGCCCAGCACCCCTCTCGCATACACACTGTTGGAGGCCAGCTATGGCATCAGTAATGGAGTTAAGCCTGTACAGCAGTGCAGGAGTGACCTCCATGGTGGCCGCCATCCAGCCAGTGTTGACCTTGGTGCATTGCAATGCTGGCACTATCACCTCAACCTGAAGATGGACGGACTCCTCCATCGTACCTTGAAATCTGAGAAGTGCAGCGAACATCCCTTCCTGTTGTTCCCTAGCTTGCCTTTGCAGCTCCAGCAACTGTGACATGACTGAGACCAGATACTCATCTGTTTGTGAAAGCTGTGACGGGACTTTAGGGAGGATGTCTTCAGATTCTTCTTCAGAGGTTTCTTCAGAGCTTCGTGGACTTCGTCGGTTGGTTGACGGATGTGCCTGCGAAAGCAAGGGGTGATAATTAGTGCATGGCGGTGGCCTGTGAAAGAGGACACATCACTCATGGCATGGTTGTCTGATGGATGTTGCGCTGCTGGATTCCCAATTGTTAGAGCACCACTGACCTCACCCTCAGCACAAGACCGGTCCCGGTCATTGCCAGCCAGCTGGATGGTTCTGTTTTTGAATTCTGTCAGAACTTTGAATTCTGGCCTTCCCCCACCTTCTGTGGCCTTTCCCTCCTGTTGTGAGCCAGTTTGTCCTGCATGCATAGAGATGGGGAGAGTGTATCAGAACGCCTGCCGGGCCAGATGATAAGTATGCCTGGACTGTGAGGGTGGTGAGTGGTCCCATGGATGGGATGAGGGAAATGATTGTGTACATGAAAGAATGGATGGTGATGTTCCTTGCGCTGGCAGTGAGTGAGCATCCTGTGGATGTGTGATGGGTTTGTGAATGTGTGAATTTGGAATGATGAAAAGAGTGACTTACCCTGGTGGAACAGAGGAGATCATTCATCCTTTTGCAGTACTGGGTGACTGTCCTGCTCTGCAGGGTGTTTGCGCTGACCTCCGCTGCCACCACTTCTTAAGCTGGGTTAGTGACATTGCTACCCATCCTGCGACTAGAGCGGGAGTATAGCAAATCCTGTTGTGCCTCCATGGCGTCCAGCAGTCGCTTGAGGGGCCTGTTGTTGAAGCAGTGTCTGCAGTCTTTTTGCTTTTGCTGGCCATGTCTCCTGGGCAGCAGTGGTGAGCTGGAAGCGATGAGTGTTTTGCTGGCGGTTGCCTTTTAACAGTGGCGACTGGATGATGCAACAGCTGGGTGATGGCGAGTGGGCGAATGAGAGCCTGCCCGCCCATGGAAATGGTTTGTTACACATGAGTGAATATGTAATGTGGTGGGCTCAGGAAGACACAGTGTGAAAACCTGTCTTTTTAATCAGCGGGTAGGACTCCATTTTACCCACCCGCTACCACACTTAGCACAATTCTGGGAAGATTCCGCCCTATATTTCTGGTATGCAAATTGTGTCTTCTACTGTGAAGACAAACGTATAGTATTTGTTCAATGCCTGTCATTTCCTCATTCCCCTGATAGTTTCTAATGTCTCTGCTTCTAAGGGACCAACATTTACTTTAGCTATTCTCTTCCTTTTAATATAATTCTAAAAGCACTTACAATCTGTTTATTTTCCTGGCTAGTTTACTCTCATATTCTATTTTTTCTCCTTTTACCTACTTTTTGGTGGTCCTTTGCTGGTTTCTAAACCATTGCCAATCCTCAGGCTTGCTACTGTTCTTTGCAATATTGTAGTCCTCTTCTTTTAATTTAATACTATCCTTAATTTTCTGAGTGAGCCATTGATGTGTCTTTCTTGCTGAGTTTTACTATGTTGGAATGGCTGGTAAATCTAAAATACTGAGGCTGCCCAGTAAGATGAGAGCCCATGGTGTTAGAGGCAAGCTACTAGCATGGATAGAAGATTGGCTGTCTGGCAGGAGGCAGAGAGTGGGGATAAGGGACTCCTTCTCAGGATGGTGGCCGGTGACTCGTGGAGTTCCGCAGGGGTCAGTGTTGGGACCACAACTTTTCACTTTATACATTAATGATCTAGATGAAGGAACAGAGGGCATCCTGGCTAAGTTTGCAGATGATACAAAGATAGGTGGAGGGACAGGTAGTATTGAGGAGGCGGGGAGGCTGCAGAAGGATTTGGACAGGTTAGGAGAATGGGCAAAGAAGTGGCAGATGGAATACAACATGGGGAAGTGTGAGGTCATGCACTTTGGTAGGAAGAATAGAGGCATAGACTATTTTCTAAATGGGGAGAGAATTCAGAATCTGGAGTGCAAAGGGACTTGGGAGTCCGAGTCTTAGTCTTATTCTCTTAAGGTTAACTTGCAGGTTGAGTTGGTAGTTAGGAAGGCAAATGCAATGTTGGCAGTTATTTCGAGAGGGCTAGAATATAAAAGCAGGGATGTGCTGCTGAGGCTTTATAAGGCTCTGGTCAGACCACATTTAGAATATTGTGAGCAATTTTGGGCCCCGTATCTCAGGAAGGATGTGCTGGCCCTGGAGGGGGTCCAGAGGAGGTTCACGAGAATGATCCCAGGAATGAAAGACGTAACATATGAGGAACGTTTGAGGACTCTGGGTCTATACTCGATGGAGTTTAGAAAGATGAAGGGGGATCTGATTGAAACTTACAGAATACTGAAAGGCCTGGATAGAGTGGACGTGAGGAAGATGTTTCCATTAGTAGGAGAGACTAGGACCTGAGGGCACAGCCTCAGAGTAAAGAGATGACCTTTTAGAACAGAGATGAGGAGAAACTTCTTTAGCCAAAGAGTGGTGAATCTATGGCATTTATTGCCACAGAAGGCTGTGGAGGCCAGGTCATTGAGTGTATTTAAGACCGAGATAGATAGGTTCTTGATTGGTAAGGGGATCAAAGATTATGGGGAGAAGGCGGGAGAATGGGGTTGAGAAATCTATCAGCCATGGTTGAATGGCAGAGGAGACTCGATGGGCCAAATGGCCTAATTTCTGCTCCTATGTCTTATGTCTTATGTCTACTACTTTAAAGGAAATTGAGATAGCAGGGATACAGTTCCAAATAATTCAAGTAAAAGTTAGGACTGACATCAGGAATTCTTCAGAAAAAAAGCAATCAAAGAAATGATCTTTTGGAGGATAAATTTGTGGAATTGTTTAAGAAGCAGTGAGATGCTGAGATGGGGGAGAGCTTAGGATCGTTCTGGATGAATGGTTTGCTTCTTCTATAATTATCTTATAACCTTGAGACCTTGTGTGTCAAAACCTCATTCACCCCAAGGGCTATAATTTATCAAAATGCAGAGACCCTGATGATGGGCTGGAAAGCTGGGGGTATCCCAGCCTCAGCCATTTGGTGGACCCCAGCTTATTTAGGCCTAACCAGCAGCTAATTAGCTGGCATCAGGGCTCCAGTACCTTTAAAAGAGCTACTGGGCAATCAGAGTGCCGGCAGCTCTTAATTCCAAACAGCATTACTGGAAGGGATGGCCACTGCTGAAACTGCACCCAACTGAGAGGACGCAATGATGGAACCCACCCTTGGAACAAGGTGAGGGGGACTGGGAGGGGGGCACTAGGGCCAGTCAGGTAGGCTCCAGCTAGAGTGGGAAGAGATTCAAAATGTCAGGGGGGTGTTGCCATTGTTGAGAGGGGAGGTGGGGGAGCAATTGTCACTAGGTGGCCCCTCATGGGTGAAAGAATGCTTGTTTAGGAGACCTTCCCCCACCCACCTTTGCTCCGAGCCTGCAGGGTGGCCATCAGAATTCACCAGGCAGTCTCCCCACATGGTAAAAGCCCCCCAGTGGTAAAATTCCAGTGGTGTCAGAAAGAGGCTCTTAATTGGCAGTTAAGTAACACAGTTGACTTCTGAACAGGAGGGCTACTCTCCACCCTCCCTGCCACTGGCAGAATGCCATGTCAGTGGAAAGGCAATGGGCACTGTAGCACCCCGCCTTCCCTCACCTTTTTACAGGTCTGCCCACCTCCCAGCACATTTCTAGATGGCTGTTAAAATCCAGCCCTATGATTTATTCCATTTTTCTCCCCTTTTCTCTACCATAATTCTGACTGCTGTTATGCACCTTGCTAAACTGCTCCATTTTTTTGTACAAGTTCAGGCAGTAAGTATTCACAGGTTATCTCACGATGGAGGGCTTCACAGCTGAGACTGAATCTATCCTTATCTCACATAAATAGGCCAAAAGTAAAAAAAAAATGGCATTAATATCAAAAAGATCAAATAAAAAAAGGAATGTTTATAAGTATATGGACCACTGGATTAGAATGAAAGGAGTTCAGGTTACTCTATGTTACTCTGAAGAGAAAAATGAAATATATGCAAATAAAATAAACATACAAAGTGGGAATTTTAACCAACCGAACTTAAATTGACAATGCTCAAGTAATCTAAGATCTGAGTTAATAGATGCAATACATCACTGTTTCCTGACCCAGTAGCATGAATGATACCTTGGAAAAAAAACTTACATCTCAATTTGGTAATGACAAGTTGCCCAGATAACAGACTTGGAATGAAAGCGCTGTCACCCTGGAGTGACAGCAACCAGTACATAAGCGAATTTGTCAAAAACCCAATACTTTAAATGGGTCAACGTTAAGTAAATTAAGGAGCAGCTGAAACAATTTGATTTGGAGATCATACTTAAGGAACACTCAGTTGAGAGTAAATGGAATATTTTAAGAACATCTCACTGAGCATGCAGGATGTAAATTCAACAAAGCTTTGTCACTACAAACTAAATAAACATAATCATAAATTATTTGCAAGACCATATGAGATGATATAAGGAAGAAAACTGAATCAGTGGGGCAACAGGTGAGAAAAGCGTTGAGAGGGCTACAAGAGTAAAACTGTCAGAAGATGCAAGAAGGACTAGAAATGAACTTTTCTGTAGAAGCCAAACAAAACAATAAATATTGTAACAGGAGGGTTATTAAGCATGAAATACTTGCTGTTCAGAAGCCTACGCGGCCCGATGGTCTCACATTTCCACAGGCTGTGAGAAGCAAATACGTGGCTGTCTAGAGTAAAGGCCAAAGATGGAGTCCTCCAAAACTTATTTCCAGATGTTCCAATCTATGCAAATTTTCAGCAGTGTTCAGGCTCGAAACCTCCTCACTACCATCAGTTTCAGCTGATCCAGGCATCAGCTCTGCATTATATTTCTCAGTTGGAATTACGCTAAAGATATCTTAATATATGTTAATGATGTATTATTTTAATATATGTTAATTAGTTGCATGGGGACTCAGCCAGTGGATCATGGGAAGCGTGAAAATGTATTAGGTAAGTCAAGGGATTGATCTTGGGAACAAAAGCAATTCAATCAGCTTCTCCCTCAATTTTCTGGGGGAAGAAAACTAGTTGCCCAAATTTAATGCTGTAGACCTGAAAAACGTGGGTAAAATGTAGGGGGGTGGGTGAAGTGTAAGGGTGGCAGAGGGCATGCAATCATATCTGATGAGCTACCAAGAAACCACAAAAAGACCTACTGGTAGGTAAAATTTGTAAAATGATGGATGGTGGCAGATCACAAAGTATATATTGGAGGAAAATTGGAATCATATTTACTTAGTGAATGTTGGATTGAATTGGTCAGGAGACAGGCTGAAAAAGATTTGGGAGGGTGGAGGGTAGTATACTGAACATTCTCAATGGCCAGTCATTGCAGAGCAGCAATCGACAATGCAAGGTGAATACTGAGCTAACTTATTTTTGTTTTTATTTCTACTCCAGTGCATTGTGAGACTGGGAATCCTGCTTTATCAGTATAATTAAACTGTTGATATCTCAGAAACCCTGGGTGGGATCTTTCAGTCCCAACAAAATCAATGGACTTTTGGATGGTTCACCGGGGCTGGAAAATCCCAGCACCTGTTTACATTTACAAATGGACTTTTACTGCATTTCTAGCAAAGATATGGTGGAGAATCAGAAGCAACTCCAAGGGCTGAATTTTGACCCTCGTCGGGTGGGTTGTGCGGGGTGGGAGTGAGCGTGAACCTGATCGGGTCCGTGCAGCTATTTTACACAGGCGGACCAATTAAGGCCCGCCCAGCATGACGCTTACCCTCAATCGCATGCGCGCGAAAGAGCGCAGAAATCCCCCTGAAGCACAGAGGTGTTTAAGTTTAAGATTTCTAAATAAAGTATTTGAAAACTTTTAAAACATGTCCCCTCATGTGACAGTGTCACATGAGCTGGGACATAATAATTTAAAAAAAAAATTATATTGAATTTTTAAACACTTCATGAAACCTCATCCTACCCATGGATGAGATTCCATGAAAAATGTGAAGGCCGCCTGTGCTCTTCGCCTGCCCACCAACCTTAATGTTGGATGGGCAGCTCATTTAATTGTTTAACTTAGTTTTTAACAAGCCATAATAGGCCTTTGACAGTTTGGTGGATGCGCAGCCGACTCAGCTGTGCGCCTGCCAAACTGGAAATCTAAATGACGTATGGTGACTTCAGGACGCCTGCCCGACGTCACCATGCGTCAGTTGACGAGCAAGCCCCGTCCCCGCTCGCCAACCGGAGAATTCAGCCCCAAGGAAATTTGGAATCCAAGTCTGAATCCGAGAGGCCGTAACACTGAAGTTGTTTATGGTCTCTGTTGAGGCTACATTTTGGAAACTTTGTTTCTGGTCACCAACCTAGAAGGGAGCACAGAAGGGCAATAATTTGTTTTCCAGTATTAGATGACTATATGGTTAATTTTCCTCTGCCATTCTTCCCAAAACTGAGTGGGAGAATCACTGAATTAATAGTGAAAACTAGTGTAACCTCCTTGCCTTACTGTAAACTCTGTCTACCTGTTCCTGCTGGAATTACATCCAGCTGCCCCTTCCAAGCACATCACATGTAAATACAGGAGGGTGCAGCCAGGCCAAACATCCCAGGTTCCTTCCTGCATGCTTCAGTTACTAACTGTACCTGGCATTGCCTGGTAGAAGGGTTACCAACTTACCTTGTGACTACCAGGTAGAAGGTAACAATAACCAAGAGGGAACAGCAATAATTCCCAAAATGCTGCAACTGAGGGAAAGAAATGATTAAAAGTATCTTCTCCATCCAATCATGCCTCACTCACTTAGCTGTGAAGACCTTGGTCTCTAATGAGACCTGCAAAGCTGCAACTTCTGTACCTTTGGGAAACTTCTGCTTCTTTAACCACTGGTTCTGTCGAAGGGTCATGAGGACTCGAAACGTCAACTCTTTTCTTCTCCGCCGATGCTGCCAGACCTGCTGAGTTTTTCCAGGTAATTCTGTTTTTGTTTTGCTTTTTATGACAGGATCAGCTTGTAGGACCAATGGACCTCTCTCTTGTGTCTTTTTGACATTCATAAATATGCTTTCCAGGAAGAGCCACTGCATAGAAGTAGGGATCAGGAATTTTAGTTAATTCGTTTTTCTGTTGATTAGATGATTAGTGTGTGGTTCAGAATAGCGCCAGCAGTGCAGGCTCATTTCTCGTTCCAGCTGAGGCAAACTTGGGATCTGTCTTTTTGCCTGCCCCATGCTTAATGCAGAGTGGTGCCCCTCAAGCTACACAACCAATTGTATCTCCCTAATAGAGAGAAGCCTAGAATCCTATGGACTATGGCTAACCACCTAAACCAGGGGAACTTCTTGCTGTACATTTACTTGAAGAGAATCAAGGTAGAATGAAGTCAGTAGTAATTAAGGATGCCAATAAAAATTGTTTTCAAAGGGATTTTATTTCTATTTCTGGACGATGGGCTTTTGCAGCTTTAGTGGCCATAGTTTACGGCAGAATAAAATAGACTGATATGATTAGAATGCAGTTCATTTGTTGACTGCCTTCAGGTGCAATATAATCATGTAACAAATGATCATAATAATAATTGATTATTCATCTAATGCTGGAATTATAGCTTAGTTACTGCAGTGCCAGGTTTCTACAAGAATTTTCATAAAACATTGCATCATTATCAGACATAGAGGCCCTAGTTTTAAGTTTAGCACACATAGGGAGTAGGGTTAGGTTTGGGGTTTGGGAGGGTGGGGGGAGTGGTGGGTTGTGGTGGTGGGGGGCTTCCAGTGGTGCACAGGAAATCCAAAAGTAAGTTCACTGCATCTGTCAGTTGCTTTTTAACTTAACCACATCATTATTATTTTACTTCTAGGTTTCCCATCCAATCAGCAGCAGTGAACATGATGTGAGCCTGCATGACCGAATCTCAGCTCTATTTAATAACATATGAACAAACAAACCATAGAACCATAGAAAAGTTACAGCACAGAAGGAGGCCATTTGGCCCATCTCATCCATGCCAGCCCAAGGACACCCAGGTGCCCTTTCTAATCTCACCTACCTGCACCCAGCCCATAGCCCTGCAGCTTACAGCACTTACGGTGGAGATCCAAGTACTTTTTAAAAGAGTTTAGAGTTTCTGCCTCTACCACCAACTAGGGCAGTGAATTCCAGACACCCACTACCCTCTGCGTAAAAAAGTTCTTCCTCATGTCTCCCCTACAGCTTCTGCCACTTATCTTGAATCTATGTCCCCTGGTTCTAGAATTTTCCACCAAGGGAAACAATTTTATTCTGTCCACTCTATCTATTCCCCTCATAATTTTGTACACCTCAATCAAGTCACCTCTCAGCCTTCTTTGTTCCAACGAAAATAACCCCAACCTATCCAATCTCTCCTCGTAGCTACACTTTTCTAACCCTGGCAACATTCTTGTAAACCTCCTCTGCACTCTCTCCAGTGCTATTACATCCTTCCTGCAGTGTGGTGCGCAGAACTGCACAAAATTCTCCAGTTGTGGCCTTACCAGTGTTTTATACAATTCCAATATTATATCCTTACTTTTATATTCTATATTTCTGCCAGTGAAGGAAAGATTCCATATGCCTTCTTTACAACCTTGTCTACTTGAACTGCTGCTTTCAGGGACCTGTGTACTTGTACGCCAAGATCTCTCACTTCATCTACCCTTCTTAGTATATTCCCATTTGTTATGTTATCCCTGTAACTGTTTGACCTCCCGAAATGTATGACCTCACACTTTTCTATGTTAAAATCCATCTGCCACTTTACCGCCCACTCCACCAACCCATCTATATCATTTTGGAGATTATGGTGATCCTCCATACTATCCACTACCCGGCCAATCTTTGTGTCATCTGAAAATTTCCCAATCGTTTCCTCCATGTTCACGTCCAAATCGTCAATATATAATCCAAACAGCAAGGGTCCCAACGCCCAGACAACTTTCCATTCACAAAGGTATCCATCGACCATTACCCTTTGTTTCCTGTTACAAAGACAACCTTTTTTCCAGTTTGCCACATTACCCTTAATCCCATGGGATTTTACTTTCCTGACCAATCTGCCATGTGGGACCTTGTCAAATGCCTTGCTAAAATCCATGTACACAACATCCACTGCACTATCTTCATCAACCTTTCTCATCACTTCCTCAAAGAAATCAATCAAATTTGTGAGGCAAGACCTTCCTTTAACAAATCCATGCTGACCATCTCTGACTAGTCCATGCCTTTCCACATGAAAGTTATTCCTATCTCTCAGGGTTGATTCTACTAATTTGCTCACTGCCGATGTAAGAATAACTGGCCTATAATTGTTTGGCATTTCTTTTGATCCCTTTTTAAACAATGGAACTACGTTTGCATTTCTCCAGTCCTCTGGCACCTTCCCTGTATCTAGTGAAGATTGGAAAATCATCCTCTGAGCATCTGCTATCTCCTGAGATAAAAACAAAAAAACTGCGGATGCTGGAAATCCAAAACAAAAACAGAATTACCTGGAAAAACTCAGCAGGTCTGGCAGCATCGGCGGAGAAGAAAAGAGTTGACGTTTCGTGTCCTCATGAGCCTTCGACAGAACTTGAGTTCGAGTCCAAGAAAGAGTTGAAATATAAGCTAGTTTAAGGTGTGTGTTGGGGGGGTGGGGGGGGGGGGGCAGAGAGAGAGAGAGACAGAGAAGTGGAGGGGGCGGTGTGGTTGTAGGGACAAACAAGCAGTGATAGAAGCAGATCATCAAAAGATGTCAACAACAATAGAACAAAAGAACACATAGGTGTTAAAGTTGGTGATATTATCTAAACGAATGTGCTAATTAAGAATGGATGGTAGGACACTCAAGGTATAGCTCTAGTGGGGGTGGGGAGAGCATAAAAGATTTTAAGATATTTAAAAATAATGGAAATAGGTGGGAAAAGAAAAATCTATATAATTTATTGGAAAAAAAAGGAAGGGGGAAACAGAAAGGGGGCGGGGATGGGCGAGGGAGCTCACAACCTAAAGTTGTTGAATTCAATATTCAGTCCGGAAGGCTGTAAAGTGCCTAGTCGGAAGATGAGGTGTTGTTCCTCCAGTTTGCGTTGGGCTTCACTGGAGCAATGCAGCAAGCCAAGGACAGACATGTGGGCAAGAGAGCAGGGTGGAGTGTTAAAATGGCAAGCGACAGGGAGGTTTGGGTCATTCTTGCGGACAGACCGCAGGTGTTCTGCAAAGCGGTCGCCCAGTTTACGTTTGGTCTCTCCAATGTAGAGGAGACCACATTGGGAGCAACAAATGCAGTAGACTAAGTTGGGGGAAATGCAAGTGAAATGCTGCTTCACTTGAAACGGGTGTTTGGGCCCTTGGACGGTGAGGAGAGAGGAAGTGAAGGGGCAGGTGTTGCATCTTTTGCGTGGGCATGGGGTGGTGCCATAGGAGGGGGTTGAGGAGTAGGGGGTGATGGAGGAGTGGACCAGGGTGTCCCGGAGGGAGCGATCCCTATAGAATGCCGATAAGGGGGGTGAAGGGAAGATGTGTTTGGTGGTGGCATCATGCTGGAGTTGGCGGAAATGGCGGAGGATGATCCTTTGAATGCGGAGGCTGGTGGGGTGATAAGTGAGGACAAGGGGGACCCTATCATGTTTCTGGGAGGGAGGAGAAAGCGTGAGGGCGGATGCGCGGGAGATGGGCCGGACACGGTTGAGGGCCCTGTCAACGACCGTGGGTGGAAAACCTCGGTTAAGGAAGAAGGAGGACATGTCAGAGGAACTGTTTTTGAAGGTGGCATCATCGGAACAGATGCGACGGAGGTGAAGGAACTGAGAGAATGGGATGGAGTCCTTACAGGAAGCGGAGTGTGAGGAGCTGTAGTCGAGGTAGTGGTGGGAGTCGGTGGGTTTGTAATGGATATTGGTGGACAGTCTATCACCAGAGATTGAGACAGAGAGGTCAAGGAAGGGAAGGGAAGTGTCAGAGATGGACCACGTGAAAATGATGGAGGGGTGGAGATTGGAAGCAAAATTAATAAATTTTTCCAAGTCCCGACGAGAGCATGAAGCGGCACCGCAGTAATCATCGATGTACCGGAGAAAGAGTTGTGGAAGGGGGCCGGAGTAGGACTGGAACAAGGAATGTTCCACATACCCCATAAAGAGACAGGCATAGCTGGGGCCCATGCAGGTACCCATAGCCACACCTTTTATTTGGAGGAAGTGAGAGGAGTTGAAGGAGAAATTGTTCAGCGTGAGAACAAGTTCAGCCAGACGGAGGAGAGTAGTGGTGGAAGGGGATTGTTCAGGCCTCTGTTCGAGGAAGAAGCTAAGGGCCCTCAGACCATCCTGGTGGGGGTTGGAGGTATAGAGGGATTGGACGTCCATGGTGAAGAGGAAGCGGTTGGGGCCAGGGAACTGGAAATTGTTGATGTGACGTATGGTGTCAGAGGAATCACGGATGTAGGTGGGAAGGGACTGGACAAGGGGAGAGAGAAGGGAGTCAAGATAACGAGAAATGAGTTCTCTGGGGCAGCAGCAAGCTGAGACGATCGGTCTACCGGGACAGTTCTGTTTGTGGATTTTGGGTAGGAGATAGAAGCGGGCCGTCTGAGGTTGGGCGACTATCAGGTTGGAAGCTGTGGGAGGAAGATCCCCAGAGGAGATGAGGTCAGTGTCAGTCCTGGAAACAATGGCTTGATGTTCAGTGGTGGGGTCATGGTCCAGGGAGAGGTAGGAGGAAGTGTCTGCGAGTTGACGCTCAGCCTCCGCGAGGTAGAGGTCAGTGCGCCAGACAACAACAGCACCACCCTTGTCAGCGGGTTTGATGACAATGTCAGGGTTGGACCTGAGAGAATGGAGTGCAGTAAGTTCAGAGAGAGACAGGTTAGAATGGGTGAGAGGAGCAGAGAAATTGAGACGACTAATGTCGCGCCGACAGTTCTCAATGAAAAGATCAAGAGAAGGTAAGAATCCAGAGGGAGGGGTCCAGGTGGAGGGAGAATATTGGAGATGGGTAAAAGGATCCGTTGAACTGGGAGAGGACTCCTGCCCAAAGAAGTGAGCCCGGAGACGAAGACAGCAGAAGAAGAGTTCAGCTTCATGCCGAGCCCGAAATTTATTGAGGTGAGGGCGTAAGGGTATGAACCTAAGTCCTTTGCTGAGCACTGAACATTCAGCATCGGAAAGGGGAAGGTCAGGGGGTATAGTGAATACACGGCTGGGGTTGGGATTGGAAGATGGGGTGGGGACGGAGGGATGGGCAGGGGTGGAGCGTCCTTGATGGGTGTTGGTGTCGATGAGTTGTTGGAGCTTGCGTTCCTTAGCACTTGAGAGAAAGAGAAAAAGTTTCTTGTTGAGGCGTCGGATGAGCCGAAGAATAAAATGAAACTGGGGGCACGTGCAGCTTTGAAAAAGGGTACGGCGGTGCTGCTGGAGGGAGAGGTCGAGTGTGTTCATATGGCGGCACATGGCATTGAGTGTGGATTTCAGAATGTGACGGGAACAGCAGTCGGAGAAACGTTTTATGTCCTGGAGATACCTGTAATCCTGGGTGGGTTCGAAACATGAGGGGTGGAATTTCAGTTGAAATCCTCGTAGGGTAAGTCGGAGACGGAGACAGTCACTGAGAAAGGAGATATGACTGTGAAAGCGGGTTTTGGTAAACACCTTGTCAAACACCAGGAGGGAAATGGAAAGCAATGAAGGTGAGCAAGGCAAAAGAGAGGAACGGAAATCTTGTCGCAGAAAAGAACAGAACTTCTTCAAGGAGGTAGGCATTTCTTGAAGAGCAGTGGCAGTCAATTAAACACAGAGATAAAAACAAAAAAACTGCGGATGCTGGAAATCCAAAACAAAAACAGAATTACCTGGAAAAACTCAGCAGGTCTGGCAGCAAATTTTAAAATTTGTTCTACTAATATAGAGCTTTGCCCACCAAGAACACAAATCAGTAAGTTGTGAGTACAACTCCTTCGTGATAGTCACATCTAAATCATACGTTCAGGAAGACAAATCAGAGTTAGAATATATACTAGTTCTGAGATGTTTTGTTAAAATTCATTGTTTACTAAGGTTTTATCTTTCCATAATTTGGAAACTAAATTTTACACCCTGCATCATGGAGGTGGTGTATTGGAGAACTAAGTACCTTCTTTGTTTGTAACAACTCAGGCTACAATAATATGACTAGATAAGAATGAACAATTTTTATCTATTTTCTTGTTCAAAATTTATATGCTAGAAATCTTCTGACTATTGAACTTAGCAGATGGGGGAAGTGGGATTGCATTCCTGTGAGTTATACCGTCACTCTCAATCATGGAATAAATGTAGGTATTCAGTGGACAATATTTAATGTATTACAAGTTACACTTCAAATAGCCTAACATAATGCAAAGAGCAGGTTTTGAATTCCGAAATGACAATATATTGCAAATGTAACACTTGCAGGGTTACTATTTATGACATCTTTTCTGCTTCAAAGAATTTCTATAGTTTCTATCAAGCAGAAATAAAATAATATTCATGTAGCTGATCTGTTTAATTTCTGGCAATGTATGCGGTGGATGAATATTCCATGGCAAAATATATTCAGCATTACATCACACAGAATCATTGACTCATGGAGCTTAGAAGGAGGCCATTTAGCCCATCATTCATGTGCCAGTTAACTGAAAGACCTATCAATTAATTCCACTCCCTGCTCTTTCACCATAACCCTTTAAATGTTTCCTTTTTAGAGATATATCTAATTTCTTTTTGAAAATGACTTTGTCAGTGTATTCCAGACAACAACTGACTAAGAAAAAATGCTGTTCATTTCCCCCACCACCCCCCACCACACCACCTCCCCACACCCATGCGGCCCCCACCCCCCCTCCCTGGCAGCTACATCTGCATTCAAAAGAACACTTGAACACTGCAGGTACTATGATGATCATGTACTTTTATACTTGTGAATGATCTGGACATGGAATGAAAGCCATTCGATAGACTTGATTAGCACTGTCCTCCATTTTATTGCCATATTCTATATACTAAAGAATATTGTCATTTAGAAAATAAAAATAATGCTAGAATTGAGGGGTAAATGATTTAATTGTGGCTATACTGTACAAGAAGTTCCCTAAGGATTTCATTAATATATGCAAAGGTATTTTCATCTGTCTCAGTGGGCTGAATTTTATGGCCCCAGGGTTGGCAGATGGGAAGGGGGTGGTAAAATTGGGTGCCAAAACTTGTGCACATTCCCAGTGCCTACCTACCCACCCCCACCCCCGCTGCAACTTTAGCAGTGGAGGGAGGTGTAGGGATGCCCACCTGTCATGAGCCAATTGAGGCCCTTAAGTAGTCAATTAATGGCGACTTAAGGGCCTCCTCCCACCACAGCTGGGATTTTATCCTTGGCAGGGGGAGGTCATTGCCAAGTGTCAAACCTCCCACCTTTCACAAGGCAGGATGCTGGTCGGTCAACGGTGGGTGTGGTCTCTTTAATGGGCTCCCTGTGCCCATTGGAGGCTGCACCCAAGTAACCCCCCCAACACTCTCCCCGCCCCCCCCCCACCCCGGGTCCTATCCATTCTGACCCTCCAGCCCTCTCGCCTTCCTCACCAGAGCCAGGCTGCCTGGGCTTGTCAAGACCCCAAACTCACTTTTGTTTTGGGTTCCTTTGTAGCATGCTTGCCCCTGGGACTAATGAGGGTGGACGGCCGACCTCAAGGCAATTAACTGCCTGACTTCTGTTAAATGGCTAAGGGATAAGCTTGCCAAGTGAGGGCGGGCTCACCTCTGAAAATTTACACCAGGGGTTGGGGACTGCACCCCAAGCATAAAATTTAGCCCAGTGCCTTGATAATTTGAATAAGTCTAAATACTCGTAAATTATTACATTAATATAAACTTTACATTAATAAGTAATTTTGGATGGGCATCAACTTTGTTTGCTGCCATTTAAATTACATAACAAACTCAGAAGACAAGAAGAAATGAGCTTAATTCCCAAAGTTACTGGAATCTCATTAGCATACTTATACTTGTAAAGCTCACATAAGAAACTGAAGGAATAAGAAATCACTGGTGAATATAATACACAATTAATGCCAGCAAGTCTAAAATCTACACTGCACAAACTTATTAATTAGATACATCACAGTCAGAACAACAGTTAGTAAGCAGTTTCCTTTATTGTCCCTCAGCAACAACGATGGACCATGAATTTAATTTCATGGCTGTCAATTTAACCTGTAGAATAACTCATACCTCATGAAAATGCCCAGCTCGTTAATTGGATCTGCAACCCAGTTCCATTATCTTCAACCAGACCAATGTAATTATCATCCCTTCTCTGGGTTTCCCAGCCAGGGAGGGTGGGCAGGATGACAAGCTTAAATAAGCAAAGAAGGATCTCTATTTAAAGGGATCCCAGAAGGACTCACACTGGCAGAAGTGATTGCAGAATTCAATCCAGTGTGAAGGAGCAAAGAATGGGTTGAAGATGTGGAAAGCATGCCCATCAATTCACTGACTCTTCCCTGGAAGTGACAATTGATGTAGTGAAGGCATGAAGAGAATCACTCTTCCCTTAGGATAGCAGGAGGAAGCCAACCAGCCTCACAAAGGATGTGCGCTTACAAGCCACACAGGTAATCAGCAACCAAAGTGTGGTACCCAGGGTCTAGAACCAATACCAGCAAAGGTTTAATGATCTTGAGATCCAGCAAGGTGAGTGTCCTGCAAATCTCGGCTGGCAGCTATCACTCTTTCATCTCCCAGCATTCTCCTGTACTGTGTTCCTCTCACTGACGCACCTTGCTGTCACATAGGTTCCTTTTTCTCCAGACTCCTCCTCAAATTTCCACCTTGACAGATGTCACTCACACACATACTCATTCTATTGCCCTCTTCCTCCCATTCCTCACAGTCACACTCCAAAAATGTTCTCCATTCATCCTTAGTAATTGGTTCTCTTCTCATTTCTACCTCTCGCTGCCTTTCCTCATTGCAGGAAAAGAGCCTATACCCAGGGAGAGGCGGAGAATTGGGGCTAGAACTGCAGCCATTAGAGGAGCAAACTGGGGAAGTCAGCAGGGTAGCAAAAGTACAGACAGTTGGTGATGGAGAGATGGAGTTGGCTCAGAGACCTGGTGGCAGCATTAGATATCACACTGCCAACTGGCACTTAACTGTCACTCACGTTGAAATCAATGTCACAAATTCATTAAATGTCATGATCTGCACTATTGTTTTTGGTAAGATCCGGCTAGGGGCCAATAACATTTTGTTTAAAGTAGACAGAGTTTGAGATACAATACACTTGACCAGTGAATAAAGCCACAAGACTCCAAAAGTTTTTAACAAACAAAAATAAACTTTACAAGGTCAGAAAGATAAAATAATATACAATACTCTTTACTCTAATATTCCGGGTTAATATGAGGTACGTGTGAATTAACAAGAAACTGTAGTCGAGCACACAACTCTGCACAACAAGTGACACATGCGACAAAGGCAGAGTCCACCTAGCTCTCAGCAACCCACCCAGGTGTCAGTAAACTCTGTGAGCCAAACAATCTCACTGAAACTCTGGGCGGAGTTCTCTGTGCCCGCTAGTGATGGGCATCATGGTGAGTGTGAGTGGACAATACGGCAGGAAAGCCGAAAACCGGTTTCACAACGTTGTGAAACCAGTTTGCAATTGTCCACTCCGCCCGTCAAGACATGCCCAGTTTCCTACTGCCACACATCCGGAACTTCATTGTAATGCATCTGCATATCATCATAAGCTCAGCTCGCCAGAATCATCCACCCATGCTGGATCATCGGGCACATCCGCGTTTCACAACTGAACATAAGCAACGTGCACCTGGCAAGCTGAACTTCACTTGGGACTTTGAGGTTTGTTTTCCTACCTTGCTTCGGGCTGCACTTGAGGTCATCAGTGCCAGGCTTCAGAGGCAGCACCACATCACTTTTAGGGAGGTTCACGGCCGGTCTCTACTTACAAGACCAGCTGTAAGGCTGGGGTGGCTTTTGAATGGCTGCAGGGCTATGGCTTGCTTGGGGAAGGTGGGGGTGGGATGTGGCCTCAGGCAAGGGAAGAGGCTGCAGGGCATTATTGAGGAAGAGGGTATCCCAGGGTGGGTGTGCGGGGATACGTTGATTTGTGCAAGTGTTCTCAAGGGAGTGAGGGCTGAGGAGGTAGTGCCAAAAGGTGAGCCCAGATGGAGCTGTGAGGGTGTGTGCAAGAGTGGCAATGATCCTTGAGCTGACTGTGAGTGAGATGCCAGTGAATGCTTATGAGTGTGTCAGTTTAGAATGATGAGATGGTTGATGTATCCTGGCAACACGGATGGGACCATTCATCCTTTTTTTGCACTGGCACCACTGCCACCACCTCCCAAGCTGGAGTGGTGTCACTGAGGGGCCTCCTGCAGCCTGAGTGGTGGTAGAGGACATTGTAATGGGCTCCAACATTGCCCAGAAGGCGTTGCAGGGACATGTCACTGCATCAGGGGGCTGCACTCTTCTTGCTTTTCAGGGCCATGTCTTCAGTGCAGTAGTCCTGGGCTGGAAGCAGAGAGAGGTATGCATGCGGCTGTGCTTTAGATATGGCGCCCGGTGTGAGGAAACGGAGAGGTGACGGTATGGTGGATGAATCGGATCCACCCACCAGCGAAACGGCGTGTTTCCCGGGAATGCATGATCAATGAGGCAGGATGGAATGATATAGCGCGAAAAGCTGCAATTGCAACCAACGGGTAAAACATCCGTTGCCTGCCCGCTACTGCACTTAGTGGAAATCTGGGATGATTCCACTCTCTGCCCCTCTCATGAGGGATTCCAGTCTTCACCTTCAAAGGTCTAATCTGAGAATTCTCTCCAAAAGTTGCTTCACTCGGACAACATCAACGATGGCCCACTTTGCAGTGTTTTAATCTTGGCTCCCATGTTTCTGTTTCCCTGGATTCCCAAGTATGCACTCAAGCACCAACTCACAAGCACAACTTCAGATCTTTAGCCGCGCCGAGCAGAATACCACTGCTTAAGATGTACCTTTGCCCCAACGGCCTGCAGCAGTACAGTCACCAACTTGGATCTTCAGGGCTTCCCAGAGCCCTCTTCACTTGAAGTTTGCTATCTGCAGCACTTTTCCTGTTTGGACCCTACTTCTCCTCTCTTTCTGACCTTAAGTTTAAGGCGACCTCCTCTGTCCCCTACCTTGGACTTCCTTTGGTATGCCTCCTTGTCCCCTCTCTATTTGGGACCTCTCTTTCCCCGCTCCCTGTCCCTTGCCTCAGACACCAGTCTTCTATGGTGCTCCTCTCCCGATCACATGACACGGGTTTTCCCTCTCTTTCTTTATGCACAGGCATGCTGGGCCTGAAGAACTTACACTGCAGAACTGCATACGTGCAGCCTGCTCCCGGTCTGTGCATGTGCAAAAACTCCGAGGTTCGTCGGGAGTTGAAATTCCCGACCTCTGCTCTCAAATCCGAGGTAAGATATAGTTCTCATAACACTACTTTTTTAAATTCATTCATGGGAAGTGGTCACTGCTGACTATACCAGCATTTGTTGACCATCCCTAATTACTCATGAGAAGGTGGTGGTAAGCTGCCTTCTTGAATCGCCATAGTCCATGTGATGTAGGTACATCCATAGTACTGTGAGGGAGGCAGTTCCAGCATTTCGACGCAGTGACAATGAAGGAACGGTGATATATATCCAAGTAAGGATGGTGAGTGGCTTGGATGAAAACTTCCAGGTGGTGGTGTTCCCATGTGTCCGTTGGCCTCATCCTTTTAGATGGGTTTGGGAGGTGCTGTCTAAGGAGCCTTGGTGAGTTCCTGCAGTGCATCTTGTAAATGGTACACACTGCTACCATTATGCATCGGTGGTGGAGGGAGTGAATGTTTGAGGATGGGGTGCCAATCAAGCAAGCTTTGTCCTGAATAGTGTCAAGCTTCTTGAGTGTTGTTGGAGCTGCACTCATCCAGACAGGTGGGAGACATTCCATCACACTCCTGACTTGTACCTTGGAGATGTTGGACATGTTTTGGGGAGTCAGGAGGTGAGTTACTCATCGCAGGATTCCTAGTCTCTGACCAGTTGCCACAGTATTTATGAAGCTAGTCTGGTTCAGTTTCTGGTCAATGTTAACTCCAGGATGTTGATAGTGGGGGATTCAGAGATGGTAACGCAATTGAATGACAAGTGTCGATGGTTAGATTCTCTCTTGTTGAAGATGGTCATTGTCTGGCACTTGTATGGCATGAATGTCACTTAGCATTTATCAGCCCAAGACTGGATATCGTCCAGGACTTGCTGTATTTGGACATGGACTGCTTCAGTATCTGAGGAGCCATTAATCGTGCTGAACATTGTACAATCATCAGCGAATATCCCCACTTCTGACCTTATGGTGGAAGGAAGGTCATTGATGAAGCTGAAGGTGGTTGGGCCAAGGACACTGCCCTGAGGAACTCCTGCAGTAATGTCATGTAATAGAGATGATTGACCTCCAACAACTACAACCATCTTCCTTTGTGCTAGGTATGACTCCAAGCAGCAGAGTTTTTCCACTGATTCCCATGGACTCCAGTTTTGCCATGCAACTTGGAACCCTATTTCAATTACATTCACCATAACTCATGTCTTTAATCTACCACAGGTGCCAAGGCACCTTCAACAGCACCTTTCAATCCCAAGACCTCCACCGCTTAGAAAGACAGGGACAACTTATACTTGGGAACAGCACCACTTGCTAGTTTTCCTCCAAGCCTCACATCATCCTGACTTGGAGATATATTGTCGTTCCTTTTTTGTTGCTGGATCAAAAACTTGAAACTCCCTTCCTAACAGCACTGTGGGTGTACCTTCACCACATGGACTGCAGCAGTTCAAGAAGCCAATTCACCACCAGCTTCTCAAGGACAATTACCTAGCTAGCAATACTCAAATTCCTAGAATGAATAAAAAGAAACTTGAGCAGGTTCTGAAGACAGGAACAGTAGTGGAGAGTCCCTCTCCCTTAAGAGAGTTGAAGGGTGCAGGTTGCTTCAAGCTCTGCTCAGTTGGATGCAGATGCTGAGTCTTGGGGTTCATACAATAAAAGGAATCTTCTGCAGCAGCAATGGGGACCCTGTGTCTTTCTGTCAAAATTTCCAGATGCAGAGTACAACCCATCACAGAAAATGGAGCAGTGCATCTCTTGCGTGAGTGCCATGATGTCTCAGGCATTTGCATTGATGGCCACCTTGATAGAAAGCGTGGCAAACCACTCATGGCAGACCACCTAATGCATGCTGGCCCTCACAAATGGCCTGCACACTCTGGCTGCCATTATACAAAACATTGATCAGCCTTGCCTTGGCTGTTGAATGCCACACTGACATACAACGAAGTACTCTTCCATTCCTGGTTAGCAGAGAAGTGTAATAGACCTCAAAAGAGAAAATGGAGAAATGGCTCATGGCAGTGGAGGTTCTTCTCAAGGCACTGCCATCTCTCGGCCGTTGCCAACCCACCCTGACAGCTCACATGCTGCCCCTGTGATGATTGGATCTGGCCCTGCAGAGATGCAAGTGAGACGGTCTTTGGTGAAGTCCTCACAGGCTCCAAAGCCCAGAGGAAATCTTCCACAGCTATTTCATATGTCAGGACAGGGGACAAATAGCCTGCCTCTAGCTCTGCTGAAGACAAAGGAGTAGCATCAATAGAAGCAGCAAAAAGCATATGAGGAAAAGTTCTTAGCTGCACAAGATGGTTCATTTGTGTACTTATAGCAGTGCAAATGCTCGTTAATATTCTTTATTTTAATGAAAGAATGAGTTTTAGTGAACTCCTCATTCCCATGGCCTCTCCTTTGGCACATCCCCCATCGACCCTGGTCAGTACCCCAGTGAATGGAATGACCAGCCTTGATGATGAGGAAAGAGTGTGGCTGTGATGGTTGGCTGGGTGACTGTAGGGAGGAGGCTTGGTGGCAGTGGTAGGTTGGTAGTTGCACAGGGATCATGATGGAAAACTTGCAGTGCTGCAAGCGCACTTCTCAAATGAAGCATGCCTGGGTGAGGTTGTTGTGGCTTTCTCTGACAGGCAGATCTGTGCCCTGAGGCACCAGTGGCACATCCTGATACTCCTCCCCCTTGCACTCCCTGCTCTCATGCTGCAGTGAAGACTTAACACTAAGGAAATTAACACCAGATGATGGTGAGTAAAGACCAATGTAGTTAACAGCATACCCAGTGTTGGAAGTGACCTTTAAAACTATTAATTCAGCCTTTTAGAGCAAATTCTGCAACCACCAGCCATTGACTACTGCTGACATCAAGCTTCATGATTTCACTCTTAAAAAGCTCCCTAGGGTCAGTTTCATCCATATATTCATTCATGGAATGTGGGCACATTCAAAACAGACAAAAACAGCATTTATTGTCCACCCCTAAAAGCTTTTGAAAAATTGGTGGTGAGCCACCTTCTTGACCTACAGGGGTCCTGTGGTGTAGCCACACCCCATTGGGTCCCTATGACGTGGAAAGAAACCCACCGGTACATATTTTAAAACTTAATCCTTATTGCTATTTATTTTTAAAAACTGGTCTTTTTTTGCTGAACAAACAAAATAAAGATGGCTGTTAGAAGTCACCAGATCACAGGGTTGGCCCTCTGTCTGGGAGCTATCTCCAGGAATTTCAAAGGCAAAATAACTTTTTTCAGTTTCTGGAATGTCACACCTTGTTACGCCTAGAGAGCGATGAACAGACTCACATCACATCTGGGACTGTTCAGACCAATTTCAAAGGGAATTACAAGGATGCCATTTTGCATTTAATAGGCCAACTTTGCTGGTGGAGTCAGTGGGCCTGCTGAGACAATGGCTTCCCAAATGCCAGATCCTCAATCTTTCAGTAACTCATGACTGAGACATCATCAGCCCTGAAGCCAAAGCCAATTCCAGACACTTGATAAACATCCCTTTTGAAATCATTGTGGAGGATGAAGGTCACATGACCCAAGCCTCCAGCCTTTTGGACAATTTAATATCACATCTCTGGTTTTCACAGCCAGACTGCTGTTTTAACATTAACTGGACAGAGTTCCAGCAGCCGGGCTGGGTAAGCAGCCTCAACTCCACAATGCCTGCTTGATTATAAAAATCTCTGATCAATGCTTGCCAATTGTTCTAAACACAGAAAAGCCCATCATGCAGCAGCTTCATTCATTTTAAGGATTTTCATATTGTTTAACCAACCAGAAACACATCAGAACAGAACCCCATCATGAAGGAACCACCCTTTGTTCTTATAGGTAAAGGAATCAAAGGTTATCGGGGTTAAATGGGAATGTGGAAATTGAAACATGAGAAGATTAGCCATGATCTTATTGAATGGCGGAACAGGCATGAGAGGCCAAAAAGTCTACACCTGTTCCTATTTCTTATCTTCTTGTGTTCTTTGGACTCTGACTTTGGACTCTGGAACTCAAGAAAACTAATCTTCATTTGCCTGTGGTCTTTGTACTGTAAAACCTATTTTCTCTATCCCATTTTTATTGTGTAAATGCGTGGAGTGGGAAGTGGCGAACAATCATTTTTTCTGGCTTGTAAATTAACTTTCTGAGTTAACCCTAACTCGAGTTTGCTGTGGATTATTAGTACAATGGGATCATAAAAAAAACAAGGGATTGGGAACACATGCCATGACATTTTTTTCAAAAAAACAAATTCAAAACACCCTCTGCTGATGGACAGATGGTGAGAGGAAATTAGTGCAGTTTGAACGGTCCCTCTCGTTTTACCCAGAATCTTTTACCTAGCATTAGGAATAGGGATATATTTCGCAGTCAGTATGGTGGAACATCAGCAACCTGACTGAACACCAAAATGTGAATCTACCCAGCCTGTCATCAGTGCAATGGTGAGACCTGAACTACATACACTTGGTAAGAGAAAAGGCTGAACAGTTTCCCCCTTCATTGCCTCTGAAGTATCCTTGGCATCTAGGGGAGATGATGTTGTGGTGATAATGTTACTGGACTAGTAATCCAGAGGTACATGGTAATAAACTGGGCACATGCGTTCAAACCCCATCATGGCAGCTGGTGGAATTTAGATTAAATTAATAAACCTGGAATATAAAGCTAGCCTCAGTAATGGTAACCATGACAACTATCATTGATTGTCATAAAAACCCATCTTGTTCACTAATGTCCTTTAGGGAAGGAAATCTGCCATCCTTATCTCGTCTGGCCTACATGTGACTCCAGGCTGACAGCAATGTGGTTGACTCTTAACTGCCCTCTGAAAAGCCTAGCTAACCACTCAATTCAAGGGCAATTAGAAATGGGCAATAAATGCTGGTCTTGCCAGCGACACGCATACCCCATGAAAGAGTTTTAAAAAAATCTCTTTATGGGACAAGGTCACCAGCTCCAACATCCTGGAATATTCTCATTCCGTCAGAATGCATTCATCGATAAGCCAATGACATCTGGACTAGCTCGACCACTTTCATTGGCTGGATGATGGTCGTATACCCAAGGTCCTTCTGCAACATTGGATGTGGCAGCCTGTGGTGTTAGGGAAGCTATCTGAAACATTGTGCAATTTGCCAATGGGGTGACAATGCCATGAAATCTGTACTGAGGACTATTTCCAGACAAGCAATGCATGTCCTGTAGCCATTCCTCAAATGCCATTGTGTCAGGGGCATTCCACATTTGCAGCAACATTTGAAGGCCGACACAATGCTTAGTGAATCCCCAATGTCATACATCTTCTCTGAGGTCAAATTCCTTTGATAGGGCAACAGAGACAGGCAGCCTGTGAGTGAAATGGGCATAGGTCCATATGATGCACATGTGAACACCTAAGGTGACCAGTGTACTTCAAGTAATGCAATTATAGAAACAATCAGCAGCTTATCAGGTAGAAGAACACAACATTGAAGTGGGCCAAGAGATTATATTTACCTGCAATTGTTAGAGTTATATTAAACTGACATCCGTGCAACAAAGTGATCTCAATGTTATTTAACCTTTCTTTTCCTACTACTACATCTTCGGTCTCTCCTGATACCCACGGCTGAGCTGGATGAAGCCTGCAGACTGCTAAACCAAGTTGCATGAGCTGACCTTAGTGGGCATCCTCTAATGGTCCAAGGCCTGAGCCTGGAGGTGATGGAGTCACTGGCAGAGGGGAGGTAGATCTGCAATGCATTCTTGATGTGTCCTGGGGTGATAATCCCTCCCTGCCAGTGCTCAATGGCACCTTCCTCACCTCTCGAGGGGATAGAGCACGAGGAGAGTGGCGGAGACGCAGGATAAAAGAACCTGAGGAGAGCAGCAGAGACACAGGATAAACGAGCGCGAGGAGAGCAGCGGAGGCACAGGATTAAAGAGCGCGAGGAGAGCTGCGGAGACACGGGATAAAAGACCGCGAGGAGAGCGGTGGAGACATAGGATAAAACTGAAAACGTGATGTCACAGGAAAGCTGTGACCTGATTGGTTGGTAGGAAATCTGCACCAAATTTGAAAAAAAAAACACTGCAAAGCTAATTAACAAATTACTTATCTAAGTCGAGATGGTTGGGCAGGTGGTGTGCTGTAGCTGTATGATGTGGGAGCTGGCAGATCCCATTGCAAGCCGCAGTGACCACATCTGCAGCAAGTGTTGGTTGCTGGAGGAACTCTGGCTCAAAATTGATGAGCTGGAGTCCGAGGTCCGGATGCTGCAGCACATCCGGGAGGGGGAGAGTTACCTGGATGCTTTGTTTCAGGAGGCGGTCACACCCGGTAGATTAAGTTCCTCAAATTCGGTCAGTGGTCAGGGTCAGCAGGATGTGACTGCATGTGAGGCAGGTAAACGGATCCTGTGTTCAGAAACAGAAAAGCTTCAGCTCTTGACCTTGTCCAACAGGTACGAGGTACTTGCTCTCTGTGTGGATGAGGAACAGGGCTGAAGGGAGGATGAGCCAGCTGACCACGGCACCGTGGCACAGGAGGCCATTCAAGAGGGGGGAGGAAAAAGACATGTGGTAGTTGTAGGGGATTCTATAATTAGGGAAATTGAAAGCATCTTTTGTAAGCAGGATCGACAGTCCCACATGGTATGGATACCCAGTGCCAGGGTGAGGGACATCTCTGACCGGCTTGAAAGGATTTTGGAGAGGGAGGGGGTGGATCCGGTTGTTGTGGTCCACATCGGGACAAATAACATGGGTAAGACTAGGAAAGAGGACCTGTTTGGAGATTATCAGGAACTAGGAACTAAATTAAAGAACAGGTCCTCAAGGGTTATAATCTCCGGATTACTACCTGAGCCACGTGCAAATTGGCATAGGAACACGAGAATAAGGGAAGTAAACACGTGGCTAAAGGAGTGGTGCGGGAAAGAGGGGTTCCATTTCGTGGGGCACTGGCATCAGTATTGGAACAGGAGGGATCTATACCATTGGGACGGTCTCCACCTGAACCGATCTGGGACCAATGTTCTAGCGAAAAGGGTAAATATGGTGGTCAACAGTACTTTAAACTAGAAAGTGGGGGGAAGGGAAGTATAAAACTCCAAGAAGTATGACTGATGGGAAACAAAGCAGGAGATTAGCATGTGGGGGGGCTGATTCAACTTCATGGAAAATTATGAAAAAACTGAAAAGGAAGGAGAGCCCAGGAGAGGCTATTAAAGTCTTCAGAACACAAAATAGGACAGAGCATTTGGAAAGGGCTAGGAATCTAACTTCAAGCACATCAGATAAAGGGATGACAATGAGAAGGTGGGTGGGAAATACAGGACTGAAGGTGTTGTATCTGAATGTATGCAGTATATGAAAAAAGGTAAATGAGCTTATGACGCAGATTGAAATTGGCAGGTATGATGTGGTGGGCATCGCGGAGACATGGTTGCAAAGGGGTCAGGACTGGGAGCTAAATATCCAAGGATATACATCCTATCGAAAAGATAGGCAGGTTGGCAGAGGGGGTGGGGTTGCTTTGTTGGTAAGACATGAAATTAAATCAATAGCAAGAAATGATGTAGGGTCAGATGATGTAGAATCTGTGTGGGTAGAGTTGAGGAACCGCAAAGGTGAAAAAAAAACAGAATGGCAGTTATGTACAGGCCTCCGAACAGTAGTCAGGATGTGGGGCACAATATACACCAGGAGATAGAAAAGGCATGTAAGAAAGGCAAGGTTACAGTGACCATGGGGGATTTCAGTATGCAGGTAGACTGGCAAATCAGGTTGGTAGTTGATCCCAAGAAAAGGAATTTGTGGAATGTCTACGAGATGGCTTTTTGGAGCAGCTTGTGGTGGAGCCCACTAGGGAACAGGCAATTCTAGATTTAGTGATGTATAATGAGGCACATTTGATAAGGCAGCTTAAGGTGAAGGAACCCTTAGGAGGAAGTGATCATAATATGATAGAATTTACCCTGCAATTTGAGAGGAAAAAGCTGGAATCAGATGTAATGGTATTACAGTTGAATAAAGGCAACTATAGAGGCATGAGGGAGGAGCTGGCCAGAGTTGACTGGGAGATGAGCCTAGCAGGAAAGACAGTGGAACAGCAATGGCAGGAGTTTCTGGGAGTAATCTGGGAGACACAGCAAAAATTCATCCCTGGGAAGAAGAAGCATATTAAAGAGAGGACGAGGCAACCATGGCTGACAAGGGAAGTCAGGGACAGCATAAAGGCTAAAGAGAAAGCATACAATGCGGCAAAGAGCAATGGGAAGCCAAGGAATTGGGAAGCCTACAAAGATCAACAGAAGACAACTAAAAAAGAAATAAGTAGGGAGAAGATTAAATATGAGGGTAAACTAGCCAGTAATATAAAAGAAAATTGCAAGAGTTTTTTTTAGATATATAAAGGGTAAGAGAGAGGCAAAAGTGGACATTGGGCTGCTGGAAAATGATGCTGGAGAAGTAATAATGGGGAACAAAGAAATGGTGGAGGAACTGGATACCTTGCGTCAGTCTTCATGGAGGAAGATACGAGTAACATCCCCAAAGTTCAAGAGAGTCGGGGGGCAGAGATGAGTATGGTGGCCATTACCAAGAAGGTGCTAGGAAAACTGAAAGGTCTGAAGGTGGATAAATCACCTGGACCAGATGGATTACACCCCAGAGTTCTGAAGGAGATAAATGAAGAGATAGTGGAGGCATTAGTGGTGATCTAGTCAGGAATCACTGGAGCCAGGGAGGGTCCCAGAGGACTGGAAAATCGCTAATGTAACCCCCCTATTTAAGTAAGGAGTGAGGCAAAAGATGGGAAATTACAGGCCGATTAGCCTGACCTCGGTCATTGGTAAGATTTTTGAGTCCATTATTAAGGATGAGATTTCAGAATACTTGGAAGTGCATGGTAAAATAGGACAAAGTCAGCATGGTTTCATCAAGGGGAGGTCATGCCTGACAAATCTGTTAGAATTCTTTGAGGAGGTAACGAGCAGGTTAGACAAAGGAGAGCCAATGGATGTTATCTACTTGGACTTCCAGAAGGCCTTTGACAAGGTGCCGCACAGGAGGCTGTTCAGTAAGATAAGAGCCCATGGTGTTAGAGACAAGGTACTAGCATGGGTAGAAGATTGGCTGTCTGGCAGGAGGCAGAGAGTGGGGATAAGTGGGTCCTTCCCAGGATGGCAGCTGGTGGCTAGTGGAGTTCCGCAGGGGTCAGTGTTGGGACCACAACTTTTAACTTTATATATTAATGATCTAGATGAAGGAACTGAGGGCATTCTGGCTAAGTTTGCAGATGATACAAAACTAGGTGGAGGGACAGGTAGTATTGAGTAGGTGGGGAGGCTGCAGGAGGATTTAGACAGGTTAGGAGAATGGGCAAAGAAGTGAGAGATGGAATACAATGTGGGGAAGTGTGAGGTCATGCACTATGGTAGGAAGAATAGAGGCATAGACTATTTTCTAAATGGGGAGAGAATTCAGAAATCTGGAATGCAAAGGGACTTGGGAGTCCTAGTCCAGGATTCTCTTAAGGTTAACTTGTAGGTTGAGTTGGTAGTTAGGAAGGCAAATGCAATGTTGGCATTTATTTCGAGAGGATTAGAATGTAAAAGCAGGGATGTGCTGCTGAGGCTTTATGAGGCTCTGCACAGACCACATTTAGAATATTGAGAGCAATTTTGGGCCCCGTATCTCAGGAAGGATGTGCTGGCACTGGAGGGGGTCCAGAGGAGGTTCACGAGAACGATCCCAGGAATGAAAGGCTTAACATATGAGGAACGTTTGAGCACTCTGGGTCTATACTCAATGAAGTTTAGAAGGATAAAGGGGGATCTGATTGAAACTTACAGTATACTGAAAGGCCTGGATAGAGTGATAATGGGAAAGATGTTTCCATTAGTAGGAGAGACTAGGACCCAAGGGCACAGCCTTAGAGTAAAGGGAAGACCTTTTAGAACAGAAATGAGGAGAAACTTCTTTAGCCGGAGTGTGGTGAATCTATGGAACTCATTGCACAGAAGGCTGTGGAGGCCAGGTCATTGAGTCTATTTAAGACTGAGATAGATAGGTTCTTGATTGGTAAGGGGATCAAAGGTTACGGGGAGAAGGCGGGAGAATGGGGTTGAGAAACTGATCAGCCATGATTGAATGGTGGACCAGACTCAATGGGCTGAATTGCCTAATTTCTACTCCTATGTCTTATGGTCTTATGATAGGATGCCTGGAGGGAGGTCAAGGTACCTCAGCCTCCTCTCACCTAGCCATTGATTACTGCATCCATGGCTTGAGCAATGGAGTGAAGGCCCTGTGTATATCCAGCAGCTACCGATTGTTCTGCTGGACCTAGCTCTCCACAATGGCTGCCAGCTGTTCCATGGAGGTGGCCATACACTCGCATGCTGGAGCCATGACATCAGAGAGAACGAGGGCAGACTCTGCCCTTCACTTCAATCTGTGCATGATCTCTTGCAACTCTGCCAGATGTTCCCCTGCTTGTCTCTGCATCTCTAGCATGTTATTAATGGCCAATTCCAGAGGCCCATCAACTGTATTAGGCTCAGCAGGGGCCTGATCTCCAGCAGTTCTCTGAGTCTCAGAGGCCTCCTCCCTTACCTCCTCCACCAGCTACGGGCCCGAGTCAGAGATGTGATCACCAGATTATGACCCTGGATAAATTATCCACTGAAGTGAATGTCTCTGTGTTGGTGAAAGGTGTGGAGGAACACCTTGATGGTGCATCCTCTGAGGGTCCCAAATCTTCCTCTTTGGAGGTGGAGTTGGAACTGGAGGTGTAGCTGCAGCTGGGAATAGGGGTCTTCTTCTCTTATGCCTGGAGTGGCTCTGGAGCTGCATTGAAGAACATAAAGTATTATTAGTGTTGCAAATCACAAACCTTACACACGATATATGTAAGGCATTGTTGCTTCACATCCAGCTGGGAGGAGCAGACTAAAGGCATTCTCAATAGGTGGTCGGACAAATCCAATCTCCCCTTTGGCACAGACCTGGTCACCTTCTTCTCCTGTCACCTCCACGGCCTCTTCCTTGAATGTGGTTAGGATCCTGTTGTCAGGCATGCCTCCCCCTATCTGTGCACATTTGCGCTTAATGTGTGCTTTCTTCTCCTGTAGGCAGAGAAGAGCATTTAGAGATATGGGCATGGGTACACGAGCAGTTTCATAGCTACATATTCTCCTGCAGCCCTCACAACTGCCAATTTCTGTGTCTGCCTTACTGGTGAGCAGAATCTACTCTGGGACATTTGAACAGTTAACGCATACTGCTGTCTTGTTCTGGCAAAGAGTTAAATTATTTGGAAAAGTAGTAATCATTATATAATCAGCGTAAATGAAATATCTCTGTCCTGTTCAAAAGTAAGTCACCTTTTTTGCTTTGGCCTTCGCCCGCCCACCCTTTGCTCAAAACCTATTGCATCTCTAACTTTCCCTAGTTCTGATGAAGGTGACAGACCAGAAACATTGGCCAGAATTTTACTCTCCCCTACCTCACCCGACGCGTTCTGTGGTGGGGGGAGTGTAAAATAGACGGGATTTCCTTTGGGATCCTGCCCATCCCGACCTGATCATCTTTTTATGCTTGGGCAGGCAGGGCCTTGAATAGGAAGCCTGCCCTTGCGCCAGTTTAAGGCCACTTAAAGGCCACTGAAGGGCCTTTTTTCACCCAGCCTCAATTTTTAGGTTGGCAGGCGGATGATAGATCAGGGGCAGAAAACCCAAAATTGAACACTTGGGCGGGAAGTTGGTGGGTGGCACCTCCATCAGAAGCTCCCTTCTGACTGGGGGCATCCTCCCCTTAGGGCCTGATGACCTCAGGACCACCCCCCAACCTATCCCTCGAGGTCCCAATCACTCTCATTGCGACACACCCATTCCCTCCCTAACCACCCCTGCCATTTACCTCTCCTCCAATTTCCAGCACTTAGTTCCCGGCAGCTAGCTGCAGTGACTCTTCTGGCCAATTCCAGGTAGCTAGCTACAGTGCCTCTTCCAGCCAGTTCCCAGCAGCCAGCTGCAGTGCCTCTTCTGGCCAGTTCCAGGTAGCTAGCTACAGTGCCTCTTCCGGCCAGTTCCCGGCAGCTAGCTGCATTGCCTCTTCCAGCCAGTTCCCAGCAGCTAGCTGCAGTGCCCCTTCCGGCCAGTTCCAGATAGCTAGCTGCAGTGCCTCTTTTGGCCAGTTCCAGGTAGCTAGTTGCAGTGCCTCTTCCAGCCAGTTCCTGGCACCCAGCTGCAGTGCCTCTTCCAGCCAGTTCCAGGTAGCTAGCTGCATTGCCTCTTCCGGCCAGTTCCCGGCAGCTAGCTGCATTGCCTTTTCCGGCCAGTTCCCAGCAGCTAGCTGCAGTGCGTCTTCCAGCCACTGCAGCACTATTCCTGGAATGACTGGAGAGCTGCCAGCCAATCAGGTTGACCTGCAGCTTTCCAAGGCCGGACTACTTCCCGCTGACAGGCAGAAGTCCTGTCTTCTGCCAATCAACGCTAGTTGGAGCGTTAAATGGAACTGGGGCTGCTGGAGTCTGACTCTGTGGATGGTGGAGGCTCAGCAGCCCCCCATCCTGAAAATTCTGGCCATTTCTTTCTATGGATGGAGGTTAACCTGCAGAGCATTTTCCAGCATTTTCTGTTTTTATATTAAACCCCGGAACAGGTGTGAGACCAATTAACAAAGTCAGAGCATTAATTAACTCACACACATTCAGCCCAAATGATGCCTCTGATGGAGGTGCCTGCCACCCAGCCTCCTGTGTGACAGCTCACCGCAATTGCAACTTTACAATGCTTACGCCCTATGAGCGTGAGTTTGCACTGAGTGTATAGTGGCACTTCGCCTGGCAGCACGCAGCAGATCATTTATCCTCATTCAGCACTGGAGCCAGGTACTCCTGTCAGCCCCATGGCCGCTAACCTGCACTGTTACCTCCGTCCGGACTGCCTTGATCTGGCAGGATGGCCTCCAGCTGCCATCCATGGAAAAGAGGACATCCCTCCTTTCCCAGATGGCTTGGAGGGAAACCTGTGATGAGAGATCGCTAACACAGGGGGCTACACACTGTCTGGTGTCAGACGTCTGCCCTTCGGGTGGTGAGGGGGAGGGATCAACCTCCAAAGGTGGCGCTTGGCAATGAAGAGAGCTGTTCTTGGGTTACAAATGATTACCTGTCCAGGTGCCCTTTAAACATGGTATCCAGACCTGCAAACCTGTGAGGTAGTTGGTGTGGAATTGATTCCTGCCTGCCATGCTTCAGGATTTGCTGTGTTGTACATATATGAATAATTAATAAGCTGAGCAGCGTGTAATAGCAGAAGTTCATCCCACATGCCAAGGAACATGTTCAATGCTGACTTCCAGTCTGTCTCCACATTTAGAGTGAAAAACAGAAGATTCCGTCCAGTGAGTAGATTTGTGTAGTCAGTTCAATCTGTACACAAGATAGCTTGGAAACATCTTACTTAAATATTACCAGGTATGTTTTCAATTTTTGCCCTATCGCTATGCTTTTGACATGTCCTCATTACCTTTAGTTTTTCATTTCCAGCACTTTACTGGATAACTTCAGGTTAATAATATTCTGCTGTAAAACTATTCAAACAAACACAGCTGACAGCTGTAACCTCCTTGGATGGCCATTTCTATAAATGTAAAATAGTTGGCAGTTATTCATATATATGACAATGAAGAATATTTTATCACCTATACAAATGCGCCAATGAAGGTAATTGGCATTGCTCTGCATTGGTATTTATCACCAAATTGACTTGTGCTCCTGCAAAACCCCTTTGCTGATAGAGTAGCAGCATGACCCTGCTGGATTCTGCAGGATTGGAAAATTACATGATTTAAATAAGCTCACTGCATAACTTTCCCATGCATAGAGTCTGTTGAGCTACCTGTTTTGAATTGAAGAAGGCTAACATTTTTTGTTTGAAGGCTGATTTAATGGATGAGATTGCTGGAGGAACCTATAGAACTGCCTCTTCAGCAAGGAGAGTCAATAGAGCAGGTGGTCCTGAGACAAGTAGAATGCCTAGAAGCTCACTCCACCTGTCAAGGCCAAACTGGGTCAATTATTAATATTATTTGGTCATACAACCATTCAGTCCTACTCCCCGGCAGTGCCTTCCACCAGGAAACTGAAGTAGAAACAGAACTGCATGTGAAAGCTGCAGACTTATCCTCCGACCAAAGGTGTTCAGGTGCAAAGTCCATATGCAGCTTCTTTGGGCACAACTACAACTGGGCTCTCCTTCATCACAAGCACAGGAAATTGAGGCAGCAGGGTTGGCATCACCCCTTCTCAACTTATGGCCACATCAGTTCTTTGTCTGAAGTACATAAAGCGTGTCTGCAACCAGAACTCTTGAGCAGCTGCTCATTGATGACCACTTCACCTGAACAATCCCTGCTCTGCTTCACTAAGTCATGCTCAGCATCTTTCCCGGTTATTCTAATGTCCAATGAACTGCACTTTCCATGAATACCAATATTAGCACTAATGTCAAACAACATTGAAGATACAACAAGAAAACTCTGCACACTCAGATTTTAGGAAACAAGGTAACTACTAAATTCCTCTAATTATCATTTCTGCTAAATGTGACAGCAACCTTCCATCTCATGAGATGACGATTTGCACTATGGTGGTCAACTCTGTGTTAAACATCACCTGGTGTGGCTCAAGCCCCGTCCCACCCCCTCTGGCATGGCAGTCTCTTCTGCATTTGCTGCAAAGTGAGACAGTGGGCTGAGAAGATGCAGGATTCGCTGTCCTCTGACCCTCTTCTCCGACAGCTGAGCTTTTAATTTTTGCTTGCCTCTACCAATGCCCTTCCAAACAGTCAGCCTCCAGATATCACGGCCATCAGCGATTGTCCCCCCCAGTGATTGTCTCCCTGCTGTTAGTGTCAATATCTACCTTCTTCATATCTTGCTCGCAGGTGTTCTTGTAACGGTGACATGGATGCCCAGTGGCCTGTTCACCAAACTGAAGTTCTTTGGGTAGGTGGCCATTATCCATCTGATAAACGTGGCTGAAGCTGATATTGTTGGTTTAGCATCGAGTGTGTGCTGTTAGAACTAGCATGCTCCAGGATCTCTGAGTTGCTGACCTTGTCCTGCCAAGAGATGTTGAGGATACATCAAAGACAGCAAAAGAAATTGTTCAGCCTTTTCTCTTGCCTATGTCATCCACATCTCACCATTGTAGAGGAATGCACTCAGGATGCAGGCTTGGTGCTTAGAAACAGTTTGGTGTTCTCAGTCAGATTGCTGTTACTCCATACTCTTTTACTCAGCTTGGGTATAACAGCTGCAGCTTTTGCTATGCTTGTGTTAATTTCGTCATCAAGTGACAGATTGCTGGTGATTGTAGAGCCTAGATATGTGAAGCTATCTCAATAACCTCCAGTTTCACCTGATCAATGCTGATAGATGGTGGTATGGCAACATCGTGGACCATGACATTTGTCTTCCTGAGGGTGATGGTCACATCAAGCTCTTTACATATGCAGGATAGTCTGTCCATTTGCTGCTGATGCTTTTCTTTGGTATGGAATGCTATGGCAGCACCATCACCATAGAGCAACACACTGATGATAATGATGCACCTTTGTCTTGGATTTCAGGCAAACAAGGCTGAACAGCTTTCCATCAGGTCTCAGGCAATCAAGGCTGAACAGCTTTCCATCAGGTCTAGTATGTAAGTAGACACCCTCCGTACATGATCTGAAGGCATCTGACAGCAGCAAAGAGAACAATATGTCAAAGAGTGTCGATGACAGAACACAACAGTGTTTGACTCCACCGCGGATCTCAAAGGGTCCTGATGTTGCCCCATCATAGTTGATGTTACCCATTATGGTGTCATGGAAAGAGGAGGTCACAATGTACGGCTTCAGCAGACAATTTTCTCCAACAGCTTAAATAGACCAACTCTGCTCACATGGTCCAATCGATCGATGGAGGCAATGTATAGTGGTCTCCTTTGTTCACAGCATTACTTTTGCAGCTAATGTGACTCAGTCAAAAGACCTTAGGTGATCATGATTGCTGATCTTTAGAAGCTTGAGCTGTGAGGGTCTGGCTGCAGCATCTCAGCAGCTGCCAGAATGTTGCAGATGGCTTCCTGACACTTAGCTGTACATGTTTGTGTGAGTGACAGGGGAGACAATCTATGCAGCACTCACTGAGCCACTACTGCCACTTTCCCATGAGGCTGTGCCACAGCATTCACATTCATCTGAGGGGAGCAGTGTAGGTGATTTGTGACATACTTTTCCTACCTATTTGATCATCCAGCCTGTTCAAGGCAAAAAAGATGATGAACCCAGAATGAACATGATGTCACTATGAGCAACTCTGAGAGGTGCTGCAATTGATGTCGTAGACTGATGCATGTAAGGCCCAGCTTCAGTATCCAGTGAAGTGACTACGCACTCTATGAGTATGTTGTGCACCAGAACTCCACACAAATTTATAATGGATTCTTCCACACTATCTGACATGTTGCACAATTTCCCCGGCTGGCAGTTCAATGCATTGAGCAATTAGGGATGCATAAAAAACATTCTCCTTTTTAAGGATACGACTCTGAAATCGGAAGCTGAGCTTGGACACAGATAGTCTTCTAGAGACCTGTCAATTTCTGAGTTGCTGATTGTTAGGCTGAGCATGAATGATGGTGCATCTTTAGGAAAGTTCCCCTCCTCAGCATCTCCTGCAGTTTGGTCCAGGACTTCTAATGGATCTGCAAAGATGGAAGCAAGGCAAATGTTGACAGGTAATGGCAAGCTTGAGCAGTAGCAGATGACTATCTGTGCTCTGCGCCACCTGGTTGACTTTCAGCATGTGTGTGGGAGAGAATTCAGTGAACATAGGGAAGACATTCAACACTGTGCTGCATGTATCCTTCAGCCTCACCATCTGCAAAACTATATCCCTCTGTCTGCCAATTATATAAATAGCGGATTCTTTCAATGGTAGATTCTATCATTGGTGTATGCAGGTGCACAGTAACCAGATCCTTCTTCCACTAATCTAGCCCTCCTGTTATGTACCAGGTTGTCTTGAAAATAGAGAGGGAGTTGGCTAGCCCTGTCCAGTGGAAAGCCTCAGAATAGATGTGATATTGCTTACTATATGCTTATGATGAGAGGAGGAAGCAGCACGTCTAGGGTGAGAGAAGCAAGTCATGAGGAGTAGTTTTTTAATGTATAGTTATAAGCAAAAGGAGGTATAGCAAAATTTCTTGTGATTGCATGAGAGCTATGGGTAGTGGGGCAGAGAGGAATTGGTAGAGCTGGTATTAATTAAGGTGGTGCATGTTTGCAAATTGTAAGAGAGATTACCTTAGCAGCTCTGGTGAGATCATTACTTTTTTTCCAGCACTCGTCCAGTGATGTCAATTTAAGGTGATAATAACAAAGAAAGGCAACTCTTTTCACCACTGTTGCACTATTTGCCTAGGTACCCAGGTCCCATCAGTAGACCTCAGTCCACCATCACCTCTAAAAGACCAGTTTAAGTTGTCCTGTCAGTACAATGTAAAAAGTAATCCCCAACCTCGATCTTTTAAATGGTGCACTTCTCCTTTAAGATTTTCCACTCTCAGAAAGGGCAAACTACCTGTATGAAGTAGCAATTAATGCTGACAGCTCAGTCCGAATATTAAAATAATGTTCAACCACAAAAGTTAATCAGACCTCAAATTGATATCACTGGACAAGTGGAGCTAGCACTCTGCCCAGATGCCCAGTTCACACCGTCAAAATTACCCCCGAGGCCAGGACTTTTCCCTTGTTGGGCAGGCTTGGCGTGGGCGAGCTGGAGCAGTTGGGAAGCTGATTGCCGTCCGCGATGGGGGCTGGACTGCAGTTTCATGCTGGCGGGACAATTAAGCGTGAAACGCGTGCTGCAGCGCTCAGCACTGCCTGTGTGTGAGGGGAGGAGGGTGAATGCACATGTTTGTGCACACGCATGAGTGCGCGCTTGAAATTAAGATGAAGAGTTTTGAAAATTAAAAATAAAGATTTTTAAAATGTTAAAAAACATGTCCCCCATGTGACTCTGTCATATGAGCAGAGACATGTCAGAAATTAGGATGAAATTTTAAAATTTTATTTAATGACAGGTTGAAACCTCATCCCGCCTGTGGATGCAGTTTCGCAAAAATGGAAAGGCTACTTGGCCTTTTCGCCTGCTTACCAACTGTAACGTTGGACGGGCAGTGAAAAATTTAATTCAATCATATTGTTAATGGCGTTAATAAGCCTTCTAATTGAAGGCAGGTGCCAACTGAAATATTGTGTGAGTGCACTATTACACTGGGATGCTCGCGCAACGTCATCTTACGCTCAAGCACATCAGGCACACGCCCGCCCGCTCAGCGAAAAATCCTGCTCCCAATGTCATTTCTGCAATGGGATGCCTGGACTGCACATAGCACTTCCACTATAGCCTAACCAATATTTCCTATAAACAAATTATATTTTTAGCTTGGACTGTAAAAAGAAGAACTCCTTTCCTCCGAAGTCCAAAATTATATATTTTTCAAAACTCACCCTATTACAACCATAACCAATTTAAAATGCAATTGCAGCAACTGTCTCAAGTCTGGAAATGCTGAGGAAGTGTTAGTTGCTAAGCAACACAGCTGATGATATTGGGGCTGTGTATTTGCCTTGCTATGTGTTATTCCAGAGAATTTAGCAAGCAACATTCTTGATAGATTAGGGATACTGACAAATTGCAGCCATGTAATTTTAAACTCAAGCAATGGCATTTCCCTGTTTAAAAAGGAACAGTGTGATTCTGAATGCTGGCATATTTTAGTTTCCAATTCTATCATGTGTATTGTTCCTTATTTTGCTAAAGAATTTAGTACATCGCCATCTGAAACCCGTGAGGGTATGCTTGATGCTGTAAGCAAAATGCTTCCACTGTTTATCATTCAGTAGGATTCTGTTTCAGTGATATGGATATGAGCTGCATGATATTCTTTAATTATTTCCATTTAGATTCAGCAGAAACGTCATCGATGCTGAATAAGGTTGTAAGCTTTCTAATTGGGTACTCATGGTGAATTCAACTTTCCTTGACATTTGTCTCTAATGTTCTGCATCCATCATTAAACTTCACCAACATCAACAGAACCATTTCCAGGATGAATGTACTGACTAGGGATAATTGCAGAATGGAATGTAGCTCGTGGTTTCCTCAGAATAAGCAAGAAAGAGAGGCTGCAGTTTTTTTAATATAATCTGACTTTAACAAAACTAATAGCATGAAGGAAGATGCCATTTGCTTAATTGCCTATTCACCTGGTACATACTGGTGACTGCAAATGGTACAGTAGGTACACATCTCATTCCCGTTTTTTTATTCATTTATCAGTCTGGAAATCAATATGATTTGCCCACATTCTGGAACATTCAACATTGGATATGCAACTACAGTTGTATGTAAACCTGTAAAAATAAATAATGGCTTCATAGGACTTCTTGCATGACAAACAGCGGAAGCATCATGTGATAGATAAGCTAAGCGATCCCAATTCCAATGGATCAGATCAAAGCACTGCACATCCAGTCATGAATGCTGATGGGCAATTAAACAACTAACAGGAGGAGGAGGCTCCACAAATACCCCATCCTCAAAGTTGGGGAAACCCAGCACTTCAGTGCAAAAGATAAGGCTAAAGCATTTGCAGCCATCTTTAGCCAGAAGTGCCAGGTCCATCTCAGCCTCCTCCGGAGAATCCCAGCATCACAGGTATCAATCTACAGCCAAATTGATTCACTCCACACGACATCAACAAATGGCTGTAGGCACTGAATACTGCAAAAGCTATGGACCCCGAACAACATCCCAGCAATTGTAATGAAGCCTTATGCTCCAGAGCTAGCTGCACCCCTACCCAAGCTGTTCCAGGATTTTTCAAGGCCATTTGACTCCTGACCTCATTACAAATTGGTCCCAACATGGACAAAAGAGCTGAATTCAAGAGGTGAAGAATTTGGAATTGAAAGCTAGTCTCGGTAACAGTAACCATGAAACTAACAAAGATTAATGGAAAAACTCTTCTGGTTCACTAGTGCCCTTTAGGGAAGGATATCTGCCATCCTTACCTGGTCTGGCCTACATATGCTTGCAGATCCACTCTTAATCCACTCTTAACTTCTATCTGAAATGGCCTAGTAAGCTACTCAATTGTAGCAATTGGAGATGGGAAATAAATGCTGGTCTTGCCGTGATGCCGGCATCCTATAAAAGAATAAAAGGTGAGAGTGGCTGCCCTTGACAACAAGACAGTATTTTATTGAGAGTGGCATCAAGGAGCCCTGGCAAAATTCAAGTCAATGGGAATCGGGGGAAATTCACCATAGGTTGGAGTCATAACTAGCACAAAAGAAGATGGTTGTGGTTGTTGGGGGCCAATCATCTCAGCCCCTGGACATCACTGCAGGAGTTCCTCAGGGAAGTGTCCTAGGCCCAACCATCTTTATCTGCCTCATCACTGATCTTGTCTCCATCAAAAGGTCAGAAATGGGATGTTCATAAATGATTCCTTAATGATCTGCACCATTTGCGAGTCCTCAGATACAGAAGTAGTCCATATTCATGTGTAGCAAGACTTGGACAGCATTCAGACTTGGGCTGATAAGTGACAAATAAAATTCACGCCACACAAGGGTGAGGCAATGATCAGCTCCAGAAGAGAATCTAATCATCTCCCTTTGACATTCAAAGGCATTACCATCACTGAATCGACCACTAGCAACTCCATAGGAGTTACCATTGACCAGAAACTGAACTGGGCCAGCCATATAAATACTGTGACTACAAGAGCAGGTCAGATGTTGGAAATCTTATGGCAAGTAACTCACCTCCTGACTCCCCAAAGCCTGTCCACTATTTACAATGCACAAGACAGGAGTGTGATGAAATACTCTCCATTTGCCTGGACGAGTTCAGCTCCAACAACAACCAAGGTACCCGACACCATCCAGGACAAAGCAGTCCACTTAGTTAGCACCTCATCTACCACTTAGACATTCAACCCCTCCATCGCCTATGCACTGTGGCAGAAGCATTTACTATCTACAAGATGCACTGCACAACTCACCAAGTCCCCTTAGCCAGCACCTTCCAAACCCACAACATTTACCACCTAAAAGGACAAAGGCAGCAGATTTAGGGGAACACCACCTGTAAATTCACATCCAAGCCACATACTTTCCTTGGAACTTGGAACTATATCCACATTATATCACTGTCGTTCGGTCAAAATCCTGGAACTCACTTCTTAACAGCACTGTGGGTGCACATACACCAGGTGGGCTGCAGCATTTCAAGGAGGTGGCTCGCATCACCTTCTCAATGGCAATTAGGGATGGATAATAAATGCTGGCCTAGCCAGTGACGCCCACATCCCGTGAAAAAAAACTTTCATACATAAGGGGATATTTTCCAATACTGAAACTGAAACACTAGAACCAAAGGCAACAAACCTTTAACTCATCAACTTTACACTGGGCCAACTTTGTGAGATTTCTTGAGTTGGCCCTGTTAGCTATGTGTTGTGAGCTCCTGGTTACATTGGGGGCTCGAAAACGAAGGTGGAAAACTTAGCAAAGCATCAGCCCTTAAAGGACTGCAGACAATATTTAAATAATATGACCACTTTAAGATGAATTTGGGCAAAGACTGCAAATTTGTTAAATCCATTTTCAAACTCAGCAAAGGCTGTTTGGGGAAAAGGAGATGGCAAAAATTAGCAAAACAAATGTGGAACTAGAATACAGTCTGCCAGTGAATAGTGAAGTAGCACAGAATTTGGACCCCTTGTTTGATAGCTGGTAAAGAAGAAATGCTGTTATCTGAGGTAGGTGCAAAGAAGACGCCATGTTTGGTAATCAAGGCCCACTTTCCATAGGTTAGTAGCACAATATGTCTTGCAGATGATGGTGCTAAGCTCAATACTATATATGCTACCTGAGTAACCTGGAATAGCTGCGAAAGTAGATGGTACACATTAAGGACACTGTCAAAATAAGATTCTCCAAATGTGCCATTTCTCATGTAGGTGGCAAAATACACATGTCATAAAGCATTGTCTGTCAATCTGTTGCACATGCCAACTGCTTGCATCACCTTACAGCTCTTTTATTTCATCTAATACACATCCATAATACAACAGAATGCACATACAAGCTGAAACTTGCAATAGAAAGTTTTAGCAAATATATCTTCAATTATCTTTGCACATGCAATCATTATATAGACATTTATTGACATAGTGGGTTAGCTGAACATGTCTGTTATTGTTTGTATGCCTTCCAACTTATAGCATTCAAAAATTACTTCTGTTTGCATGACAAGATAGCATATATTACTAAACTGGAGGAGGCCTCAAAAATTGCAAGCCCAAACTTCTTGTAGCATTTCATCTTTGGTGTCCTCACATGTAACATCATGGAGGGAATAGAGAAAAATGATACTCCCCAAGCTCTTATATCTGGCTCCCCTTCTTACTCATCTCCACACAGACTTATCAACACTCAAATGTCACAACCAGTTAGGAATTAAATCTCTGTTTGAAATTGTTTCTTGGAGGCAAAATTCTGACATTATTCATCATTGTAGGCTTACAAGAACAGCCTGACAGCATTGACCTTAGCACTGAATTAGACAGTACCTCATAACAGTGCATCTATTTCAGCAATCCAACACAGCCATATACATTGTGGGGGATACACTTAGTGAGCCTGGGGGAGTAGCACTGAGTAGTCACACTCTTCAGGTGAGAATGACGAGGTGATGTTGACAGAGAAAATGGAGATAGAAGCAAAAATTCACAGGCAAGGTGAGCATGTTGCTGCCGTCAAAGTTCTCTATCTTTTAACCATAGGAGTGCAGTGACGTGGTCTAGCTGTGATTGCTATTCAGTGTGAAAGGAAATGAAAGTGTTGGTTTACCTCACCTATGGATCAGCCCATTGTTTGATGTGTGTGTGCACAGCACATTGACTGATATGCTCAATTGGAAAGAGATGGAAAGGAAAATGTTGAGGGACCAGATTAACTGGATTATTGCTGGCAGTGTTACCCGCTATGGCCAAATTGCCTGCAGTAGTCCTTGCAGCAGATAGCACAGACCTGTATTTGGCTTCCTGCTGAAATTTAAAACCTTTTTAAACATTGCCAGGTGGCTATCTCAGGGATTTTGTATTCATTTGATCATACAATGAGTTGTGGGCAGTTTGACCTGCTGCTGATTAATCTGGTACTCATAGTAATTTAAAAAATTACTGTGTTCGCCTTTATCTCAAGATAATTGTTTAAAGCTCTGATTAGATCTTATCTCGAGTACCATGTTCTGTTCTAGGCACCACAATACAGGAAGAATATGTTTGTGTTGGAATGGCTGCAACACAGATTCACCAGAATAACACTGGGACATAAAGGGTTAAATTATGAGGACACATTACAAAGACAAGTCGAGCATTTCCTTGAGTTTAGAAGTTCAAGGGATGATCTCATTGAAATGTTCAGGATGATAAAAGGATTTGATAGGTTTAACCATACCCTTTGGTGGGAGAGCCCAGAACAATGGGTCATCACCTTAAAATTAGAGCGAAGCTGCTCAGGCGTGTTGTTAGAAAGCACTTCTTTGCAGAAAGAGTAGCAAAAATTTGAAACTCTTACCCCTGAAAAAGACTGTTGAGGCTAGGCCAATAGAAAATTTCAAAATTGAGATTGCTAAGATTTTGTTAGGCAAGAGGGATTAAGGGATATGGAACCATACAGGTAAATGGATTTGAGGTCCAGATTAACTATGATTTAATTGAATGCTGGAACTGGTTCTAGGGGCTGAATGGTGTACTCCTATTCCTGTGTTACTTTGAAAAATATCAACCAAAGCATCGGTGATTTTGTCTCATTACTTGAGGCTTCTAGGTTTATCCATCTGGCCCAGGAGATTTCTGGGCACTTAGTTTGATGTAGCATTGAACATCACTCCCTAAATTAAGACAAACTAAGACTTTGGCCTGAATTTCATCAGAATTTTTGTCCCTGCACCACGATATTTATGTCAGAAGTGGTGTGGAATCCCTGCTAATACGGATAAATGATTTCCTCCGCACTTCTGACAAACTTTGGAGTGATTTGGAGTGCCAGAAAGTCTGAGCAAATTTAGATTCATTGTTTTCTGGAATGTTCCTTTTGAGGTGCTGTAATATACATAAAGAATTGGATAGCTCCAAAATGACTTATTTAATTGATTTATTGTTAAAAATATACAATAAAGGTGAGGGAAAGTTAACCAATGTCTTAACTTTTTGGTTAACTAATTGGTTTAAATGCAATAATAACAATTCAAAATTGGTGTGAGCTCAGCAGATTTTCAAGATTTAACTGAAACTATCAATGATAGAAAAAAGCAAATGTATAACGATCTCAATTTTATTATCATTGCTGGTCAGATTACGAGAACTGCGTTTATTAAAGCTGCAAGAAAATGCCTAGAGATCATACTTGGAACAGATTGTAGGTAAGCATGATGGATGGCATTGAATAGACTAACATTATTATATAAATGTTCATTCTGTTATTCTGTGAAAACTTAATTTAAGTGACTGAAAGACTGAAATCAGTTAGTGTTCTATATGGTACTCAAGAGCTGGTTAGAAATGGACCAATCAACCTCACTGTAAGGCATCAATTATAACATGCAAACAACTTAGAGAGTTTCTCAGTGATTCATTACTTGATTACCATAATTATAACATTTTTTCTAAGAGGCATATAGATTTTACGAAGAAGCATTACTGGGGCAGTTTAGTGGAATGCCACACTGACATACCAGTAAGTATGCAGCATGATGTTAGGATCCACTCTGATATTATAATTCCCTAGTGGGTTAGTTCCCAATCTTAGCAGAGCTGCTTGAGGGATGTCATGCACCAAGACTGAGTGTATTTCCCTCTGGCACTATTGATTACCTGGTACAGATCACTTCTTCATTATTTTGGCTGGGGAATAGTGTGCGACATAGATAAAGCTAAAGAGACGGAGTGAATGGAACTGACATTCCTCCTCAAAGAAAAGAGAAGAGGTTATTTATGTTGTATATCTCCTTTCTTGATGCTATCCGGGGATTTCTAAGGTTCCCCAAATTGGAAGATCAGTCTCCGCTCCTGCAGTCAGCATAGGCTAGTGTTGCGATATTAATTAGGCAGGGTAGGGCATTCCTGACCCTCCCACCTCAATTTTTTCCAGTATAACCAAGGTGCACCTATTTTCAGAATTGTCCCAAGAAGTTGGGCCTTGTGCTAAGCATAGCCTCACAAGAAGATCCCAAGGTAAATTTCAAATTTTCTTCTCAGCAACTCAATGGATATTTGGTTCTTCAGTGCCACAATCTTCCTCCCCTCCACCCTCTTTCTGCATCCCATTCTCAATGTAAGGCCCACTTAGCATATTACATACAAACTTATGAAATGGGAGCACTAGGCCTCTCGAACCTGCTCCATTATTCAATAAGACTATGGTGATCTGTTTGTGTTTCCAGTTTCACGTTCCCATCTACCCTGATAACCTTTGATTCCCTTGCCTAACAAGAATCTATCTACTTCTCTTAAAAATATTTAGTGACCCCACCTCCATGGCCTTCTAAGGCAGAGAGATCCAAAGTTGCACAACCCTCTGAGAGAAAAAAAATTCTTCTCATCTCTGTCCCATAAGGGCAACCTCTAATTTTAAAACAGTGCCTCCTAGTTCTGGACTCACCCACGAGAGGAAATTTACTTTCCACATCAACCTTGTCAAGACCATTCAGGATTTTATGTACTTCAATCAAGTCACCCCTCACTCTTCTGAATTCCAGTGGAAACAACCTTTCCTCATATGACAATCCACTCATTCCAGGAAGCAATCTAGTAAACATCCTCTAAACTGCCTTCAATGTATTTGCATCCTTCCTTAAGTAAGAACAAAAATGTACACAGTATTTGAGATGCAGTCTCGCCAATGCCTTGTATAACTGAAGCATAACATTTTTACTTTTATGTTCAATTCTTCTCATAATAAAGGATAGTATTCCATTAAACTTCTTGATTACATGCTGTACCTGCATATTAACTTTTTACGTCTCATGCACGAGAACACCGCGATTCCTCTGCACCTCGGAATTCTGCAGCTTTTCTCCGTTTAAGTAATGCTCTGCTTTTTTATTATTCCTGCCAAAATGAACACCTTCACATTTTTCCAAACTATATTCCATTTGCCAGATTTTTTTCCCACTCACTCAGCCTATTCATATCCATCTGCAAACTTCTTATGTCTTCTTCACAACATACTTTCCAACTATCTTTGTGTCATCTACAAATTTAGCTACCATGGCTTTGCTCCCCTTATCTAAGTCATTGATGTATATTGTAAAAAGTTGAGGCCCCAGCACAGAACCCTGCAGGACCCCACTTGTCACATCCTGCCAATCAGACAAAAATCCTACACTATGAGCTTTATTTTCTGTAATAATCTTTGATGTGGCACCTTATCAAATGCCTTCTGTAAATCCAGCATCTGCAGGCTCCCCTTTATCCACTGCACATGTTACTCCTTCTAATAAACTCTAATAAATTGATTAAACATGATTTCCATTATGTAAAGCCATCCTGACTCTCCCTGAGCTTTTCTAAGTGCCTAGCTATAACCTCTTTAATGATCAACTCTAAAATCTTCGCCATGACAGACGTCAGGATAACTGGCCTATAGTTTCCTGTTTTCCACCTCCCTCCTTTATTGAATGGAGGGGTTATATTTACTACTTTCCAGCCTGATGGAACCTTTTTAGAATCTAGGGAATTTTGGAAAATTAACACCAACACATCTACTATCTCATTAGCCACCTTTTTTAAGACTTTAGGGTGAAGTCCATCTGGACCCGGAGACTTGTCAGCCTGAAGCTCCATCAATTTGTTGAAGCTTGGCTATTTCATTTCCACAGGCCCAATGTCACTCCTGAGTGAAATATGATCCCCAATATTGTTTCATAGCCAGAAAGGCACCTGATTGAAAGACTAGGATCTCTGTTGAACAAGGGATGTTCTAGAAGAATCTTCAGCTACAGTTGCAGGCAGAGGTAGGAAGACTGACATTCTCCGAGTAGGAGTGTTATGACGTGGCCTGATTTCATGGGGAGGGAGGTCAGTTCCCCAATCATTCAGGGTGGGGGGTGGGGGAGTGGGGTGGATGGATGGTGGCTGGGGAGGCTCTGACCGCAATGTAGAACAAGAAGGAAAGTAAAACTGGAAGATTGGATGAAGCACTCTTGCTCCTCCTGGCCAACAAGCAGGGCGGTAAAGGCACTTACTTTTGAAAGAAGCAGCCCTTGTCTCCATATATCTAATAGGTTTTACGAGGACTGGGAAACCTGGTCAACCAGGATTAAATCAGAAAGACAGCTTACATCTGAGGCATGCAGCCTCATTATGATATTTAAGTTCACAACTACCCTGCTGGGAGTAGGATTGTTGCTCAGCCCCTTTGTTAAACTTGGAAGTGGCCTGTTTGGAGATGGGTTTGGGTCGATTTTTAAAGTGATTACATCTCATCTGACCCCAGCCCACCCAATTGTGGGGTTCAAATTACCCCATGACATTAAATTTCAAAGGTATGAATAACCCACTATGCAGGACTGTTATCTGACCCTCATTTGACCTGCATTTGGAATTTCATCTATCTTTGACTTTGATTTAAGTTACATTACCAACCCATGTCTGGGAAAGAGAAATGTGGTGAGAATTGATTTAATATTACTGTGAGAATTGATTTGGAGCCTGGTTGAAAATTTCTAATTATTTTTGATAGGCTGTATGAGAGATGAGATTGTCAACACATAACTTTTTCACAGGACACAGCTGTTATTGTGAGTGGGATCTACAGGCTGTGTTGGGATGTTACAATGTCAAAATGAAAGGGCTTTCATTACACTATAAACCAAAAACGAAGCTGGAGTACTTAGGAATGAGGGGCAGATTTTCACCCTCACCCTCTGGGCATTGAACACCACATGAGCAGAGTAGAGAAAGGGAAAATGGATGGAGAGCATCTCCTTGACGACAGAGCCTGTTTAATCTTCTTTCCACTTAAATTAACAGAAGGGGAACTTGGAGGGCCTTAGAGTGTGCAATTCCCCTTGGTCGGTTTTCCTTGCTTTCCTCCATCTGATTGACAGATGAAAATCTACATCATTATCTGATGCTTTTGAGTTAAATGGGGTAAATACTTGACAAATCCAGAAGCTCAGAAGTTCTCTGGACCATAAGCAGCAGCAGAATTGTATTCCATAAAAATCTGTGACATCATGGTTCAGCATATTCCTCACTCACAGAGGACAAACCCTGGTCCAATGATAAGTGCAGAAGATCATGCCTGAAGCAGCAAGAGGCATGAGGTGTCAATCTGGTGAAGCTGTAACTCAGGACCATATGCATACTAAACATAAGTAACAGCATAATGAAAGCAGAGCTAAGCAATCCCACAAACAATGGGCCAGATCAAAGCTCAGCAGTTCTGCCACATCCAATCATGAATGATGGTGGATAAATTAAATATCTAGCAGGAAGAGTGGACTCCATGAATATCCTCATCCTCAATAATGGTGAGGTTCAGCACCTGAGCGCAAAAGTCAAGGCTGAAATGCTTGCAACCATCTTTGGCCGAGGTGCTCAGTGGATGAACTATCTTGGTCTGCCCCTCTGAAGCTCCCTCTATCACAGAATCCAGCCTTTAGCCAATTCAATTCACTCCACATGATATCTAGAAATGGCTGAGCACACTTGATACAGCCTGACAATATTCCAGCTGTAGTGCTGAAGACTTGAGCTACAAAACTAACCATGCTCCTAGCCCAGTTGTTGCAGTGCAGCTACAACACTGTGGAAAATTGCATAAGTATATCTATCCAAAAAAAACGAGGACAAATCCAAACTGGTGAATGCCAGCCCCATCAATACACTCTCAATCACCAGCAAAGGATTTGAAGATATTGTTGACAGTGCTATCAAGTGGCAGCTGTTTATCAATAACATGCTCATTGATGCTCAGTTTGGTTTCTGCTTCACTCAGCTTCAGACCACATATAGCCTTGGTTAAAATATGGAATAACGAGTTAAATTCCAGAGGTGAGGTGTGAGTGATATCAAAACAGCAAGAAGCTCTAGTAAAATTGAAGTTAATGATAATCTGGTGCAAAGCTTTCCACTGGTTGGCATCATACCTATCACAAAGGAAGATGGTTGTGGTTGCTGGAGGCCAATCATCTCAGTCCCAGGACATCACTGCAGGAGTTCCTCAGGATAGTGTCCTAGGCTGAACCATGTTTAGCTGCTTCATCAATGACTTTCCTTCCATCATAAGGATGAGAGTGGGGGGCTGGTTGCCAGCGATTGCACAGTGTTTAATTCCAGTTGCATTCCTCACATTACAAAACGGCATATTTTCAAATGCAACAAGACCTGGACAACATTCAGGCTTATGTTGAGAAATGCCAGGTAATATTCATGCCACACAAGAGCCAAGGCATTAGCCATCTCTAACAAGAGAGAGTCTAACCACCTTGCCTGACGTTCATGGGCAGTACCATCATCCAATCCATCACCATCAACCTCCTGGGGGTCACTGGTGACCAGAAACTTAACTGAACCAGCCACTAAAGTGCTGTGGCTACAACAGCAACTCAGATGCTGAGCATTCTGCGAAGAGTGACTTATCTCCTGACACCCCCAGTGCCTATCCACCTACAAGGCACAAGTCAGGAGTATAATGGAATACTTTCCACTTGCCTGGACGAATCTAGCTCTACTACAGAAGCTCCATCCAGAACAATGCAGTCCACTTGATTCACCCCATCCACTCCCTTAAACATTCTCTCCCTCCACCATCAGTGCATTGTGACAGGAGTGTGTACCATTTACAAGATGCAGCAATTTCAGCAACTCATCAAAGCTTCTTTTACAGCACATCCCAAACCTCAGACTTCTACCACTTATAAAGACAAAGGCGGGTGCTTGTGAACACCATGACCTCCAGATTCACCTCTAAGTTACACAGCATCCTGGCTTTGAAATATATCTTTGTTCATTCATTGTACCACATGGACTGCAACTATTCAAGAAAGCAAATCACCACCACCTTCTCAAGTGCAATCAGAGATGGGCAATAAATGCTGGGCTTGCCAGTGATGCCCACAGCAGTGAAAAAATAAATGAAAAAAGTTTAATATCATGTCCTAGAATTTTGGGAGCGCCCTGCACACTACTTACCTTGCACGTGAATGATGAGGTCTGAGAAGCCCAGAGGCAGGGATTTCACAGCTAGATAGGTTATTGGCGGGAGTGGTGGGACTCAGGAGGGTGGTTTATTGTGGGGAGCATTCCTTCTCCTCTCAGCTCCACATTGAGGGCTGAATTCTCCACCCATTGGGGGGAAAAGTTGATGGGTGGGCGTGGAGCCATTTTACTTGGACGGGCCAATTAAAGCCTGCCCGGCGTGATGTCCGCAGGGAAGTGCTATGCGCTTCATGTGCAGGCGGGGGGGAATGCCTAAAATCGAGAGTGCGCTCTTTCGCGCATGCGCTTGAAAGAGCGCACTCATCTCCCTGAGGCTAAGTGCTGCCTCAGGGAGATTGCCTCTACTTTCCAAAATATTAAAAATAGAAAAAAAAAATTCCCTTACATGTCCCCTCATGTGACAATGTCACATGAGTTGGGACATGTTCATAATTTCCAAAAAATAGTTATTAAAATTTTTAAAACCCTACATGAAACCTCATTCCTCTCGTGGATGAGGTTTCATGTTTTTTCTACTTCCTGCCGGGGCTCCTGACCTGCCCGCCAACCTTAAGGTTGGACAGGCAGGTCCACTAATTACTTTAATTGCTCCGTCAAGGGCCATTGCCAGGTCAATGGGCGTGCAGCTGATTTTGCTGAGCCCCCACCTTCCTGAAAATTTAAATGGGGCACGGTGACATCGGGAGTTCCATGCGACATCACTGTGCGTCATTTTATGCATCGGCAAATGGGACCCGCCCCCCCGCTTGCCGACGGGAAAATCTTGCCTAAGAGGTAAATAGCATAGTTTTTTCCGCAGGTGTCCCAAGGGTTAGATTCCCTGAATGCAGCCCGTGATGGCATTGGCTATCTCAGGGCAAACCACTATACGAGTGGAGACCTCAAGAATGCAAGAGCACCTTTATTTGCAGATGCAGATAGTCTAACAGCTGCTTTGGGACAAGGTAAAGGATGCCTCTCATTGGACCACACAATAGTCAGTGCACACCCAACCGAACTTGAAAGCACACTTTCAGCCCATGACTTTGGAGTCATAATAGGTCATGTGGTACATAAAAGCAGGCTGCCAAATGGCCTAATTTTCAGGACTATCAGTCTATCTACCACCAGATTTCCACCATCACGAAAGAGGAATGGTATATAAGCAATGACATTAATGTTTGCTGTTCATCTGTCTAGATAAATAAGGCCAGACCCTGAAGGTTGGCTGTTCCCCCCACAGACATCATCAGGCAGATGGAATGGTGGCTCCATCTGCCTGGCATATGTCAGATATGAAAATCACCCTGCTATGTTTTGATGTTGATGGTAGCTGACAGTGATAGAGCAGCACGTGGCTTGGTGGTTATTTGTTCTTTTATTTAGTTGCTCATCAATATAATAATGGTTAGAAAATGGAATGGTTTTTGCTTTGTGCTCTCAGTATTGACATCAAAGACAATTAGATCAGTTTAGACATGAATTATATGCAAGGCTGAACGCAGTGGTTCAATAGATTTGCTTTTATGCTTTTTATTAAAATAATTCTATGTTTTGAAACTCTCTGATGCCATTCCCTAAAATATACTCCCTTCTTTGTTTTATTATAGGTATAATCCATTTGGTAGTGGAACCAGGAAGAAGTTCTGAAGTTCTGATCAAGAATGAGCAAACAGCATAAGGCTGAAGGTATGGCATGGTGGACAATGTGGATAACATACTTGAGCTTATTTATATTTACAATGAGGCGTGTTCCAATTACTTTGCTTCCTTTGACAACAAGTATATAAATGTTCACAGATTGTCCTCTTTCAAATGTTAAGGGGATTGAGGAACCCAGATATGACCCTGGAACACTTGGTGAAAGCAGGTCAAATATTTATTATCTTAAAATTCCAGGCATTGCACATGAACAAATGACACATTTTTAAAGTGAAAATGAGCAAAACACGCAACCAAACACAAAACATGCAACAGCAGAACAAGATGCCACCTACAGCCGTTGAATTATAGAATTACTGTGACAACTATCTATACAAAGGGTACAAGAGTACCCGAGCTATTAATGCTGGCCATTCACCATTTCTGAATTCAGAAACATACTGCAGGTTGCTCAAGTTCACCATTAACAGGAAACAGATGGGGAGGGCATCAATAGTGTCTGATGAATCAGCCAAACAGTTACAGAAGAAACTAGACCAAAGTTCTTCTATTGGCAGATGCTTCCACACCTCAGAAGCCGTTTACTGCAGATTACACATATTTTGAAGTGCAAGGTGCGATGAATGTGAACCTATTAGTTGCATAGAAATAGACAGAATTACTTAACTGTTACAGTGTGAAAACAGGCTTCTTGACCCAACCAGCCCATTACTCAATTCAAAAGAACTTGTTCCGAAGAGGAGTCATATTGAACTTGAAACATTGGCCGGGATTTCCCATGCCCACTGGTGTCGGACGTGTTCGGTGGCATGAGTGGACAATATGGCGCAATCGATTTCACGACGGTGCGAGACCAGTTTGCAATTGTTCACTCGGCCTTCCGAAGGCAGGCTGCATTCCCCGCCATTAGACGTCGGGAACCTCATTGCAATACATCAACATCTCATTATTAGGTCTGCTTGCCAGAATAGTTCCTCAACCACCCCATCCCCCCGCCCCCCTCCCAGGCCGCTAGATTGTCCGCCCGCATTGGCGGGAAAGCATGCTGGTGTAGAACACGTCTTGTCAACTGTGACATGCAGAAGTCGGGACTAACCCACCAGTGCTGTTACTCAGATGTGGACAACCGAGGAGTAGAAGATGCTGGAGCCCAACACCAATGGCACACTGGCGGAATGTCCATGGCATGCTAGATTCTCATAGACCTCGCTCTGCTGTGAAGCAGTGCTTGGAAATTGGAAAGTCACCTTTGATATTCACAATGGGTGGTGGTTGAGGGTTTAGGAGAGGAAGGGCTAGGATCGGCTGGGATAGGAAGAAGTGTCAGGGTTGGGTGAGGCTGGGAGTGAGGGAATTAAGCTGTCAGGATGGGGTGAGGTTGTTGTGGGGGGGAATGAAGGTGTCAGGATGGGGTGAGTTGTAGGGGGAATAAGGTGTTGGGGCGGGGCTGGGAATGTAAGGAGAATTGGGGGGAGGAGGAGTAATGAGGGACAAGACTGCATCTGGGGAGGTAGGTGTAAGGGTGTTGGATGGAAGGTGCAAGGGGAGGAGTGCGGGGGTGGGGGCGCTGTATCCAGGGGAAGGAAGGAATGCAGAGGTGGGGGGGAGTAAGGGCTGAGGAAGAAGTAAGAGTGAAGGAATGAGTCAGGAAGGGGTAGGATTAAGGCTGGAGAAAGACATGAGGCAAGAGGAGGAGGAGAAGCTGGAGGGAGGGGTCGGGAGGTGGGAGGGACTCAGAAGGAGCGGGAATCTCTGGGAGGCGTGGGGGTGTGTGTATGAGGACTGGACGTGGGGGGAAGGCTTCCGGCCGGGAAGAGGTTCCTGTGGGGCAGTAGTGCTCCCGGGGGGAAGGGTTGTTGAGGGAGAAGGGGTGCGGAGGGAGGGATGAGCAGGTGAACGTGCACGGGAGGGGTTGGATAGGTCCATGTCTGCCTCCTCAGGAATGAACTGAGGATAGACATGGTGTGGAGGAACGGTGAGGATGGCCGAGGGCAGAGTGAGACAGTAGGGTGGGAGGGTGTGGTTTTGATTGTAGTGATAGAAAGGACAGTGAAGGTGGTTGGAGGGGACCCAGGGGCAGACATGGACCCTGGGGGTGGGAAGGAGGAGGTCAGAGAGGTTAATGTGGATGGGGGTGGGATCTTCGCGAAGGAAGGGAATATGTGCGTTTACGTGGACATCCCTGAAGCAAAAGGGTCGGGGCTGGTACGTAATAGAAAGGAAGTGGAATATGATGCTTAGGGGGTCAAATGTGATAGGGGAAAGGAAATGGGTAACTGGGAGTGGGTAAAGGGCAGGAGGAGCAAAAGTTAAACCAAATTAGCACCATGCTGTCCAAATCGAAAGTGAAACAAGAGTCATGGTGGGTGAGATCATGTGCTGCATGTGAATGTGATCAGTGGGTGGGCCAAGATGCAGGTCAGCTCAGATGGAGAACTGAAAGCAACTGCTAGCAGGCAACATTGAAAATGCCCAGGACATTGAGTTGAGTGTGAAATGTGAAGGATCTGCTTGCATGGGAGAGTGCTTGCATGAGGCTCCAAAAGGCCCTGCCACACATGCACTTTTCCCTCCAGAATCACTTGTGGGCCAGCTGCTGCCTCTGCAATGACGGGTCTTCTGGGCTGCTTATTTCTACCTCTTCACTGGAGGAGGAGTTCTCTTGGCTGCAGATGAGGACATGGATGGAGCTGAGGGACTGGCTGGCTGAGGGTGTTGGTCCCTTGGCAGAGCTCCTGTGAACCATAATAGAGATAAGTAGTGCATGGCAGAAGAATCAAAAGCAGGAGAGAGCAAGCACTCACAGTTGCGTTGAGGGATGATGTGATGCAGGATCCTCAGGTGGGTGTTCAGCACTGACCTCACTGTTGCCACAGGCAGGGTCCACATCCTCACCAATCAGCATGATGGCATGTTCCTCAAACCGAGTAAGGGCCCTAATATGGGCCACTGCATCCCCAGTCTGGGACCTCTCCTTGCTAATGTGAGCAGGCTTCTCTTGCATGAAAACAGTTGGATAGAATGTGAGCAGGACGCATGGCACTGCATGGAATATTTGTGTGGTGAGCAGAGCTATGGACAGGAATGAGGATGTAAGCTTGAGAAGATATGAGCCTGATGGAGATGTGGGGGTGTGTGTGAGAGAATTAGTGTGTTGTCCCTTGAGATGTGAGGTCTGTTATGACATGGCAGATAATGTGTGCCAGGTGGACTAATCCACAAGGGAAACTTGATCGTGCTATCACAATGGTTTTGCAATTTGTATTTTTTATGAGAAGAAGTGTGCACTGATTTTCAGAAGTAATAAGAGTGCCAAGACAATTAGAGATTTTAAGAATTAAATTAAAATATCTAGTAACAAAATAAAAGGTTTCAAGCACATATATAAGACTCCAATTATTTACTGCTATAATTCCTAAAATTCTTAATGGACCTGACCCCCAGTTATACCCACTTTAAGGCAACAGTCCAAAATACATTTTAGATTTAAAGCAGAACCAGCAAGTTAACACAAAATGCACTTGGCAGTGAAATTCCAAATGGCTTTTCCCCAACTTCAGTTTTGTTATATAGCAGACTTAAGCAAAATGGCTGGAAGCTTCATTAAGGCTATTTCACTTGCTCCTGTTAGATCTTACATGGCCTTCTTCCACATAGTCTTTCATTCTCCTTTATATATGTTTCTGTCTTTTCAACATGTAAATTCTATTGCTCTATATGTCTTTGAAACTGTATATTCCTCATAATATAAAAACTTTCATGTTGCCAATATTGTCAGTAACCTTTGGGAAAAATAAACACACTCTTTAGCTTTCCTTATCTGGCTAGTTGTAAACAGACTAAGATCCTTTTGAAATCCAAACTTCTTCATTTATATAAAAATGCAAATTCACTTCTCACCTTACGTGCTAAGCCAGCATTCATGTTTATTCATTCGCATGTCAAGCATCTAGCTTCTTTTGATGATTTCAAGCTTGAAGTCGACTTCACTCCAAACATAATTAAATCACGCAGGCAGAACCACCTATACTTACCCCAATGAACCTACTTCACAATAAACCAGAAAAATGTTCTGAAAATGATTAGACTTTTGTCACAGATCCCTGTGGATATGTGGTGGGTTTGTGTGTGTGTGAATTGAAAGTGATGAGAAAAGTGAGTTACCCTGGCAGAACAGATAGGACCATTCATCCTGTACTGTCACCGGATGGCTGTAATCTTTTGCAGGGCATTGGCAATGACCACTGACTCCCAAGCCTGTTAACGATGTTGCCCATCCTTCAGCCAGAGCGGGGGTAAAGGACATTATGGTGGACTTCCACAGCATTAAAAAGATGTTCCAATGATGCATTGCTAAACGTGGGGGCTGCAGTCTTCTTACCTCTTGTGCGCATCTTCCCTGCAGTACTTGTGGTCTGGAAAAATTGAGATGTGTGCGTGTGGCTGGATTTTAATTATGGCACCCAGCATGATGAAGGGACGAGGTGATGGCAGGTGGGTGAATGAGAGCCTGCCCACCATTGAATTGGCATGTTTCCTGGGAATGCATAAACATTGTGGTGGTATTGGGATGACATGTTGTTTTACCCACGGGTTGGCGCACTTAATGTAAACCTGGGACGATTCCACCCATTAAGTCTGGGTGGAATTTTATGGTTTCTCCCATCAGCAGGGTTTTCTGTTCTGCCAATGTCAATGGGGTTTTGAACGGCTCGCTGCATTTTATGACCCTGCCATGATGGGGCTGTAAAATTACACCCCATGTTTCTCTCTATGCAGATGCTGCCGAACCTGCTGAGTTTTTCCAGCGTTTCCTGGTTTTATTTCACTAGCCTGTCATGAAGAGATATTAATGTGTATAATGTTACTGGAAATTAATTTTTAAAGTAGAATTCTATTGAGGGTCTGAGTCTAGGTGTGTCTGTGTGTGTTTTAATTGGATTAAAGCCAGCTAATCTGGGTGCTTTGATGTATAGTAGTTTTGAGATGTTTATTGGCTGATCAGTAAGGAGAACAGTAAGGTAAAGTTTTCACTTGCATTTGTTGAATAAACCATTCAAGACTGTGGGTAAAATCTTGTATCTCGCTAGAAGAAGTCAAACAATGGGTGTATTTTTATTAATAAAATTGGTGCTATGAAAAGGGTTTTATTGTTAGAAGTGCTGAAGTTCAAAAGACCTAATGATACAATGGAAAATTTACGTTCAAAGGGAAAGCTAGGTATATGAAGAAAAGAGTTTGTGTGTAAGGTAAAGACACTTAAGACCTAACCAGCCTGTATGCCTCCAACCAACTTGCAAAATAACCTCTTTTGGAATTCGTAAAGTCAAATGTGCTTTGCTTGGTGTCTATTTAAAGTCAATGGATTACTTTTGCCTTAGTGGATGTTTACCTGGGGGTGATTAATTTGGGGATTTGTTAAAAAGTTATTATAGTAGTAATTTGTACCCATGTGTATGTGTTTAATTTGTTGTTAAATTAATAAATGCTTAACTTAGTTTTATATAAAAACCACGAGACTCAGTGGCCTTATTCCTACTGAATTCAAAATCTGCATCTCAAAATTACAAATTGCAAAACTGGTTTATGATAGTTGTTTCAAGTTTCCCTCTGGGATTTGAACAACTCAGCCTTTACCATTAGCTGTATCATGATAACTGGGGGCTCAGTCAAGATATTTTTGTAATTCCTTGATTGGTTTCGAATTGGCAAATCTTAAGGCTTCAAGTATGAGATGCACTTTGAATTCAGGATTTGGTGAGGTTTTTTAGGAGTGGTGAGACTGCAAAAATGGCTGTATCCATGGCTAAATCTCTATTGGAGGTGGAAGATATAACTCTGATTGAGTTACAAAAAATAACCAAGGGCTGAATGTTTCCCTCATTGGAGGGAAAGTTGATGGGTGGGCACGTACAGGCACGCTTCCGATTGGCACCCCCGATCAGGGTCACGGTGCCATTTTGTGTGGGCGGGCCAATTAAGGCCCGCCCAGCGTGACATCTACACAGAAACGCTATGCGTTCCTGTGTGGGCGGCGGGGAATCTCAAAATTGAGAGTGCGTTCTTTTGTGCATGCACATGAAAGAGCAGACTGATCTCCCTGAGGCTAAATGCTGCCTCAGGGAGATTGGCTGTAAATGTCAAAAAGATAGAAATAGAAAAATAAAGTTTTCCTAACATGTCCATAATTTTCACAAAAACGTTATTAAAATTTTTAAAAAGCTACATGAAACCTCATCCCGCTCGTGTTTGAGGTATCATGCTTTTTCCAATTCGCGCCAGGGCTCCTGGCCTGCCCGCCAACCTTAAGGTTGGACGGGCAGGCCCTTTAAGTACTTAATGGCCTCTGTCAATGGCCTCAATTGGCTATTGACAGGTCAGCATGCGCGCAGCTGATTTTGCTGTGCCCCAGTCTTCCTGAAAATTTAAATGTGGTGCGGTGACGTCGGAAGTTCCCTGGGTTGAGGAAATCAGACATGATTGAAGTGATAGCACAGCATTTGAAATTGGAAGGAATACCTGAGAGACAGGGTTCTCCAAGGGGTGGTTCATTGGAATGAGCTCAAATTCAGATGCAAATGAAAATGATTACATTGGAAGAAAAGGAAAGAGATAGGGCATTCAAAAGGGAACAGGCAGAAAGGCAGGAAAGAAAGAAAACAGGAAAGTGAATTAGAGATTGTGAAGATAGGTAGGGAGGAAAGAAAAAGAGAGAGAGAGGGGGAGAATTCCAACTGATAATGTCGGCAGTTAAAAAATAGACGCCAGGAGGTGAGAAAAGACTTATCTCCAGAGTAGAACACAGTGGGGGGGTGTTTACATTTGTACAAGCTCTTCCAAAGCTTGAGGAAAAATATGTTGAAGCATTATTTAATTCATTTGAGAAGGTAGCTAAACAGATGAAATGGCCACAGGAAAATGGGACTTTACTGTTACAATCTAAGTTAATGGGTAGAGCACATGAGGGATATGTGTCGCTGCCTGAAGAAGTGTTGGTGAATAATGATGTGGTTCCTGTAGCATACAGGCAGAAATGTAGGAATATGAGAAAACAGCTTGGGCAAAATTATATTGATTTTGAGAGAGTAAAACAAAGTGACTTTGAGCGGTGGATACTGGCGTTAAAAATAGAGAGAACATATGCAGCTCTTAGGGAAGTAATTCTTTTGGAAGAATTTAATGATTCAATTCTTTCGGTAGTGAGCACTCATGTGGAGGAACAGAGGGTTCAAATGGTAATGCAAGCAGCAGAGATAACTAATGATTATGATTAGTTCATAGAGCTAAATCTTTTCATTGTCACCCTTTAAAATTGGAAAAGGATAGAAAGTGGAAAGGTGAAAGGAAGGTGGGTAGTCATGGAAAAAAAGGAGTAGCCGGAAATTGCAAGAAGTTTTTTCTCAGAATAAAAAGGAAGGTGCTGAAAGTACAAGTGACATTCAAAAAGTGAGAAGTTTTCACTGTAATAAAGTAGGGCACATGAAATCAGTGGGCGGAGTTCTCCGAGCCTGCTGGCGGTGGGCGTGATAGGTGGCGTGCATGGGAAATATGGTGCGACCTGCTTCACGACAGCGTGAAGGCAGGTCGCGATCGTCTGCTCAGCCTGCCAATTGTGGGCCGTGTTTCCTGCCATCGGTTGGCAGGGAGCTAATTGTAATACATCAGCATAGAATTAAAAGGCCATCCCACCAGGCTCTTGGAACCCCGTTGTATTGTCCGTCCACGTCGGCGGGAAAGCATGCTGATGTGTATTACAACAGCACGCAGACGACATGTACTTGGTGGCCTTCACTTTGGGGGAACTGAGGTGAATGAGCAGCAGCGTTCTCCACAGCTCACCCGTTGTTTACAGGCCTCAGGGGTGCCGGGGGTGGGGGCAACTGATGCCTGGCCTTGGAGGTGACCGCTAGGGAGGGGGATGGGCACCCAGGGGCAAGTGCTGGCTAGCCTCAGAGGTGACTACTGGGCAAATGGGTGTGTCCAGGAACAAGTGCTGGCCAGCCTTGGAGTTGACTGCTGGGGGGGCTGGGTAGGGTGGTCCTGGGCACATGGTGGCCAGCCTTGGAGGGGACTGTTGTCATTGGGGGGTGTAAAGTGCTGCCCTGTACATCCTGCACACAGGCAATCAAACTGGGGGTCGGGGTGAGCGAGGGAAGTGGCCACACATTAGGGACACCTGTATAAACTGACCCTGCCTCTACAACTGAGGCAGATCAGGCACAGCAGCAGTGATATGATTGGGGTTGGGCTCCAAGCCTGCTCACCCATGCAAGCAATGCAGAGGCACCAAAGGGCCACGAAGCGGTCCATACTTTACCACCCTCTCCAGCACCCCCACCTTCCCCCAGCACTGACTTTGGGTCCGCCACCATTTTATTGGACCGCAGAGCAGTTGGACTGCACACGTTATACAATCTCCTTACCAACACTGGTCATGTAGCAGTCACTGCTGGAGGCGCTCGCAGCCCCTTGCAATCGCAGTATCTGGTTTGGACAAGCGTATCCCGTTTTGCAGGCTGACAAGGCAGCCATGCAGCACACTCATCACTGGCCATCCGAGGGGTGACCAGCACTGTCCAGGAAGCGTTGAGGGGCGGCCACACAGGGCCAGGAAAGGTGCTAAGTACAGCAATGATAACCACATCTCTCTCTCTTTCATGCTGCAGGAGGACTACGTCAGGATCATGGATTCTGGTGACCCAGCTGTATGCCTGACGGCCTACAGTGACCATAGAAGACGGAGGAGAGAGTGACTGAGGCACCTGGCCATGCAATGGCAGGAGCAGCAACCTCATGAAGAAGGCGCAGCAGGAGCTCCTGCACACGCTGCCCAGGAGCGACAGCAAGCCGTGGCTGGTCAGCGCCTAGTAACACCCAGGGTCTACAGATGCCGGCTGACATTCCTGCAGATGAACCAGTGTCACCAACAACTGTGCATGTCCAGGGACTTGGTGACTCACATCTGCCATTTACTGCAGGAGCTGGTGCCAAGGGGACATGGAGGGCATCCACTGCCAGTGACTGTGAAAGTGATTGCGGCGCTCAATTTTTATGCTGGTGGTTCCTTTTGGGGCTACACAGGTGACCTCTGTGGGATTTTATAATCCGCCACCCACAAGTGCACCCATGAGGTCACGGGTGCCATCTTCTCCATGGCGCACAGCTTTGTGCATTTTGCCCGCGACAAGGACAGCCAGGATGCAAGGGCTCACCCTGATCTCGGGATTGCCACAGGTGCAGGATGCGATTGACTGCACTCGTGTTGTGCTCAGGTCTCCATTGCTACACTTGGTGGACTTCATCAATCACAAGGGCTTCCACTCACTGCATGTGCAACTGGTATGAGTCCACCAGAAATGCATCCTGCAGGTGTGTGCATGGTTTCCAGTGACTGTGCATGCTACCTACATCCTGAGTCGCTTGCAGACCCCTGCAGTCTTCCAGGGTCCACAGAGGCTGCAGGGTTAGCTCCTTGGGAACAAGGGCTACCCGCAGAGGCCATGAATGATGACACCCATGGAGCTGGACTCCAGTCTAGCTTATGGCAGCGCCAACACACTCTGTGAGCATGCTTCTTTCATGGAGATGCAGTGGAAGCCCTAATAGGCACTCAATCACAGGAGGATGATGATAACATGCAGTGAGGACACTCCATAGACTTCACATAGCCTCTGAGAATGTTACACTCCTGTCTGGCCGAGGGCAGCTCACTTGCGCTCCATGATCATAGACATCTCAGAAACACAGACACAAAACTTTAGACACATCTGATGTTGTGTCTACCCTTAGTACCTCAGTCCTTCAGGAGCTGGTGCACAGCACCACTGGTCGCAGATGCTGGTGTGATGAGGGCCAGCCTCGTCTTAAAGGTGCTGAGAGCACACAGAGAGTACGAGAGAACTCTGTGGTGCCTGCCCACTACATTTTGGTAGCAATGATCAGCACTGCTGAGGTGCAGGCATCAGTAATGTTTCCAGGGCTTGTGAGGCTGGACCATCACTGTGGTCTGAAGGCCACATAAAGCGCAGGGAAGAGGCCCTGGACTGAGACACCTGCCGTTTATCTTGTGCAGAAAGGTTTCACATCTAAGTGACAAGATCACTGCTCATCAAAACAAGGAACCACAGGCAGGGAGACATTCTTAGGAGTTTATTGATAACAGCGTGCAGTACACACAAGTGATCAACACTTGTGGCCAGGCTGTGCAACTACTTTTACCTAACTTTCCTAACCCTGCCACTATATCTTTGTGCTCCCTGGACATCCAGAGTGGAGGTGGAGGCTGTGACACCCTGACTGTGACGACTTTGGCAGGCATCCTCTGGGCAGCTGAAACTTGGTGGGCCCTGGCCTGCCTTTGGGGTCCTGCTGTATGGCAGTGGCACCCTTCTCGGCCTATGAAGCTAGAGCTGCGGAGGTCAAAGGAAGAAGGGCTCCGGATGGGCCAGTCACTCCCAGAGTCACCTAGGTGGATGACCCTGGAGTGTGCACCTGCTGATCCTCCTCCCAATGGGTGCCCGAGGGCCCATAACCGACTCCGTGAGCGGAAAAGGTAGCTGGACTGAGATCGGACTGCCCAGCACCCCTCTCGCGTACACACTGCTGGAGGCCAAGTATGGCATCAGTGATGGAGTTAAGACCGGGCAGCAGTGCAGGAGGGACATCCTCACCCAAGGTCTCATGGCAGCCGCCATCCTGCCAGTGTTGACCTCGAAGCGTTGCAATGCCAATGCTATAACCTCAGCATAAAAATGGATGGACTGCTCCATCGTGCCTTGCAAGCTGAGGAATGCAGTGGACATCCCTTCCTGATGTTCCCTAGCTTGCCTTTGCAGCTCCAGCAACTGCGACATTAGAGTCTAGAGGCTCATTATCTGACTCAGACTCAACAATGTTCTGACCTCCAGCAGTCCTCTGAGTACTGGGGGCCTGGGAAGTCTGCCTCCACCTGCTGTGAACCAGAAAGTGCGATGTGCTCACCAGATTGTGATCCCGAGGCTACTCTAAAGCTAAGTCTCACCGAGGTGTGTGTCTCTGCACTGGTGGAGGGTGTGGGTGAGCGCTGTGACAGGTCTTCAGGGAGAGTACCTTCAGATTCTTCTTCAGAGGTTTCTTTGGGGCTTGATTGACGGCCCTGCATCATGGACTCTGTCAGCTGTTTGGCAGATATGCCTGCAAAAGCAAGGGGAGATAAATAGTGCATGGCAGTGGCTGGTGAAAGGGGATACATCACTCATGGCATGGTTGTCTGAAGGAAGTTGCACTGCTGGATCCTCACTTGGTAGTCAGCACAGGACAGGTCCAGGTCATCGCCGGCCAGCCGGATGGCTCTGTTTTCGACTTCTGTCAGAACTTTGATCTCCGGCATCCTCCCAGCTGTCTGCAACCTTTCCCTCCTGTTGTGAGCCAGTTTGTCCAGCACGGATAGAGTTGCGGAGTGTATCAGGATGCCTGCCGGGCCAGATGATAAGTATGCCTGGCCTGTATGGGTGGTGAGTGGTCTCATGGATGGGATGAGGACAATGATGGTAAGTGTGAAAGAGTGAATGGTGATGTCCTTTGCACTGGCCGTAAGTGAGGGCCCAGTGGATGTGTGATGGCTTGGTGAGTGTGAGAGTTGGGAGTGATGAAAAGAGTGACTTACCCTAGTAGAACAGAGGAGGTCATTTATCCTTTTGTGGCACTGGATGGCTGTCCTCCTCTGCAGGGCATTAGCGCTGACCACTGCTGCCACTGCATCCCAAGCCAGGCTGGTGACTTTGCTGCCCATCCTGTGGTCAGAGCGGGGGTACAGCACACCCCGGCAGCCTCCACGGCATCCAGCAGTTGCTCAAGGGAACTGTCGTTGACGCAGTAGGCTGCAATCATTTTTTCTTTGCTAGTCATGCGGGCAGCAGTGGTGAGCTGGTGGCGGTGAGCGATTTGCTGGTGGGTGCCTTTTAGAGATGGCAGCCGGGATGATGCAACAACCTGGTGATGGTGCGAAGGCAAATGAGAGCCTGCCTGCCATGGAACTGGCGTGTTTCGTGGGAGTGAATGAATAATGAGACGGGCTCAGGACATTATGGTGTGAAAACCCGCCATTTTCATTGGTGGGTAGGACCCCATATTTTCCACCTGCTACCACGCTTAGTGCAAACCTTGGAAAATTCCACCAAGTCCTGACGTTATCGCGCACCATCGCGATATTTTGTTCGGCGGGCGCGCGCCAGAGTCGGCTGCTCACCTGCTGAAATGCAAACGGCCTATAAAGGCCATTAAGAAATCAATTGAGCCAACTTTATTGGCTGCCCATCCAATCTTAAGCTTTTATTAAATAAATACATTAGTTTTCATAAATATAAAAACATATCCCCATTCGTGTGACACAGTCACATGAGGGGACATATTTAAATAAATTTTTAACTCAATTCTTTAATTATTTTAATATGCATTCCATCTCCCTGAGGCAGCTCTGTGCCTCAGGGAGATTGCTGTGCTCTTCCATGCGCATGCGCGAAAGAGCGCTGGCCCCGATTCTCCTGCCGCCCCCCACCTACATAGGTAACGCTGAGCGCTACTGGCCTTGCATTATGCTGGACAGGCCTTAATTGGCCTGCCCATGTAAAATGGCTGTGTTGAGCCAATCATGGGCAGCAATCAGCTCTGTGTCCATGCCCGCCCCCGCTCGCTCCTGCCTAGCCCGCCCGTCATAGGAAAAATCCTCGCCTTTGTGTGTGAAAGGAAAGTCTTTCCATGTGTACAGGATGGAGTAGGTAAAGATGTTAAAATTTTAAGAGACACAGTTTTAGTCAATCCTTAATGTTACGGGATAGTGATATTTGTTGTTCAGAGGGAGTATTGAAGGAGCAGGTGATAATAAGTGGGGTTAATAGAGATGTTAAACCTATTCCCTCTTGGAAGATAAATTTAAAGAGCAAATGGAAGACAGATGAAGTTATTGTTGGGGTGATGGAAAAATTGCCCATTGCAGGGGCTTCAATTTGTTCTGGCTAATTATATAGCTGGGTCACAGATGTGGGTAATGCCTATAGTAATTGAACAGCCGTAGAAGTTGTTTCAATAGAGGTGTTACAAAGAAATCATTATGTATTGTTTCCAGATTGTGTGGTAATGAGATCTCAGGCTCATACGTTGAAACAAGAAAAACAAGAAGGACAGGCAGTTTAAAGGTAAGAAGAAGGTGTCAAATTGCAATTATCTGGCCCTGTGTTTGATAACATTTTTCAGTATGAAAGACTACAATTTAGCTGAAGTGTTTAACTCAAGGAGGTTAGTGGAGTTACAGATAGATGATTCACAATTAAAAACATTATACCAGAAAGCTTATTCAGAAATAGAAGCAAAATGTATACCAACATTAAGGGAAATATTTTAATGAGAAAATGGAGGCCGGATCATGTCTTAGCGAATGAAAACTGGAGGGGGGGTGCATCAGATTGTTATACCTTTAGCGTATAGAAATGAGATTCTGGGGATTGCTTATGAAATTTCAATGGGGAGACATTTAGAAATTAGGAAAACACAGGAAAAGATACAGAGTCTTTTTTGGCCAGGATTGCACAGGGATGTAGTCAAATTCTGTGAAACCTGTCACACGTCAGGTAGGAGGGAAACCACAAGCACTGATTAAGCCAGCACCTTTAATCCCAATACCAGAATTTGAAGAACCATTCTAGCATCATGATTGGTTACGTAGGACCCCTCCTTAGGACTAAAAGTGGAAATCAGTACTTACTGACAATAATGGATATGTCTACCAGGTTTCCTGAAGCAATACCTTTAAGACATATTCCAATCAATAAGATTGTGGAGGAGTTAACTAAATTTTTTACAAGATATGGTTTACCTAAAGAAATACAATCAGATCAACTGTTTAAGGAAGTAATGAACAGTTTGGGGATAAAACAGTTTAAGTCAACAGCTTATCATCTGGAGTCACAAGAGGCTTTGGAAAGATGGCATCAAACTATAAAAATCATGATGAGGGTATACTGTCAGGATTATCCACAAGATTGGGATACAGGAATTCCATTCTTGTTATTTGCTATTAGAGATGCTCCTAATGCATCAACTGGTTTTAACACTTTTGAACAAGTTTATGGTCATGAGGTAAGGGGATGACTGAAATTGATACATGAGTAATTGGTGGGTCAAAATTCAGAAACTATTCCCCTGGATTATGTATCAAATTTCAGAGAAAGAATGGACAGAGCATGTGAGTTGGCCAGGGAACATTTAAGGATATCACAATACGTGATGAAAATGAAGGCAGATAAGAAAGCTAAAGCTTGCAGTTTTGTTTCTGGAGAGAAAGTATTAGTTCTGTTACCAGTACTAGATGATTCATTAAATGCAAAGTTTAGTGGACCTTACAGGATTTAAAAGAAACTGAGTGAAGTAAAATATTTAATAAATACTCCAGATAGAAGAAAGAAGCAGAGGGTGTACCATGTATATATGCTTAAAATACTTCTACAGGGAATAGGAACAAAAAGAGATAATAGTGATGGTGGATGATGAGAAAGAGGCAGAAGTACATTGATTTTCCTCTAATCAAATTGGTTAATGAGGAGGCACTTGAAAATTTAAATGAAATATTGAGTTACCTTTCAAACAAGTGTCAAAGCGATTTGGAAAAACCATTGCAGTCACACAAACCTACTTGTGGGAATACATTTGGAAAGACAGATTTAGCTGTACATGATGTGGCTGTACAGTTTTCATCTTCAATAAGGCAACACCCTTATAGATTAAATTGGCAAAGTTATCACAAATACAAAAAGAAATTGATTTCATGCTTCAAAATGCTATCATTGAGTCTAGTTGCAGTAAGTAAAGTTTGCCTATTGTAACTCTTTTGAGTCAAACAAGTAAACTAAATTAACAAAATTAGGGACAAAGAAAAAGGCAACCCCTTAAAGGGAAACTGCAAAAACAATGACAAAATTTAAAAGAAACTTGGAAACGTTAAACCAAAATATGATTAACCAGTTCAATAAAACACCCTGGCCCCAGCAGTGCCCACCAAGCACGGAAGGCCTCGACAACGCCAGTAGACACCGTGTGCTCCCTCTCCAGGATCATCTGGCCGCAGACATAGCTGCGGAAGAGGGGAAGACAGTTAGGTCAGACAATGCCCTCAATCGCCCACTGCCTGGACCTGTTAATGGCCAACTTGGCTAGACCCAGGAGCAGGTTGTTCGCCTATTGAGCTGGTACTGAAACCGGATGGAACACAAAGACTGTGTGTGGACTATCGAAAGGTGAATGTGGTGACAAAAGCAGATTCCTATCCCATACCACGGTTGGAAGATTGCATTGAGAAAGTGAGACAATCAAAACTTATCACAAAGATTGACTTGCTAAAAGGATAGTAGCAAGTAACGTTATCAGAGAGAGCAAAGGCTTTTGTGATGCCAAATAGACTATATCAGTTTAAAGTCATGCCATTTGGTGTGAAGAATGTACCTGTGACATTTCAAAGACTGACAAGCAAAGTAATTGTAGGTCTAAGCAATTGTGCTGTTTATATTGATGATTTAATAGTTTTCTGTCAGACGTGGGAGGAGCATTTACAGCGTCTGGAAGAATTATTTTCTTGATTACACGAAGCTACTTTGGTGATGAATTTGTCTAAAAGTAAATTTGCAAAAGTGTAAGTTATGTATCTAGGCCATACCATTGCACATGGTAAGGTGACTCCAAGAAATGTGAAAGTCAAAGCTATTGTGGATTTTCCACTGCCTAAAACAAAACAAGAAGTTTTGAGATTTCTGGACATGAGTGGGTTTTACCAGAAATTTCTACTAAGTTTTAGCAGTTTGGTTGTTCCATTGAACTGTTAAAAAGGAACAAGAAGCTTCAATGGACACTGGAGTGTCTGAAGGCATTTTATAGTTTGACAACTGCATTAACTACAATACCACTTTTGGCAGACCTAGTGATTCAATGGAAAACCCAATTTCACCAAGAAATTTAAGTTGGCCATTGATGCAAGCAATATAGGACTTGGGGTCAGACTGTTACAAAAAGCTGACACTGGAATTGAAAAACCGATAGGGTATATTTCATGGAAGTTGAATGCACAACAGAGCAGATATTCAATGATTGAAAAGGAGATGTTGGATTTGGTATTAGCATTGCAGCATTGTGACATCTATGTGGCAAGTAATTCATTAGAAACAATTGTCTATACAGCCCACAATCCTTTAAAATTTCTGGACAAATTTCAAAACAAAAGTGAAAGGCAATTCAGATGGAGTTTATTACTGCAACCATTTAATCTGCAGGTAACACTTGTTGGATGAAAGAATCTGATTGCAGATGTGTTATCAAGAGTTTGAAGCTTAAAGGGAAAATTGGACATTTTAAAACCTGCACATTGAACTGGAATGATTTCTGCTGATATAAAGGACTTGTGTGTATATATTTTTATGCTAATTCACACATCTGGTAATGCAATAGTGTAAAATGTATAGGAGATAGTGTGAAGCCATTCTTTAAAAATTATGATGGTTTATTTTTCAATAAGGAGGAGGATGTCATGAAGAGATATTAACGTGTATATTGTCATTGGGAGTTAATTTTTTAAAGTAGAATTCTAGTTGGGGTCTGTATCTAGCTGTGTGTCTGTGTGTGTTTTAATTGGATTAAAGGCAGCTTCTATGGGTGCTTTGATGTATAGTAGTTTGAGATGTTAATTGGGTGAACAAGAAGGAGAACAGTAAGGTAAAGTATTCATTTGCATTTGTTGAATAAACCATTCATGGCTGCAGGTAAAATCTAGTACCTATCTATAAGAAGCCAAAGAATGGGTTTATTTTTCAGCTTACTAATAAAATTGGTGCTAGGAAAGGGGTTTTGTTTATAGAAGAGCTGAAGTTCAAAAGACCTAGTGATACAATGGAAAATTTACATTCAAAGGGAAAGCTAGGTATATAAAGAAAGGGGTTTGTGTGTAAGGTGGAAGCATATAAGACCTAACTAGTCTGTATGCATCTGACCAACTTGCAAAGAAACCTCATTTGGAATTCTAAAGGTCAAATATGCTTTGCCTAGTGTCTATTTAAAGTCTATTTAAAGGTTACTGTTGCCTTAGTGGAATTTACCTGGGGGTGATTAATTTGGGCATTTGTTAAAAAGTTTTTATAGTGTAGCCCTGTGCATGTGTTTAATTTGTTGTTAAATTAATAAATGTTTAATTTAGTTTTAAATAAAAACCACAAGGCTCAGTGGCCTTATTCCTACTGAATTCAAAGCCTGCATCTCAAAATTTCAAACTGCAAAAATGGATTATGACAGTTGTTTCAAGTTTCCCTCTGGGATTTGAACAACTCAGCCTTTACCATCAGCTGTAGCATAATAAGCTGTTAAGCCCCTTGCGATGCCCTGAAGCCATGAAAGGTGCTCTATATCTTTCTTTCTTGTCCTGCTCACAGAACAGCTTCGCTTATGATTGATTGATTCATCACTCTCTAGCATCACATGCTTCCATTGATGAGAAGAAGTTAGCAATGATTAATGATGATAATTGACCAGCCAGAAGTAGGGCTTGTAGATTTTGATGGAGGAATGAGTTTGATTACCCTCTCCTGTGCTTATCTTCATGATATTTGTGAAGAATTCTTTCTGCTAGAGATAATTTATGGAGGTTTGTGTATTTGAACATAATGCAAGATTTTTACAATTAACTCCATAGCTGGTATTAATTGATAAAGAACAGGTACATTTCCAAGCATGTTACACAATACAGCATGAAGTGAAAAAAATGAAAAAGAGAATAACATTGATCAGTCAAACTAAATTCACCCATAAATAAATGGTGCTAGTTAACTACCTCAATGAGATTAATATAACAAATTATATATCCGCAGCACAGAAAGAGACCAATCGCCTTATTGTGTCACTGCCAGCTCTTTGTTAAAGTGATCTAAAACTAACGCCCCTGGTCTATTCTCTCCCTATAGCTCTGTATCTTACTCTACTTCAAATACTTGTCCAAGTTGCCTTAAATGGAATGGCTTCTGTCTTGATCATGGCTTGTGGCAGAGATATCCATGCTATCAAAAACCTCTGTGCAAATAAATTTCTCACCTTACTCTCTTGGTGCAGCAGTACAACACATACTATTGCAAGCAATTGAATAATAAGTAGTATTGAACTGAGGAGGATGTGATCAGGATCTGGTGCCATTGATGTGTTTACTTTGCTGACATCGGTCCTTGGTACATTTTTAACTTTTTATAAACTTATTTTTCTCTCTTTTTTATATAGCAAAGATCATTTTAATTCTCGCCATCCAATTCCAGCATTATATATCATAGAAACACCTGTGTTATTATCTTCAGTATCGTACTGAATGGTGTTCTTTACAGCATAAGAAAAATAAATCTTGTGCGATTGTGTGTGCTTTCCAAATTGGTTTTGTCCTTCTATATCAAAATAAAAGAATCCCAATGTTCCATCACAATTGTAGCTGATTGTGAATGGAACAGCTATTACACCCCTACCAACCAACAGCTATGGCAGATAAATTGACAGTGGCATTTGCCTTTTGAAAGAACTGTAATTTTTTCAAAGAAACTGCAGTACCATAGAAATTATTGTTTGAAATAGTAGCAGATTAACTTTACACACAATTGCTGAACTGAATAATTGCACAACAAGAAACAAACAAAACAAAACACAGCCCATTGATAATTTAATGAAAACTCAATTTGATTTTGAATTTTTTTTAAATAACCTTTTTGCCGGTGGCCATTTACTAGGCCACATACACAACAGGAAAACCAGGAGCAGACCAGACTCAACACTGGCTCCATGTAGCAGACCTGATTTGACAGATAATTCATTAATTTATAGATTATTATCACATGCAACAGGCCTAATGCCTTTTTCAGACAGCTACCAAGGTTGCTGAAAAATCATGACTTAATGTGGAATTGGGCAAATTTCACGCATCCTTGACATTGCCAAGTAAAATTGTTACTTTATTCCCCTTTTTTTGCAACCTGAAAACAAGTGTAACAAAGATCAATTTCTAATTCAAGATCTTGAAAATTCATGGACAAGTGATGCCAGCAATTATGCTGGCAATGCATTTGTCAGTAACTTTACCCATTAACCCCAGTTGGCAGAAGTATGCTAAGTAGCTTGCCTTTGGTGGGTACTTGTGACACTAGGGCATGTACCACGTTGGGAAGGCTGAACAAGTTGACGACGGTTGTCTTTCCAGTGAAAGTGCCTGATCAGCCCCCCACAGAAACTACTTTATGACATGATAGTCCCGTGGCAAAAAATCTGCACTGAAAAATGACTTGAAAAATCCTGTCCAAGGGCTCAGGCCTCCATCTCAGCCTGGATCCCCAGCTGGACCTCCACCTCTGTCAGTATGGTATGAATAGTGCAGCCACTCATACTTCCGTCAACTATAAACTGGGTTCACTTGAGGATTAGAGCACATTGGAGAACATAGCTAACATTTGGAGTCCCTGCCCCTGGTCACCTTCCCAAACTTCATTGGCTGTTTTTGAGACAGGTAGATCTCTGCTCCCAGTGGGTTCCAGCTTCATTCCTGGCTGTTCCTATACAGTCCTACTGAAGTTACAGGAGGGATTTTTGGGGCAACAGGTTTGACTAGTATCCTGTTCAATTGCAGTATTACTATATATTTTTCATTGATACCTAGAACCCCAAAAATCTCTTTGATTATTTTTAGTGTCCTAGTTTTTAGATACCCATATCCCTAGGTACATATCTTCCAATTGACAAAGTATATGCATGCATACTAATGTATTGTATTTAGAATTGTGTTAACAATTTATTATAAAACTAATATCTATTATAAAATAGTGTACATTGCAATGTAGAACAAGCAATTTTGCTGTTTTATGCAATTTTTACCATTCAGAAAATATATTGTCAAAATTACTTTGTTCATTCCCTCCCCACCAATGCTTCCCGATTAGATTGAACTCCCATCTGTAATACTTATTTTCGAAGTGTAGACTCTTAAACCTTTTCATGTTAAAATATATCAGTCTTTATTCCACCAATTCGTCTAATCTGTCCTTTTGCAATTTGCTACCAGTCAGTAATTCTGCAGCCCTAGCGCACTTCCACTGGAAGGCTTGTAAGGGTGTGGCAAAAGGCTGGGAATTAAGCTGAAACAGGGATATACTAGCCTCAAAGTTTGTTCCCCAGTGCCTGAGTTTTGGTGCAATTGAATTTCTAGGCCAATAGGTCCTAGTCTTGCCTGGGATTTTTCACAGGGCCTTTATTTGGGGTATCTCCATCCACAATAAGGTCACCACATCAGAGAGATTATGGCTGGAAAGAGGCATGTCCGATGAAAAGGGAGGTGCCAGTTACTACATTTTTAATAAATCATTCATGGGATGTGGGCAACGCTGACTAGGCCAGCATTTATTGTCCATGCCTAATTGCCCATGAGAAGGTGATGGTAAGATGCCTTCCAGAACCGCTGCAGCCCATGTGCTGCAGGTACATCCACAGAGCTGTGAGCAAGGGAGTTCCCTGATTTTGACGCAGCGACAGTAAAGGGATGGTGATATATTTCCAAGTCCAGGGGACGTAGTGGTATTGTAGCTGTACTAGTAACCAGAGACCCACTGTAATGCTCTGGGGACCCGGTTTCGAATCCTGCCATGGCAGATGGTGGAATCTGAATTCAATAAGATCCATTGATGACTGTGAAACCATTGCTGATTGTTGTAAACACTAATGGTCTTTAGGGAAGGAAATCCTGTCCTTACCTGGTCTGGCCTACATGTGACATCAGACCCATAGGAAATGTGGTTGACTCTTAAATGCCCTTTGAACAATGGCAGTTTGGGATGGGCAATAAATGCTTGCCTAGCCAGCGATGACCACATCCCATGAACAAATAAAGCAAAAAAAAAGTCAGGATGGTGAGTGGCTTGGAGGGGAATTTCCAGATGGCGGTGTTCCCATGTGTGCTGCCCTTGTCCTTCTAGATGGTAGTGGTTGTGGGTTTGGAAGGTGCTACTGAAGGAATCTTGGTGAGTTTCTGCAGTGCATCTTGTAGATGATACACACTGCTGCCACTGTTGTTGGTGGTGGAGGGAGTGAATGTTTGTGGAAGGGGTGCCAATAAAGCGGGCTGCTTTGTCCTGGATGGTATCAAGCTTCTTGCGTGCTGTTAGAGCTGCACTCATCCAGGCAGGTGGAGAGTATTCCATCACACTCCTGACTTGTGCCTTGTAAATGATGACAGGTTTTGGGGAGACAGGAGGTGAGTTATTCATTGCAGGATTCCTAGTCTCTGACCTGCTCTTGTAGCCACAGTATTTATACGGCTAGTGCGGTTCAGTAAGGTACATCTGAATATCCAAACCAGGAGCTTGATGGGACAGTCTCTGCCAGACTTTGAAGTCTCCTTCTTGTCATCTGCGGCTGGGGTGATATCTTATGGATAAAGATATCTACAAAGAATACATGGAAGAAGGAACCTTCCCCTGACCCCACATGTTCCAGTGGGGTCAACACCAGAGGCATCTAGCTGGTGCTTCCCAACACTTTTTTGCTAGGATCTTATCCCAGTAGATTTTTGAAGCCAATATGCATCAAATTTGGTCATTAAAAAATGCTCGAATACAATAAATCCAAACATTTTCCAATACTATTATTGATTAGGCATTGCATCTCTCTGCACCTAAAATAGATGAGCTGGCTCAAGTCAATTGACTATTTTGATGTTGTTCCCAGAGCTTTGCGCATGATGTACTGGGAGCATGCCAAGGAGACAACTGTGATTTCCAGTGTTTTTGGGGAAGGGAAGGAAGAAGGTGGTCACCCTGGGAAAAAAAGTCCCCATGGTTCTCCCCCGTAATGTCCATTTCCAATAGATGCTGAGTGTTGCTGAAAAGAAAGACATGTTCTGAAGCTTTTAACCTTGCACTTGTCAAGACAAACACAAGAATGCCAAATTTCAGACAATCACAGTAATTTATAGTACAGGAGAAAAGGATGCTGATTGGCAATCTCCTCAAAAATAAAGGTGATGGGTCAGATAGAGGATATGGATGGTGAAAAAAGAGCTTGCCTTTATACTTTACTTTGATATGTCTCAGTGTGTCCGACAGTGCTTTATAACTAGTTATCCACTTTTTAAGGCTAATCATGGTTGTTATATAGATAATCACAGCAGCAGATTTGTACATAGCAAGATCCCACAGACAATAAATGAATGGATGGGCAGCTAATTAGTTTTTTGTGATGTTAGAAGAGGGAGAAGTTTTGCCCAGGACACTGATTATTCCATATTCTTCTTTAGCTGGTGTATTGCAATATTTTACATTCACCTGAGCAAAGAGGCCCTGACAGAATGTTTCATCTGAAAGATAACTGCTCTGGTAATGCAATGCTCTTTTAGTACTGCACTGAAGTGTCAACCTAGATTATATACTTGTGCTTATTGTAGGGATTGATCCACAACCTTCTGGCTCAGTGACAAAATTGCTACCAACTGAGACAAGCCATATCATTATAAAATGAGATTTATTAAGAAGTCTATTATTTTACTTTAGAGTACCTTTTACTGCAGTTATTTTACAATGAGTTGTTTGAAAGGAGCATAACCAATAATAATTTAATTGTTTAATAATTAAACCAATAATTTATTGCACAGAAACTAAGAATGGAAAATATTTTATATTAGATTTCCAAAATGATTTAAAATATTATCAGTGTACTTATCAGAGAAGGAATCTTGAAGATCACTATTATTATTAATATTTCTTTATTTTCCATTTGCTGACTATATAGTAGGATGTCACATAGCCAAGCAGAGGTGGTATAGACTTCCTCTCCAAAGGATCTGCTGTATACCGACCTGATCAATGTTTCCCTTTCCTTGTCTGTTGGAGTTGAGGCCAATTGTAAAGTCTAGGTCTCCACTGAAAAAGAGACTTGGTGCGGAATTTCAAACTGATAGTCCCAGATGCATTGGCAGGACCTGTGGTTGGTCAGGGGCCTGTTGCAATCTGAAGCAGGCTTTGCTTGGCTCTTTAACTGAGCACTAGCCTTAGGTATTAGCTTTCCACTTGCAGGTTTCTTGACCAATTAAAGCGAGGCGGGGTGGGGAGGAGGTGGGGCGGTGGTTGATGACGAAACTCAATTATGAAAGAATGTCTAAAATGTGCCAATTGGCAGCAATAATTTAAAATCTGTCACAAGGTCGTTGTGAGAAACCCCACCTGGCCATTCTCTATGACCAGTGTCAGTACTATCCTGCCAATGTGGCACCCTGCGCAGCAGTCAGTGTGCTTATGGCTGTTGTCAATACCCCCCTCAACCCTGTTCTCAGCCTCTCCTTGGAGTTGTGCACTCTCTTCTCCTGCAACGAGAGAAAGCAGAGAATTCTGAGTGTAGGAACTGGAATGTGTGGAGAGAAAGGAATGACAACATTTGTGGAAGGCGAGCTCGAAGAATGGTTGTGAGATGACAAATAGATGAGGGTGAGTGTCACCCTGTCAATGAATTGCTCCTCCATTCAAAGGGACCGTGGCAGAGGTCAGAATAGTTGCAGGGAAACTTGTTTGTGCTGTCTGCAGGAAATACAGACAGGAAGGAGGGTATGGGAAGGCTGTACCTTGACTGCCAGAATCTTCCCTGGAAGCCATTCAGAAAAGGAGGCAATTGCTGTTTCCAGAAAGCAGAAGGAGGAGGCCTAGAGCCCTAACAAAGCAAACATAGCTGGAGGTCACTGAGGCTGTGAACAGCAGCAGTGTGATACTTTGTACCTGGATACAGTGCCAAAGGAGTTTTAATTAGCTCATTAGCTCAAGCAATGTGAATGGCATGCCAATATCAGATGCCAATCAAAACTCTATGATTTCTCCAGCATTCTCCTGCACAACACTATACTGACCGACACATCTACAGCATTACTCATACCTCTATCTCAAGGTGCTCCACAAATCTTCATCCAAGCATCCAATGCTGATACTGACTCTCGTCGAGTTCTTTTTTCAACATGCATATCCTCTAACTGACCTTGTGACAGATTTTGAGATATAACTGTCAATTGGCACACTTTAGTCATTCTTTTCTAACTGCTGTCACAATTAACTGAAAATGTCAAGATCTGCTAGGTCTATGTTAAAGTTTTTCCACATGTCTGTTCTAATTAATATCCTTCATCTCCCACAAATTCTTCTATTGTGAGGGAGGATATAGGGCATGAAAAGGCCAAGGAATCCTTGGAGGTGGGTGAGCACTCTGAGCATGCACCATCTCAGGACTTAAGGGGATCCTTCACAAGTGTAGTAGCACACACATCAGTAGGGACAGGAATAGAGATAGGTAGAATGGAAGGACACACAGCACATGTGAATAGGAGCAGGTGTTGGAGTCAGGCATAGCAGTAAAGAGTCCCCATTACTGAGTGCAGGACACTTCAAGCTCTGCTCAGCTGGATACAGATAATGAGCCTCAGAGGTCATCCATGAGGAAGGAATGGCAGCAGTAAATGCTGTGGGTCTGTTAGCATTCTCTGAAGCCATGCACATACTTGGAGAAAGATTAGAGGAATCCACATTAAACACGAGTGCCATGATGTCCCAGGCATTCATGCTGATGTTCACCTCTGTGGAAAAAGTGGCCACCTGTATGGAACATCAGTTTCTGCAGGCCAACAAATGCATGCTTGCCATTAGCAATGGTTTTCACACTTAGTCTACCTCTTTAAACAAAATGGAGCAAAGCCTCACCATGGTCACTCATTACATCACTGAAATGCTGCAAAGTGCTCTCCAGCTCTCTAATAGCAGAGAAGTGCAAATGGGTCATGAGAGAGAAGAATGAGAATGGAAGTAGGGACTCTTCTCAACATATTCCCACTTCTTATGCCATTGCAGCCCCTCCCCAAACCCCCCACATCCTCAGACAGAGTCCAATATGTTGCCCCTGCTCCAATGACCAGGTGCAGGTGGGGCAGGTTTTGGTGAAACACTCATTGGCTCCAAAAGCAAAAGAAGATCCACCATGGGCACCTCATACATCAGATCAGGGGAACAAGCAGTCTTAGCTGAAGCCATGGGAGTTTCATCATGTAAGAGTGATAGAAAAAAGAAGAGGAAGACTTCTTAGTTGCAGAAGGGAATTTATTTGGGTGTTTGTAAGAAGGTCAATTTTGTTTCATTTGTGAAATTGTAAATGAGGAAAAGTTTTCAATATGCCCTTTTCATTGCCTTGCACTCTCCATTGCTGAATTCTGATTTCTCAAAGGACAAAAGGTTCATCATAATGGCATTCCCCAAGTGGAATATATGAGAATTTTGTGCTTTGTGACAGAGATGTGGAAATGCTTTGTACTGGGAGCTTCAAATCAAGAGCATTCAGAGTTACTGTTCCATATGGCTTTAGGTTTGTAGTTTATCTGATCAGTGCATCCAAGCGGCCATTGCAGGCTTTTCTGACAGCCAGATGTGTGGCTGCAACTGCCCTGGCCACATTATACTCCTCTTCCTCCAGCTCTCCTTGAAGGAGGTAGATGTCAAGCAGTCTACAGCTTCCTCCACGTGCAGCTCCATTCCTCTCCGTAGCGCCATCTTGTGCAAGGCACTGCAGATCACCACCATTCTAGAGATCCTTGTTGGTACATATTGTTCTGTTAAGACATCTGAATCTGATTTTCATCAAGCCAATTGTGGTGATATATTCACTGTTATACCTTTCTCAGCATCATTGGCAGGTCTCCTGACAGGTGTCATCAACCAGTTCCTCAGAGGGCAGTCCTTGTCTCCAAGGAGACACCCGTTCAATTTGCTCAGGTGCAAACACCTGTGGTAGACTTCACTGGTGCAGGATATAGGAATTATGGAAGCTTCAGGATGTCTTGCACACAGATGCTTAATAAATTTACAATGGTCACAAATTATCTTCACATTGAAGGACTGAAACTCTTGGTAGGAACTTTTGTTCCAAGAGATGGCAGATGTCAGCAATGAGCTGCTGCAAGAGCTGGAGTTTCCTGATGCACTATTGCACCATCATGTCAAGGAAGTTGATCCTCTGTCTGCATACACTGTTTTATGGGTATTGCTTCCTTCAAGCTGGAACTCTGTCCCGTCAAGTGACACGTGGCTGCAGATAAGGCACCTGCTATTGGTGGTGTTGCTGCCAGTGGTTGTGTTGTGATATTGTTCTGTATTGCATGTAGTTTAACATGCTGCTTAAAATACTGCTGAATATGTAAATAGTTTGGTATGCAGCCTCACAGGTAGTGATGCAAGTTAACATGTGATATAGTAGTTGAAGCAGTATTGATCAGCAGGCAACACATTGTATGAAGATGCCTCCTGGAATACTGTTATTCAATAAAAAGCCCTTTGTTTAAATTGCCATTGTCAAATTGTTTCTTATGTTTGTGTTAAGAACCAATAAAACAAATGGTGTTACTGGTCTTCTTGTTCCTCTTCAGCGGTGGATATAATGGCTGCATAAGCTACTCACATGCTGCAGTGAGGACTCTGAATAGATAAATTTAGACGAAGATGAATAAGGTCCAAGGTAAGTCAAGACTCCCAAAAAGTTGTTCCTGTCCTCTAAATCAGGAAAGTCACACTCTCAAGATATCATGCTGAGAGTACAAACTTTTTCCATAGACATGGTTGCAGAAATTCAGTTTCACTATTTAAATGATTTCTATCATGCCCGCTTTAGTGCTATGACTTCCCACTGTGCTCTCGCCTTGTGCATCCTGGCAAGATCCACACACCTCAGGAAACCCATAGGCTGGTTACTAAAGCCAAAGTAGAAAGTTAAATTGTGAATTACATACAAAGCAGGAATGTGAGTAGGCCATTCAGCCCCATAAACCTGCTCCGCCATTTAATAAGAAAATGACTGATCTGATTGTGGCCTCAATATCATTTTGCTGTCCATCCGAGCACCCTTTGAGTCCTTTGTTAGTCAAGAATCTATCTACCTCTGCCTCAGAAATATTCAATGACCCTGCCTCCACTACTCTTCAGGGAAGAGAGTTCCAGAGGCTCACGACTCTCTGAAAGAAATTCTCATCATCTCTGTCTTAAATGGGAGACGCCTTATTTTTAACCTGTGTCCCCTAGTTCAGGTCTCTTCCAAAAGGAGAAACATCTTCTCAGTATCCACTCTGTCAAGTCTCCTCAGGATCTTATCTGTTTCAGTAAGATCACCTCTCATTCTTCTAATGGATACAAGACCAACCTAAAAGTCCTTTCCTCAAGTGGAATGCAGATTGCAAGTAGAATGAGCTGATCCGAGTTTGTGAGTGGGACATTTCAAGTATTAATATCTCTCTAAAATTCTGGTCTGCAGTTAGCATTTAACTGGTATTTATTTAAAGTAAGTTAACAGAATAAAGTAAGTTAATAAAGTAAGTTTCTTCCAGCCACAGGAAGGAATATCAAGCTCAACTGGAGAGCAGCTGATTAGTTAATTGGGTAACTAGTCTAATCTAATTGTTGCAGTTTCAGCTCCAAAGACTATAAATATAGAGGTCTGGGTGCACCTTTGCAAACAGAATGCAGATTACAAGGAGAGTGAATGGATATAAGTTTGATGAGTGGGGAGTTTGGTGAGCAGGAAGGAGTTTCTCTTTTTTTTCTTACGTCAGTGCAGTGGAAGGAGCTGGTTGGTGAGTACTAAGCAAACCATTTAGGAGGTAAGAAATGTATAACTCTTAGTTAAAGGTGTTATTAGCTTTTAATAAGCATGGTAAATTGTAGTATACATAAGAAATGTTCTAAGCTAATTAAGAAAGTAATTAAATTAAATTGAATAAATAACATAAGTAACAATGGCAGGACAGGTGTTGTGTTGCATCTGTGGAATGTGGGTCGCAAAGGCTGTGAATATGATCCAGGAAAAACACAAACTGCAGAAACTATAAGTAGCTTGAGAAATTCCAGATCAGGATTATTGACCTGGAAGCTAAACTGCAGACACTATGCAACATCAGGGAGGGGGAGAGATACCTGAACACTTTGTAACAGAAGATGGCCACACCTCGTGGAATAGGATCTCCTGTTTTGGTCAGTGGTGAGGGACAGGAGGGTGTGACTGTGAGTGAGGCAGGTAAAGGAACCGATCAAACAGTAGTGGAGGCGTCTCAACCTTTTCACTTGTCAAACAGGTTTGAGGTGCTTGCAACCTGTATGGATGAAAGCGAGGTCTGCAGGGTGGTTGAGCAGACTGGTCATGGCACCATGGTACAGGAAGATGTTCAAACTAGAGGAGCAAAAAGGAATGTAATGGTAATAGGGGACCGTATAATGAGGGGGATTGACACTGGTCTCTGCTGGAAAGAACGGGAGTCCAGGAGGCTGTGTTGCCTGCTCGATATGAGGGTTTGGGACATCTGCTCAGGGCTGGAGGAGAACTTGCAGTGGGAGGGGGAAGATCCAGTCATCATGGTCCACGTAAGTACCAACAACATAGGTAGGACAAGGAAAGAAGTTCTGCATAGTCAGTATGAAGGGCTAGGCACAAATTTAAGAAATAGAACATCAAAGGTAACAATCTCTGAATTAATACCTGAGCCACATGCAAATTAGCAAAGGGCAAATAAGATTAGAGAATTGAATGTGTGGCTCAAAGACTAGTATGATAGAAGTGGGCTCCAAATCATGGACCACGAACACCAGCATTGGGAAAAATGAGGGCTGTACCATTGGGATGATCTACATCTGAACTGTGCTGGGATCAGTGTTCTAGTGAGCTGGATAACTAGGGTAGTAGAAAGGGTTTAAACTAAGTAGTGGAGGCAAGGGATCAAATTTGGAAAGATGTGATAAATCAGAGTAGGGACATGGCAAGAGAGAAAGCTATAATATGGGAAATGATAAACAGACTGTAACAGGAAGGGACAGGGAATGTAAATCTAAGATTAAGTCAGCAGATAAAGATAGAAGTTACAAGAAGAATAAAAGGACAAAACTAAATGTTCTGTATCTGAATCCACATAACATTCAAAACAAAACAAATGATCATGTAATGCAAATAGAAATAAATAAGTATGATCTGATAATCATTACAGAGACATGGCTGCAGGATGATTTATGTTGGGACCTGAATATTGAAGGGTAAATAACATTTACAAAAATCAGGAAGCTAGGAAAAGGCAGAGGGGTGGATGTGTTAATTAATGATGGTATTAGCACAATAGAGAGAGATGACATAAGTTCTGGAAACCAGGATGTAGATGAAATTTGGATAGAAATGAGAAATGATAATTGCAAGAAGTCACTTGTGGGAGTGATGTTCAGGCCCCCTAACAGTAACCACATGACAGGATGGGGTATAAAGAAAAATATAATGGGATCTTGTCAGAAAGGTATGGCAATTATCATGGAGGATTTTAATCTACACATAGATCCCTGGAAAAATCAGATGAACAAAGGAAGCCTAGATGAGGAGTTGATAGAATGTTTCCGGGATCATTTCTTAGAACAGCATGTTTTGAAGCCCACCAGAGAGCAGGCTATGCTAGATCTGGTATTGTACAAGAAGATAGGAACATAGGAGCATAGGAACTAGGAACAGGAGTAGGCCATTCGGCTCATTGAACCTGCTCCACCATTCAATTAGGTCATGGCTGATCATCTACCTCAACTCCACTTTCCCGTGTTATTTCCATATCCCTTGATGTTATTAATCTCCAGAAATCTATCGATTTCTGTTTTGAACATGCTCAATAACTGAGCTTCCATGGCATTCTGGGGGTAAAGAATTCCAATGATCCACCTCCCTCTGAGTGAAGGAATGCCTCCTCATCTCAGTCTTAAATGGCTTACTCCTTATCCTGAGATTATGTCCCCTGGCTTTAAACTCACCAGCCAGAGGAAACATCTTATCCAGATCCAACCTGTCATACAAACTTTCGTAAGTTTCAATGACATCACCCCTCATTCTTTGAATCTCTAGGGAATACAGTCCCACTCTCCCCAATCTCTCCTCATAAGACAATTCTGCCATCCCAGGGATTAATCTGGTGAACCTCCTTTGCACTCTCCCTATGGCAAGTATAACCCTCCTTAGATAAGGGGACCAAAAGTGCACACAATACTCCAGATGAGGTCTTACTAAGGCTCTATGTAACTGCAGCAAGATATCTTTACTCCTGTACTCAAATCCCCTTGCGATGAAGGCCAACATACCATTTGCCTTCCTAATTGTTTGCTGCGCCCGCATATTAGCTTTTAGTGAAGCATGAACAAGGACAACCATGTTCCTTTTGGCACTCACACTTTCCAATCTCTCGCTGTTTAAGAAATATTTGCCTTTTTGTTTTTTCTACCAAAGTGGATAACTTCACATGTATTCACATTATATTCCATCTGCCACGTTTGACCCCATTCACTTAGCCTGGCCAAGTCTTCTTGAAGCCTCCTTGCATCCTCCTCACAACTTGTGCATCCGCCCAGTTTGAAGTCATCAGCAAATTTGGAAATATTACAATTGGTCCCCACATCCAAATCATTTATATAGATTGTGAACAGCTATGGACCTAGCATTGACCCTAGCAACAGCCTGCCACCCTGAGAAAGATCTGTTTATTCCTATTCTCTGCTTTCAGTCTGCTTATTAATTCTCAAGCCATGCTAATATATTTTCCAGAGTCCCATGCGCTGTACTTTTCTTTACTAATCTCCTGTGTGGGCCCTTATCAAAGGCTTTCTGAAGACCCAAATACTCTACAGCCACTGGTTCTCCTTTATTTATGCTATAAGTAATATCCTCAAAAAAATTCTAAAAAGCTTGTCAAACATGATTTCCCTTTCTTGAATCTATGTTGACTCTGCCCAATTTTACAATTATTTTCTAAATATCCAGTTATCACAATCTTTATAATAGATTCTAATATTTTCCATACTACTGATGTCATACTAACAGATCTACACCTTTCCATTCTCCCTCTACCCCTTTCTTAAATAGTAGGGTTACATTTGCTACTTTCCAGTTCATAGGAATCTTTCCAGAGCCTAGAATTTTGAAAGATAGCCACCACTGCATTCATTGTTTCTCTCACCACCTCTTTTAACACTCTGGGATGAAGTTCATTTGCTCCAGGGAGTTTATCAACCTTCAATCCAGTTAACCTTTCAAATACTCAAGTACTTAGGATTAATTAATGGCCTCATAGTGAAGGCACCCCTAGGTAGCAGTGGTCATAATATGATTGAATTTTGCATTCAGTTTGAGGGAGATTGGGTCTAAGGCTAATATTTTTAAATTTAAATGAAAGCAATTTTGAGGGAATGAAAACAGAGCTAACTAAAATGAACTGGCAAATTAGGTTAAAGGATCGGCCAATAGAGACGCAGTGTCAGGCATTTAAGGGGATACTTCAGAATTCACAGAACTGATGCCTTCCAACAAGAAAGAAAAATTTGAAGGGGAGGATCCATCATTCAAGGTTAACTAAAAAAGTTAGATAGTATAAACTTAAAGAAAAAGCACAATTGCACAAAGATCGGAGGCAGGTCAGAAGATTGGGCAGAATATAAAAAAAAGCAGAGAACTACTAAAAGATTAATAAGGAGGGAAAAATTAGAGTACAAGAGAAAGCTAATTAGAGATATAGGCCCCTAGTGGGTGGGCTTGGTGGAGACAGGTGGGGGGTGGTTGGGAAGCTGACCGCCGCCTATGATGACACCGGACCACGATTTCATGCTGCCGGACTAATTAAGGCCTACCCAGCACGAAACGTGAGTGGCAGCACTCAGTGCCGCCTGTGCGGGTGAAGAGAGGAGGACGAGCGGGCCAAGTATGACCTTTGTAAATACGCGCTTGTGAGCGCTTCATAATCTCCCTGAGGCACAGAGCTGCCTCAGGGTGGTGAAGTGCTGTTTTAAAAAAAAAATGAAGAAAATAAAAATGTGATAAAACATGTCCCCTTATGTGAATCTGTCACATGTGCAGCGATAGGTTTCTCATTCAATTGTAAAACTTATATTTTATTTATATTTGCTTTTGGAAACCTCATCCCTCCCATGGATGAGGTTTTCAAAAAAATGCAAAGGCCGCTTGGCCTTTGTGCCAGCCGACCAACTGCTAGGTTGGGCGGACAGTGAAAAATTTAGGCTATGAAAACAAAAAATGCTGGGAAAATCTCAGCAACTCTGACAGCATCTGTGGAAAGAAAGAGTTAACATTTCGAGCCCATATGACTTCTTCAAAAAAATTAGATTAATTGATTACTTAATAGCCTTACAAGGCTTTTCAATTGTTGGCGGGCGTGCACGCCCGCCCACCGAGCAAATATTTTTGCCCATAAGGACAGGTGGTAATAGCTTCTAAAGGTAATTCGGAAAGAAAAGAGTTAACGTAATGAGTGTTGGTCCTATAGCAAGTGAGTCAGGGAAAATAATCATGAAAATAAGGGGCAAAGTTTTCCACTTGGCAGGGGGGGCGGGGGTGGCAGAGTTGGGGTGGACCCGATCACCACCTGCAATTGAGTCCATGCCGCCATTTTACACGGGCGGGCCAATTAAGGCCCGCCCAGTGCATTTCCCGACCCCTGAGGATAACAAGAGTGGGCGGGCAGCAGTGGGCGTTCACAGACCCCCGGGTCCAATGGCAACCCAGCAGTCTGTTTAAAAGAAGGCCTGGCAGCCTCCTGTAGGCTGCTCACAATGGCCAGTTCCAGGCTGCAGCAGGAGGGTTCGGATGAGCAGACCAGGCTGGAGGGTAGGCCAGCAAGGGGCCAATGCACCCCTTGTTTTTCTGATGACTACCTTGATGCCCTCCTCGAGGGGGTGGCAGCACGGTGGGAGGTGCTGGTTCCCTAGAATGGGAGGAGGAGCCCCCCCCCCCCCCCCCCCCTCACCCCACACATGACCAAACGTGCCTGGGAGGGGGTGGCAGAGATGATGAACTCCCGCGACATGGTGCAGCGCAGCTGGATCCAGTGCCGCAAGCGCTTCAATGATTTGTTGCACTCTGGCAGGGTGAGCACCATGTTGGCATTGGCCACTTAACCCAGCAGGTAGCCTTACCCTCTGTGGCACCACCCACCACCCCCCCCACCCCCCCCCCCCCCCCCCCCACCTCAAGCTTTAGTGTCGTGACTGCATTGAATCATTGGCGGCATTTTTTCTTTGCTGGGTGGGCAGGCGGATAGTGCCCATGCTGAGGCCAGCCTGAGTGGGCCATGAGGAGATGAGTTTTCCCCCACAGCATGTGTTGATCTGAGTCCCACATGACTGGTTTGGGGGCAACCTGGAGGAGCTGCACCTAGGAGCAGGCTCAGAACTCCAGGACATGACCTAGTTAGGGTGATGAGATGGTGGAAGGGGAGCCTCAAGGTGGCGTGGCAATAAACCATCTGCTGCGCTCCACGCTGCATGTGCTTGTGCCTCCTTGCTATGCGAGGAAATACCGCATGCCGCCCAATGTGGTGTAGGCAGCATGGTGGGGGAGGTGGGGAACAGGCCTAGCACCTTTGTCTGAGTGATCAGCAGCAGTGGGGAGAGGAGGCATTGGAGGTCTCTTATGCCCCACTCTGATTAGGATGGGCTGTGCGTGAACAGAGTCCATGTGCAATTTGCCCTAATCTATGCTCTTCTCTTTTTCAGGAGAGGATTGTTCATAACGCGGCTGAGCATGTGAGGACTTGAGACAGCCAGGCACAGCTCTCCATATTAAGCCGCTTTGAGCAGGAGGCCCTTGAAGACAGTTGCCATCCACCCAAATCTACTGGTGTTGGTGAGGCTGGGTGCCACGGCCAGGTATTTAAGCCCAACAGTGAAGTCCGCATTGACCTCCGAACAGCCATTGCAGTGATGATTGCTACATAAGTTATTGTTGCAACATTGCTGGGCCATTGGTTATGGAAGGTTGAGTGCTTAATGAGCTGGAGGGGACAGGGTTGAACTTTGTGATTGCACGCTATCTGATCCACTCTCCTTGTTCTTCCTTTCAGCATCATCAGAGCACAGCCCGGAGGAGGAGCAGCAGAGGCCCCCTCTCAGGGGCCTGAAGTCTCACCAGCGTCACACCATTTCAGCGAGGCAGGCACCAGCGCAGATACTAACACCTCAGTGGCAATTAGAACAACGGCTAGTGTCCCGGGGCACAGTGGTGATGGCACTTCACAGTCGCTGGAGGAGCTGGCAGAGACAGAAAGTGCCCATGGTGCCAGCAGTCAGAGGACTGCAGGGGGCTAGGCACATGATCAATCGATGTCTGATGATGTGCCTCTGGAGTCATCTGTGACGCAGCAGGGGCAGGAAATGCGGCTGGGTGTGTGGGAGCATCTGGGGAGATACATGAGGCTGTAGGAGAAGCTTTCATTGGAGACTATTCCTCTAGATTACCTCATCCTGTTTCTTCCTCACAAATGCTTTGAAAAGCAAAAGTTTTAGTCTGGTGGAGGAGTCTACGCGGACTATCGCTGAAGCAATGAGACACATGTCCACATGCCAAGCATTGTCCATGGAGAGAGTGACGACTCTTGTGCAAAGTCTACTCCAGAAGACCTGCCAGGGCTTCCTGGGAATGCGGTCTGACCAGCAAGCTCTCACATCAGCAATGACCTCAGCTGGCCACTGCCAGTGTGGGAGATGGTGTGGGCATCAAGCTTCCCATCTCATTGTACGGTGAGCAGGGAGGTCTGAAATGACCTCATGTCGGCGCAGCAGTTGTCTGTCATCTCTGCGGGCTCCTCTCACAGCACTCTGGATGAGGGCGGCAGCTCCTCTGCCCCTCTTCCAGTGACCATGTCATCCAGTGAGGCTGCGACGACTGGGGAGATGCCAGCTGTGGAACAGGCAGATCCCTCCCAGGTGGGGCCAGCACAGGCTCCATGGGCCAGAGGACAATCGCCAAGGTCATCGAGGCCAACAGGACAGCAGAGTCAGCAGGCTGGCTCAGATGCCACTCTGACAGATGGGGCAGCACTAAGACGTAGCACACGAAAGCATAAGACACCTTAGGCACACCATTAGTTTTTCACTGGTGCTTTTGTGTTGGCCCAAGATTAGATCCTTTTGATTTCTTTTTGATTGTTTACACTATTGTTTTCTATTTGTGATAACTTCAGCTTTATACATTAAATGCAGATGTGTGACCATGGCTGAGGGTGCCTCATTTCTTCTGCATGTGTATGTTTAAGAAAAGTGTAACTAGTGATTTATTGGACATTCAGCTTTATGTACAAGGCTCTTAATTAGTGCTCCTGACTTGGCAGATTTTGCACTTAGGTGTCAAGTATTGAGGAGGCAGCCAGGCTTGTCCTGGTGATCTATCTGTGTTGTGCTAACTGAAGGTTCATTGGATTAAAGCATCCTGGATGTCCCTGCCTCCCTGTAGTAGTCCCGGGTCAATGTCTATCCCTTCAGAATTTCCCTGTGCGTGCTCATCCTTGGACTCACTGCTGGACTCATCGTGTGCAGCTGCAGCCACTGCGTCCACGTCTTCATCATCCACTGCGCCACCCACTCCCCGCAACCCCCTCCCAGCGCACGATTGTGGAGAGTGCAGCTGTAAACACTATCACTGAGACACAATTTGGGGGGTACTGCAGTGCGCACCCTGAACAGTCCAGGCATTGGAATCACATCTTGAGAAGACCGATGGCTCTCTCCACCATAGCCCTTGTGGAGGTGTGGCTCCTATTGTACCACTGCTCAGCTTCTGATATTGGATGGCGGAGTGACGTCATGAGCCACCTTCTGAGCAGATAGCTCCTGTCACCCAGCAGCCATCCATCCAGCCAGGCTGGAGCACTGAAGAGCCCCAGCACCTGTGAGTGTCTGAGAATGTAGGCATCGTGTGAGCTGCCTGGGTACCTTGCACAGACTTATAGAATCAACATCCTGTGGTCACACACTATCTGCACATTCATGGAGTGGAAGCCCTTCCCGTTGATGAAGGCACCAGGTTCACCTGCTGGTGCCTTGATGGCCACATGTGTACAGTCTATTGCACCCTGGACACGGGGAAAGCCAGCAATGGCTTGCTGTGTCTGGCGTGCCTGGTCCCAACGGAAATGGATGAAGGTGAATGCACGCCTGAACAGAGCATCTGTGACCTGCTTGACACAAGTCTGAACAGCTGATTGGGAAGCACCGCAAAAATAGAAAATTGGCTGTCTGGCAGGAGGCAGAGAGTGGGGATAAGGGGGTCCTTCTCAGGATGGTGGCTGGTGACTCGTGGAGTTCCGCAAGGGTCAGTGTTGGGACCACAACTTTTCACTTTATAAATTAATGATCTAGATGAAGGAACTGAGGGCATCCTGGATAAGTTTGCAGATGATACAAAGATAGGTGGAGGGACAGGTAGTATTGAGGAGGCGGAGAGGCTGCTTAAGGATTTGGACAGGTTAAGAGAATAGGCAAAGAAGTGGCAGATGGAATACAATGTGGGGAAGTGGGAGGTCATGCACTTTGGTAGGAAGAATAGAGTCATAGACTATTTTCTAAATGGGAAGAGAATTCAGAAATCTGGAGTGCAAAGGGACTTGGGAGTCCTAGTTCAGGATTCTCTTAAGGTTAACTTGCAGGTTGATTTGGTAGTTAGGAAGGCAAATGCAATATTGGCATTTATTTCGAGAAGGCTAGAATATAAAAGTAGGGATGTGTTGTCGAAGGTTTATAAGGCTCTGGTCAGACCACATTTAGAATATTGTGAGCAATTTTGGGCCCCGTATCTCAGGAAGGATGTGTTGGCTTGGAGAGTGTCCAGAGGAGTACTTAGGAATGAAAGGCTTAACATATGAGGAATCATTTGAGGACTCTGGGTATAGACTCAATGGAGTTTAGAAGGATGAGGGGGGATCTGATTGAAACTTACAGAATACTGAAAGGCCTGGATGGAGTGGACGTGGGGAAGATGTTTCCATTAGTAGGAGAGACTAGGACCTGAGGGCACAGCCTCAGAGTAAAGGGAAGACCTTTTTAGAACAGAGATGAGGAGAAACTTCTTTAGCTAGAGAGTGGTGAATCTATGGAATTCATTGCCACTGAGGGCTGTGGAGGCCAGGTCATTGAGTGTATCTAAGGCCGAGATAGGTTCTTGATTGGTAAGGGGATCAAAGGCTACGGGGAGAAGGCGGGAAGATGGAGTTGAGAAACTTATCAGCCATGATTGAATGGCGGAGCAGACTTGATGGGCCGAATGGCCTAATTTCTACTCCTATGTCTTATGGTCTTATGATCACCCGCCAAGCCCTGGAAGGAGCCAGAGGCATAGAGGTTGAGGGCAGCTGTGACCTTCAGATCCACTGGTATGGGGCGTCAACCCTCACAGTTTGGGGAGATCTCAGGCCCAATCATCTGACAGATGTTGACTGTCTCCCTTGAGAGACAGAGCCTCTTTTGGCACTGCACCTCAGACATATTGAGGTAGCTGCTTCACCGCCTGTATACCCCGGCAGCAGGATAGTGGTGTCTTCTGCGGTCCCTTCTGCCTTGGACACCTGTTCTCTTCCTTTCTTGAATAGACCAGTGACATTTGCTATTTTCCAATCTGATGGGACCTTCCTAGAATCTAAGGAATTCTGGAAAATCAAAACCATTTTATCTCAGCAGGCATGTCTTTTAAGACCATTGGATGAAGTCCAACAGGGCCGGGGGACTTGTCAGCTTTTAGTTCCAATAATTTTCTCAGTAACTTTTTCCTGGTGATTGTAATTGTTTTAAGTTCCTCCCCACTAGTCCACCCCCTTACTCCACCACCGCCCACCGACCCCCCATTCCCCCCAACCCCAACCGTTCACCTCTTGATGCACAATTATTTCTGAGATGTTATTTGTATCCTCTACAGTGAAGACAGATGCAAAGTGTCTGTTCAATTCATTCACCATTTCTTTATTTTCCATTACTAATTCCCCTTCATTCTCTGGAGGACCAACTTCCACTTTAATTGCTCCTAACTTTTTCAAATACCTGTCAAAACTCTTATTATGTTTTCATTTTCTAATGTGCTTTCTCTCATATTCTAATTTTTAACCTCCTTATTATTTTTGTGGTGAGCTTTGCTGTTTTTTATATTCTTTCCAGTCTTCTGATCTGCCACTAATCTTCTGAGAATTGTACCCTTTTTCTTTCAATTTGATACTGCCTTTAACTTCCTTAATTAGCCACAGAGGGTGCACCCTTCCCCCAGATTCTTTCTTTCTCACTGGAATGTAACTTTGCTGAGTGTTAAGAAATATCTCCTTAAATGTCTGCCATTTAATCTCTACTGACCTATCCCTTAATCTAATTTCACTGTCTTCTTACCCTCATAATTGTCCGTATTTAAGATTAAGACATTGGTCTTAGACCCAGCGCTTCTCTCCTTCAAACTGAAGGTGAAATTCCATCATGTTATGATCACTGCTACCTAGGAGCACCTTGACTATGAGGTCATTCATTAATCCTATCTTGCTGCACATTCTAAAATGTGTGACCCAACAGTTTCAAGGGAGTTTCCAGCTCGCTTCCAAATGTGCCTCTGTTAAATGCATGTGTAAGTGGGAGTATGTGGGGCTCCCACATGCGGTTGCTTTTCAGGGCTTTAAACCTTGGTGCATACTCAAGTCTGCAACCGTGCCCCCATGTCCTACCCCAGCAGATAAGATTCCACCCTTGGAGTGGAAAATTGTCTAACCAGCCCTCTCTGTTCTGATGTTACCTTCGTTCCAAAACTGCAACTTTTGTTATTAGTATAATACCTATATTTATACCTCTGAGTTACTCTAGCCAGCTATAGAATGCACTAACCTTTTAAATACAATATTTTCTAAGCATTTAATAAAATTTTAATTTTAACTTCTAGCATATACAAATTAAATTCAAAAATGGATGACAACTTCCTACAGTTTTTCTTTTCATTCTAACGTGAATAACTATTTCAACAAATTGAGGTTCAAATTTGAAAAGTAGGTTTTTATATTTTTAAGTTGTTAACACTTAAATTTAATTAAGTTGCCTTCTGGTTTGCATTCTATTGGTCACATGTTAAGTCATGAGTTTGCCTCTTCTCCACCATCTAAGTCATTGGAGAACAGCTTTTCTGTAGACAATTTAGTGTATTTGACAAATAGGCCTTCCTTTTAATGATTCCATACAATTTCCTCTTTCTATATATTGCGGCTTTGCTGATGCCTATCAACTTCACAGCAGCAGCTATCTAAACAGTGCATTAACCCTATATTTAAAACATATAAATGAAAATCAGGTTTTTAGGACATTTCTGAACTACAATATCAAAAAAGCTGTGACATGTTCAAAGTTATTGTGTCATTTAGTTACTGCCACCACTTTTGTTAACAGCTTAGGTTGTTCTACACTAATCGCATTATTCTCAGGCTCCCAGTGATAAGTTCCATTTCAATATTCATCTTTCCCATATCACAGCAATAATTTAATAATTTCAATATATAAAGACAGCTTGCATAGCAATGGATTAAATTCATTAATGTCATTAAGACTAATTCTAACATTGGCAAATCTAGCACACAATGTTAGTTATTGCTTTGCTATTGTTTGGAAGTATTTTAGGCATGAAGGAATTAAATGTATGGTTTGCTTCATACATTGATCTGACAAATTAATTGGTAAATATCATTTTGGTGCACTTCAAGAATGCTCAACAATGTAGCTTTTTACAAAGTGATTAAATATAATGGTAGAAGGTAATTTTTTTTTGATCAGCTGTTTCTAGCAAATGGAAAGAACCAATCGCCTATTTCATTTAAGTACCTGTACCAAACTATTGAGAAAACTACACTTCAAGATTTTCTGTTTCCCTGATACAGAGTGCACACTCTCTTCCCATAGGAGCACATCCGATTTACTTAAACCTAGAAAGCTTAAGTGCAGATTCACTGGTCCAAGGTTTAGGGACCTTTTCATGTGCATGAGGTTTAATCAGCTGAAACTGCAGCTTATCAGTATAAAGCACTATTAAGTTTTTGTAGTGCTTGTTCAACAAGGACCAAATCCACTAGGGTATTGGCTTATAGGAATATCTGGAGTTGTGGAAAGAATGCCAGCCCACAGTGACAGCTCTCTCTCTCCAGGTTGATCAATCATCAACAATTTCCTCAAGTACTGCTAGTTAAAGTATAAGCTTACTCATTTTACTACAGGTGATTAAATTAGTTCCAAAATCTGTAATGCCATTGAAAGCCCCCTGAAGCAGCTTCACTCCAAAATGACCTTGTTTGTCTACCTCCCCAAAAGAATAATAGACACCAGTTGGTCATTAGAGCACTTACAAGCTGCACTTGAACCCTGACTCATTGGTCAACAGCCAAATAATGCCAAAGCGAGCAGCTTAACTGACCATAGTGTGGATGACCCAAAACTGATTGCTCCACCATTTGGATATTGCCCCAGGCATTTTAGAAAGATTAGAAGGGGGTCATCTAACACATGGATGACATCTTGATCCACGGGTACACCACACCAGAGCACGATGCAAAAGTGAAAGCAGTGTTACAATGCTTTTAAGAAGCAGGACTAACTTATTAATAAATGCGAGTCCTCACAGCCAACCATTAAATTTCTGGCACACATGGTTCATGCATCAGGCACCAGGGCAGAACCCCAAAAAAAAGGCAACCAAAGATTTTCCACCACCTCACAATGTCACAGAGTTTCTGCAGTTCATTGGAACGGTCAATCAAATAGGAAAGTTCCTACCTATATTAACTGGTAAATGAACCACTGCAACAATTTCTTAGGCAAGACCAAGCATGGTGTTGGGGAGAATATTAACAAATCTCATTCCAAAAGATAAGATGCTCTTTTCATCAGACATAATGCCCCTTTATGACCTTGAACTGACGATAATAGTTGCTGCAGATGCATCATCGACTGGACTAGGAGTAGTACTCTTTCAAATCTAGAGATGGAAAATGTAGACCAGTGTACCATACACCTTGATCATTTACTGAAACAGGGCAAAGGCCAGAATTTTCCGACCCCATTGGTGCAGGCGTCATGGTGGATGGGGATGGGGGAGAGAAACAATATGGTGAGAAGGCCAAAAATTGGTTTTACACCATCATGAAACCAATTTGCGATCCTCCGCTCCACCTGTCAATGTCGGGTCACGTTTCCTGCTGCAGCACATCAGGAACATCATTTTAATACATTTGCACCTAGTTATAAACCCTGCTCACAGGAATCAACCTTCCATGTCAAATATACTGCCCACGTCGAAGTAACTTCAGAACGGCATGCTTCAAGACTGCCTTTAAAAAGCATGCACCTGGCAACCAGAACTTTGAGGGGAATTCAGAGTTGAGTGCACAAAACCTTGGCAGTGCTCACGTGCTTGCCTGTAGGACATCAAAGAAGAGGCACCGCGTATTTGCAGCGGGCACAGGCAAGTCGCTTTCTCCTGGCTGGCTTTCAGTCCAGTACCGGGGCAAGGGCTCCGATGTGGGTCAGGCCCCGGGTGGGGGGGACAACGAAGCACAGACAGGCTGAAGGAAATACTCGAGCTCATGCTGGAGGAGCGGGGGGGAGGAGGGCTGACGGAAGCAGCCACGCACTTGGAAAATCTTGGCAAAAGTGAACATTTTTCCACAGCTGAGACTGTTCAGCTGCAGCTTCATTGACATGCATGGATTTGGGCCGCTGAAGCTTTACTACCCCACTCAAGCAAGGCAGAAGCCTGTAAGTGCCATCAAATGCTCCAGAATCTTTCACACCTCAGACTGCAAATTAATGTGCATTTTAGGGGGCAGAAAAGCAATCGGCTGACTGGACAAGTTGTACAATCTTCTTGTGAAAGGCGGCCATGGTGCAGTCACTGGTGAAGGTGCTCACAGCCCGTTGCAATATTTTTATTAAGGTTTGGACCAGTATCCATTATGATTCAAGCTAACAGTGCAGCCCTGCAGTAAAGGTTAGGAGAATGCTTGTGCCTGAGCTGAGGGCACAGCATGCAGCCCAATGGTCAAAGCTGATGCCAATTGCTCAAGTGGAGTGGGACGAGCTGTGTGGGCTTTCAAAGAGCCAATGACTGCACTTTGCTCTGGCCATCAAAGTGGTGGCCAGCACTCTCCTGCATGTGTGAATTGGCCTTCAAACTTAACCAAGAGAAATTCTTAGTACACCCATGCTAACCCACGCTTCTCTATCTTTGATCCTGCAGGAGGAGAACATCAGGATCATGGAGTCTGGTGGCTTAGCCGAATGCCTCAGGCTTACAGAGACCAGAGAAGAAGAAGAGAGCAGCAGAGGAACCTGGCTTGTCAAAGGGAGGAGGACCTCTCTCAAGGGGCAGCAGGGCCTACTGCACACTCAACTGAAGTTCCATAATGAGCCGTCACTCACAGGTACTTTGCTAGACCCAGGGTCTGTAAATGGTGCTTGTCATTCCTGTAGATGACCAAGAACCAGTGTCACTGAAGACTGTGCATGTCTAGGGAACTGGTTGGTCACATATGCTGCAGGATTTGGCGCTACCAGGACATGGAGGTCATCCACTGCCAGTGGCCGTGAAAGTGACTGCACTGCTCAATTTTTAAGCCAGTGGCTCCTTCCAGGGCCCTACAGGTGACCTGAGTGGGATCTCGCAAGTCTCCATGCAAAAGTGTATCCTGCAGGTCATGGACGTCATTTTTGTGAAGGCACAGAACTGTGTGCATTTCACCTGGGGTCAGGAAAGTGAGAGTGCTGGGATTTGCGCTGATCTCAAATTTTCCACAGGTGACCATTGACTGCATTCACATGGCACTTAGACCTCCATGGCAGCAAGTAGTCAACTGCATCAACCACAAGGGCTTCCACTCACTGAATGCTCAGCTAGTGTGTGACCACCTTGAGGAGAAGGGGAAGCTGGAGTGAGATCGAACTGCCCTGCACACATCTCACGTTGACACTGTTGGAGGCCAACTATGCCATCAGCAATGGAGTTCAGCCTGCACAGCAGTGCAGGACTGATGTCCTGGGCCAAGACTTCTCCATGGTGCCTTGCAATTAGAGGAGTGCACCAGGGAACCCTTCCTGATGTTCTTGAGCTTGACTTTGCAGCTCCAGCAACTGAGGAATGACTGAGTCCAGAGGCTCCTCATCTGACTCGGATTCAGCAGATTTCTAGCCTCCAACAGTCCTCTGATTGCTGGAAGCCTGTGAAAATACTGCCGCCACTTGCTATGGATCAGACAGTGCGATATGCTCACCAGATTGTGACCCCGAGCCTGCTCTGGCACTAGGTCCCACCGAGGTGTGCATGTCTGCACTGTTGGAGGGTGTGGATGAGCACTCTGACAGGTCTTCAATTAGGGTGTCATCAGATGCTTCTTCTGAGGTGTCTTCAGGGCTTGAATCGAGGACCTGGATCGTGGACCCCCTTGGCTATTTCCCAGGAACTTCCTCCCTAACAGCACTGTGGGTGTACCTACACCACAGGATCAGCAGCAGTTCAAGAAGGCAGCTCATCATCACCTTCTGAATGGCAATTAGGGGTGGGTAATAAATACTAGCCTAGCTAGTGATGCCCACATCCCCCAAATTAATATAAAAAAAAATGTGCCTGTGAAAGCAAGGAGAGATAATTAGTGCATGGCTTGGAATTGCAGAATAGGGGAACTCACTTACAACATGGTTGTCTGATGGATGTTGCACTGCTGGTTCCTCACTTGGTTGAGCACCGCCACCCTCACCATCAGCACAGGACCAGTCCAGATCATCGTCGGCCAGCTGGATGGCTCTGTTTTCAAAGTCTGTGAGGAGCTTGATGTCAGGCATTCCTCCACCAGTCTACGACCTCTCCCTTTTGTTGTGTGCCAGCTTGTCCTGCATGAAGACAGATGGAGACAGTGTAAGCAGGACGCCTGCCAGGCCAGATGATAAGTATGCATGGCATGTGTGGGTGGTGAGTGGTCCCATGGATGGGATGAGGACATGATCCGCTAGGCTTTGAAGGTGTGTGTGAGAGAGTGAACGTTGATGTCATTTGCACTGGCAGAGAGTGAGATCTCGATGGATGTATAATGAGTTTGTGAGTGTGTGAGTTCAGAGTGATGAGAAGAGTGATTTACCCTGGCAGAATGGAGAAGATCATTCATCCTCTTTTGGCACTGGGTGGCTGTTCTCTTCTGCAGGGCGCTGGCGCTGACCATTGCTGCCACCGCCTCTCATGCTGGACTTGTTACCCTGCTTGCTGGTCTTCATCCAGAACGGGCATAGAGGACTTCACAGTGGGCCTCCACTGTATCCAGTAGATGCTCAAGGATTGTGTTACTAAATTTGGGGCAGCCTTTTGGTTCTTGCTCTCTGCAGGGGTGCGCTTTAAATATGGTGCCTGGCTTACTGAAGGCCTGAGGTGATTGTGGGGTGGGCAAATCAGAGGCTGCCTTGCCAGCTATCCAGTCTGTTTCCCAGGAAAGCATTATTAATGAGGTGGCACGCGCCAGGAATGGGGTGATATGGCACAAAAACCCACCATTGTGGCCAGTGGGTAAAACAGCTTTTTTCCCACCCACTGCTGTACTTTGTGCAAATCTGGGATGATTCCACCCAAAAATAAGAAAGAAAGAGGCTTTAGCAGCCATGTGGACCTATGAGAAGTTTGCCAACTACCACCTAGGCCCAAAGTTTACCTTAAGACAGACCACAAGCCACTGGTTACCTTATTAACTGTGAAAGAATTAGCAAAGATGCCACGAAGAGTCCAGGGACTTTGGCTGAGATTCACGAGATTCGATGCCACAACCAATATCGCCAAGGAAAACATTAAACAACAACAGACGCATTGTCATGCATTCCTGTTGAAAAGCCTGAAAATTTCATTGAAGATATAGAGTCCTATATCTCATTAACCACAATATTTCTACCAGCAGTAACACAGAGGATGAATAAAATTCGAAAGGCACAAAAATCAGTGAGGAACGTGCTAAAATCTAGGAATTCTGCATCAATGGGTGGCCAGAATATGTTCCAAATAATTTCATCCTGAAGCAATACCTCAAGCAATGAAGTAATCTCAGTGTCATGCATGACTTGCTTAATCTGTCTTAATGCATCTGTCCATGACAGTATCGGTAGCAGTGACCACAATACAGTTATGGGCTGTGTTACGTGGCACAACCACAATGCTAAATGGGATAGATTTCAAACAGATGTAGCAACTCAACACTGGGCACCCATGAGGTGCTGTGGAACATCAGCAACATCAGAATTGCACTCGAACACAATCATGACCCAGCATAACTCCCACTCTTCCAAGATCAGCAAGCCAGGGGATCAGCCCTGGTTCAATGAAGAGTGCAGGAGGGCATGCCAGGAACAGCTCCAGGCATGCCTAAAAATGAGATGTCAACCCGGTGAAGCTATAACATAGGGCTACTTGGTGCCAAACAACACAAGCAGCAAGGAACAGACAGAGTTAAGTGATCCCATACCAACAAATCAGATCTAAGCTCTGCAGTCCTGCCACATTTAATTGTAAATGCTAGTGTGCAATTAAACAATTCACTGGAGGAGGAGGCTCCACAAATATCCCCACCCTCAATGATGGGGGAGCCCAGAACACCAGTGCAAAAGATAAGGCTGAAGCATTTGCTACAATCTTCAGTCAGAAGTGCCGTGTGGATGATCCATTTTGGACTCCTCTGGAGGTCCCCAGCATCACAAATGCCAGTCTTCAACCAATTCGATTCACTCCACGTGGTATCAGGAAACGGCTGAAGCACTGGATACTGCAAAGACAATGGGCCCTGATAATATTCCTGTAATAGTACTGAAGACTTGTGCTCCAGAACTTGCCGTGCCCCTAGCCAAGCTGTTCCAGTACAGCTCCAACACTGGCATCTACCCGACTAAGTGGAAAATTGCTCAGGTATGTCCTGTATACAAAAAGCAGGACCAATCGAAGCCAGCCAATTACCGCCCCATCAGTCTATTCTTGATCATCAATAAAGTAATGGAAGGGGTCATCAACAGTGCTATCAAGCGGCACTTGCTTAGCAATAACCTGCTCACTGACACCCAATTTGGGTTTCGCCAGGGCTACTCAGCTCCGAACCTCATTAAAGCCTTGGTTCAAACATGGACAAAAGAGCTGAAATCCAGAGGTGAGCTGAGAGTGACTGCCCTTGATGTCAAGGCCTTATTTGATCAAGAGTGGCATCAAGGAACCCTAGCAAAACTGGAGTCAATGGAAATCAAGGGGAAAACTCTCCACTGGTTGGAGTCATACCTAGCAGAAAAAAAGATAGTTGTGGTGGTTGGAGGTCAGTCATCTCAGTTCCAGAACATCACTGCAGGAGTCCACCTGGGTAATGTCCTCAGCCCAACTATCTTCAATGACCTTCCATCAAAAATTCAGAAGCGGGGATGTTCACTGATGATTACACATGTTCAGCACCACTCGCGACTCCTCAGATACTGAAGCAGTCCATGTCCAATATCCAGGCTTGGGCTGACAGGTGGCAAGTAACATTCACACCATACAATTGTCAGACACTTACCATTGCCAACAAGAGAGTATCTAAATATCGCCACTTGACATTCAATGGCATTACCACCACTGAATCCCCCATCATCAACATCCTGGGGGTTACCATTGACCAGAAACTGAACTGCACTAGCCATGTAAATACTGTGGCTACAAGAGCTGATCAGAGGTTAGAAATCCTATGAGTAACTCACGTCCTGACTCCCTAAAGCCTATCCACCATCTACAAGGCACAAGTTAGGAGTGTGCTAGAATACTCTCCACTTGCCTGGATGAGTGCAGCTCCCACAACACTCAAGAAGTTTGACACCATCCAGGACAAGGCAGCCCACTTGATTGGCACCACATCCACAAACATTCACTCCTTTCACCACTGACATACAGTAGCAGCAGTATGTACCATCTATGCGATGCAGTTCAGAAATTCATGAAGGCTCCTTTGACAGCACCTTCCAAACCCATGACCACTAACCTCTAGAAGAACAAGGGCAGATGGGAACACCGCCACCTGGAAGTTCCCCTCCAAGTCATTTGTCATCCTGACTTGGAAATATATCGCCGTTCCTTCACTGTCACTAGGTCAAAATCCTGGAACTCCCTTCCTAACAGCACCACGGATGTATCTTCACCACATGAGCTGCAGCGCATCAAGAAGTCAACTCACCACCACCTTCTCAAGGGCAATTAGTGATGGGCAATAAATGCTGACTCAGCCAGCGAAGTCCATATCTCATGAATGAATAAAAAAAAACTGCAAGTGCCCACTGAAGCACTTGATGTTCAGGCAATTCTGGAAAAGGAGGTTCTTGACAAAGAATCTGAAGCTGTGGAGCTGTGACATTGCACCAGTACCAAGAAACCACCTGAAAGAGTGAACTTGTAAATTCCTTACCCAGTGTAAATATTATGTTGTGTTGGAAAATATATACTTGTAAATATAATATTTATAGTTGAGTTAAAGGGGGAGGAATGTAATAATTATGGCTTTATTTAATGTGCAGTGTACATTTAAGAAAAATATGTTTTAGGAAAGATCACATGATCCGTAGTAACCAATAAGATAGTAGCCTGGGGTACCTCAACGGTCAGTGCAGAGATAGAGTTGGAGTTGAAAGCACATTTATAGTTGCTGCTGAGTGTATTGTAAATAAATGTAATGTTTCCACTTAGTAAGTTATCTGCAGATCAAATCTATTACTAATAGTACAACTCAGCCACTCTACAATAGTAACCTTCTGTTCTCAGTCTTTCTCCAACAAGACTGAAAGCAAAGCCACAGGTTCAAACTTAAGGTTTCCCTCTGCCGTGTGTTTGTCTTTTTGTCTTCCAGCTTCATCAATTAAATCCGTTGCAGGTCAAAACAAACAAGCAGCTCCTTCTCAAGTACCATATAGCTCAGGTGATTTCTTGGAAGAGGCCTGTTTGTTGACAGTTTGAAGGTGAACTCGTGGCCTTTTTAAAAAAAAACTCTCGGCAGACTCCAACGTCCAAATGCTGCAATGTCCTTCCATATTATAACAAGATATCCAGTTTGAACATATATGATTCTAACAACTCTTTGATTTGAAGTCCTCACTGAAAGTCTTCTGAATCAAGGTCTTCCTGCCTCCCATAGGTATCCGCAATTTGGGATTTTGCTCCTCAACCTGGAGCTGATCAGGCTGCTCCTCAGACTGAGCACTGGAATCGTCTTGTGCGGCCTCTGGAACTGCATTGCTGTCTTCATCCTCCAAAGACCCTTGAGAGAGCGAGATCGTGTAGGAGTTTCTCAGGGTAGTGTCCTAGGCCCAACCATCTTCAGCTGCTTCATCAAAGGCCTTCCTTCCATCATAAGGTAAGAAGTGGGGATGTTCACTGATGATTGCACAATGTTCAGCACAATTCACGACTCCTCAGATACTGAAGCAGTCCATGTCCAAATGCAGCAAAACCTGGTCAATATCCAGGCTTGGGCTGACAGGTGGCAAGTAACATTCACACCACACAATTGTCAGGCATTTACCATATCCAACAAGAGAGTATCTACATATCGCCACTTGACATTCAATGGCATTACCACCATTGAATCCCCCACTATCAACATCCTGGGGGTTACCATTGACCAGAAACTGAACTGCACTAGCCATATAAATAATGTGGCTATAAGAGCAGGTCAGAGGCTAGAAATCCTACAATAAGAACTCACCTCCTGACTCCCCAAAGCCTGTCCACCATCTACAAGACACAAATCAGGCGTGTGATGGAATACTGCCCACTTGCCAGAGTGAGTGCAACTCCTACAACACTCAGGAAGCTTGACACCATCCAGGACAAAGCAGCCCACTTGATTGGCACCACATCCACAAACATTCACTCCCTCCACCACTGACACACAGTAGCAGCAGTGTGTACCATCTACAAGAGGCACTGCAGGAATTCACCAAGGTTCTTTCGACAGCACCTTCCAAACCCACTGTCTCTACCATCTAGAAGGACAATGGCAGCAAGTACATGGGAACATCACCAACTGGAATTTCCCCTCCAAGTCACTCACTATCCTGAATTGGAAATATATCGCTGTTCTTCCACTGTTGCTGGGTCAAAATCATAGAACTCCCTTCCAAACTGCACTGTGGGTGTACCTACACCACATGGACTGCAGTGGTTCCAAAAGGCAGCTCACCATCACTTTCTCAATGGCAACTACGAATGGGCAATAGATGTCCCATGAATGAATAATAAAATTTTTTTTTTTAAATAATGATGAGCGATTGGTCACCTGGAGTCCTCAAACATGAGATCCTTCAGAGGAATACACTAAGGACATTGGGCATTACAACATGTCGTGTTGGAGCAAGAAATTCCATTTAATGGCCAGGGATCTCAAAATCATTAAAGGAAATGATTTTGAGCTGCATCACTTGTGCAATCCATCGCGAGGAGCAGTGCCAACCTATATCTTCATTTCTATCCAGACCGTGGGATCTTCTCAGAATAGATCTTTTCGAGGTCAAGGGAAAGAGATCCCTCATAGTTGTCTTCATGTTCCCAACTGAAAGGCTGTCACTAAGTTACTAAAATAATTTTTTCCCACCCAAGGCATTCCAGGTCTTGTCATTTCAGACAACGGTCCTCAGTTTGCAAATTAATGTTTTGAGCAGTTCACAGAAGTCTATGGCTTTGTCCACATGGCTGATTCACCCAGACACCCAAAAGCTAATGGGGAGGCTGAAAGAGGAGTAAAGACGTAATGGCTTTGTTGAAGGAAAATGATGATATCAACTTGATACTGTTGAGCTACCATTCCACATCCCTCCAGAACGGTTTGGCTCTGTCTGAACTTTTAATGGGAAGATGACTATGGACTCAATTTCCTCTATTTCCACATATGCTTATGCTATCTCCCAAACCAGCAGATGCAGAGAGAGTAAGGGTGAAGGATGATGAGTACTATAAACAATGCCATAGAGTGCATGATTTACCAGATCTCCAGCCAGGTGAATCATTATGGATTCATGACCAGAATCACAAAGACCAAGTTTTGGGAAAAACACTACATCCGTGTTCTTATCTTGTCGAGACTGAACATGGAATAGTGTGGAGAAACAGAAGTGCACTTGTATCTGCACAAAGAAGATCATCAATGGAATGGGCTAACTAGCCAGACGATCACAAAGACAACCTGAACAGAAAGCCAGTAGTCTCTGATGATTCATGTACTACTCTAATAAGTTCGAGAGAGAACATGAGAATTTGAATCCTATAAATCTTCCAAGAGAGCTGAGAACAAGATTGGGGAGATTGGTGAAACCACAGCAGCACTTATCTTTGTGAACCATGGATGAAAATAGAAACTTTGGGGGAGACGTAGGACAATAGAAAGAAGTTATTTAACTGGGTCAGAGACTTGGTGGGGCGAGGTATGGGAGAGATGCAGTATAAAGGGCCAATATTAAATATATATGTGGACAGTGTATATCACAGTGATGTAAGATCACATGACAACAGAGCATGCTGAGAGATAATTCTATGTGAAACCTCATGCTAAGCCTTGTACTGTACATAGTTAGTAGAATGTCTACTAAAAGGTAATGTTTACCTACAGCTTTGATTCCAGCAGTCTCTATCAATTCTGACCAAGGAGAACATCATCTAAGACCCACAATAATGATAATGGAGGCTTCTTCACAGGCACAGCAGCCTCCTCTGTGACCATGTCTACTGGAGGTAGTCGGGTCACTAGCAGAGGGGCTAAGGAGTACCTGTCCACCCTTGGGGACCTTGAGAGAAGCCCCCAGATATGGCAGGCTGCTATTCCTCCTCCTTCTCAATGTGTGGTAGCACCTCCCTGTGTATCAGAGTTGGAGGGATTCTCAGAGGGGAGCCAAGGCATCTTGATCCCTTTCCCCTGGCCACTTCAGCCTACAGCCCATGGTCAAAGTGATAGTACGCAGGTCTGTACGCACACCCAGCAGCCACTGAGTGTTCTGCTGGATCTGGTTCTCCATGATAGCTGTCAGGCTCCCATGGAGGAATCCATGTGCTTGCACATCTGAGACGTGGCAGAACCCATGCCCTGGATGAATGCTTCCATTGTCTGTGCACATCTACACAATTGCTCTGGCACCTGCTCCAGTCATTCCCCTATCTGTCACTACAAAACTAGCAAGTTTAGTGTGGTCAATGCCAGAGGCCTGCTATCAGCCTGGGGCTCAGCATGGGCCTGGCCTCCAACTGTTCTCGAATTGTCAGAGACCTTGGCTGTCACAGTGTCTGTTTTGTTGTGTTTTTGAAGTCTAAATGGGGCTTTTCGAGGTTTTTCTATTTTCCTTCAGTAAACTATTCAAGACTGTAGTTTGTTAAAATCAACATTATTTATTTACAGTTATATGTACATTTTCAGAGCTCTGCATGAGGTTGGAATTCTCCCTTCAGATCTCTGTTATTTAAACACATCATTACATAATAGTTACATCAGCATCGGGTGCTTCTGATGGTAACCCTCTACTCTACAGCCTCCATCAGCTACTTCTGCGTGTCTGTCTGTGAGGTGCTCCCTAGATTGTGACACCTAATCAAGTCAGAAATGTATACCCACTGACATGAACGTGTCTGTGCTGGTAGAGGATGTAGGGGAATGATGTGACACTGCAACCTCTGAGGCCTTGACACTCTTCTCCTCAGAGGTGGGCTGCAGGGTCCCTGTTGAGGCAATCACCCATCCCTCCACAGGATGAAATGCTGCATTCAACAACACAAACAATTAGGATAAAGGCCTCGAAACATCAACTGTATTCCTTTCCACAGATGCTGTCAGATCTGCTGAGTTTTTCCAGGTATTTTTGTTTTTGTTTCAGATTTCCAGCATCCGCAGTGTTTTGCTTTTATGTTAGGATAAAGGCCTTCCAGTTCCCTCTTCCCAACTATGCCTGACGTGTGTTTCCTTTTTGCCCGACTGTGGACACCAAGCTTGAGGCCCCCTCATTCTCTTCGCACTGCACTCCGATCTCACCACTCACTCTAGCCCGACCTCCCTGCTCTCTGGCCAGGTCGAGAGCCTCCTCCTCAGCAGCTGTTCGGGTTCAGGTGCTGGGCACACCTCCACCCATCTTAGCCCTTTCCCTGGTTTGTGGGCTTTTTTCTTCTGCAGGCAAAAGGGGAAATGAGTCACCACACAATGACCAGCTGGTACCCTAATCTGCTGGCATTCTTCTGGCACATGAACTCCTGGGTTTCACGTTCACTCTCACGGGATTTGGAGGATGCTGCCACTGAGAAGTGGATGCCTGTCACCCCACATGTAGCCATTCCTCATGAGGCAGTTGCTGCTGTGTAACTGGCTCTGAACACAAAGATGGCAAACACTATGACAATAATTGGTAAATTAAACAAAAGTTCTTTATTGAAGAATATCAGGATTCATTGACCAACTCTCCACACTGGACCCAGGTGCACTGCTGGACCCCATGGGCAGCAAACCTAGCTGCTATCTATGTCCTGACTTACTTGGTCCGGTGGGAGGGCCCCTTCTTGCCATCCGCAGGGAACAGCAACTCCTGCCATTCTCATTCAGCCTGAAGAATAACATGCATGAAGGTATCGCTGAACCATGGGGCTATCCTTTGATTGTCCTCCGATAATCCGCTGCTTACCACCCCCTGCTCTGCTCCCTTGTCTGTGTACTGAAGGCACAGCAGTTGAAGATTCTTGGTCTGGGGATGATGGCTCATTGCCTGGGGAATGAAGATTCTTGGTCTGTGGAATGAAGATTCCTGGTTTGAGGGATGAAGATTCTTGGTCTGAGGGATGAAGATTCCTGGTCTGAGGGATGAAGATTCTTGGTCTGAGGGATGGAGGCTCTTAGTCTGGAGGATTGTTATGGCTCAGCGGATGGTAAATGCTGAGCTGCTCAAATCCCAGAGGGAAACTTGAAACATCTGCCACAACTGTTTTTGCAACTTCTATTTTTATATTGAGACGTGTGCCTTGAATTTAGTAGTAACAAGCCCACTGAGACTTAGAAGTATTTTTTTGACAAAACTAAATTAAACAACTATTAATAGAAAAGATTTTAAGCACATACATAGGTCTACAAATTACTGCTATTAATAACCCCTAAATTCCCTAATAAATCTGACTCCCAGTTACACCTGCATTAAGGCAACAGTGGAAACAAATAAATTTCAACAGACCCAGGAAAAGCACACAATACCCTGGACAGTGATATTCACAATGAGTTTTCTTAGCTTCAGTTCCTGTAGACAGCAACGTGAGGCATAGAGGTTGGAGGCTTTTTATACTTGTGTTAGATCTTAAAATGCCTTCCTTCTTCTACATAACCTCATCTCCTTTATACACGTTTCTCCCTTTGTAATGTCAATTGCATTGTTCCAATATGTCTTTACAACTTTGTTTTTTCCATGATATAAATCTTTCATAGTTCTCATATTATCAGTAATGTTTGGAAAAAATAAATATACTGTTTTGTTTAGCCTCTGTTGGTTAGTTGTAACATTCTTTGAAATTCACAACTCACAATAATTTACCAATTATTGTCATAGTGTTTGGCATTTTTGTGTTCAGAGGTGCAAATGTTCCTCACACCTCACATTCTAAAACTTCGGCCATGTTTATGTATTTAGTATTTCAAACCTATCTTCTCTTTCGATAACTTAAAAGCTCCAGACTAGATGTCTGCAATTCAGTTAAAACTCCCACACATACATTGTCACAGAGAAACCAATCTAAATCCCACTATTAACCAACCTTTACAATAATTTGCAATAATATTATGAAAATTATTATATTTTTATGACAAGGATGAACGTCCTTGGCCTGGGACACAATGGAACCCATTTTAGAAGATGATGGAACTTGGTCTGGGAGACGAAGGTTCTTGGTCTGGGGGATGAAGGTTCTTGGTCTGGGGGATGAAGGCTCTTGGTCTAGGGGATGAAGGTTCTTTGGGAGATGATGGTTTTTTGGGAGATTATGGCTTTTGGTTTGTGCTTGAAGCAGCTGATAGGATAATGCAGAAAGATTTGAGGCACTGCAGACATATCTGGCTGCTTTTTGAAAATGGTGCCAACACCCAGTTGCCCCATTACTTGATGCCGGGATTGGTGTCTTTCTGCCTGCCCATGAAAATTGATTCGCCTGGCCCCACCCTCCAATGGATTAATTAACCATAGTGTAATTGCCTTTGGCCAGCCTCTTCTGCCCCAAGCAGCATTGCTGTCCACTTCCAAGTTCACCACAGGGACCCAGGCTGCTGACTTTAAAATCTGCCCATTGAACTTTATTTTACAAGTTTTTTTATTAAAATCATTCTGTTCTAAAATTCAAGTATCATCTTCAAAATACTCTTAAGATCATAAGAAATAGGAACAGGAGTAGACCATTTAGTCCCTCGAGCCTGCTCCACCATTTGATAAGATCATGGCTGATCTGATTGTGGCATTATCTCCACTTACGCACTCCCCACCTGCACCATAACCCCTAAGCTGCCTTGTCGATTAAAATCTTTCTAACTCAGTCTTGAATATACTCAATGACCCAGCCTCTACTGCTCTCAATGGAAGAGAGTTCCAAAGACTACAATCCTCTGAGAGGAGAAATTCCTTCTCTTCTCCATCCTAAATGAGAGGTCCCTTATTTTAAACTGTGCTCCTAATTCTAGAGTCCCCCACGTGGGGCAACATCCTCTCAGCATCCATCGTGTTAAGCCCCCGTTAGAATTTTATATGTTTCAACATAATGGGCAAAACTTTCCATTTTTGGGACTAAGTGCTGTGGCAGGCGGGTTCTGCAGCGTGTTTCCCGCTGGGTGGCCTGGCGAGAAATTGTGCCTGATTTCGCTCTCTGAAGCTCATAAATTATGTATAGTTGAGTTTCTCTCCAAATCACGTGGTGGGCAGGAACTGGTTCATCCGCCTCGCCTAATGGGGTCAAAGGTCCAACTGCCATATTTAAATGCCACACTCACTCTCTCCAGCCCAGCTTTGAGAAGAAGACGTTCAGAAATGGCTGTGTCAAAGAAGAGAGTTGCCCTGAATTTTAATAATGACTCCCTGGAGGCCCTCAACAATGGTGTGTGGCAACACCAGGATGTCCTCTACTCCAGGGATGGCTCCATGAAGCCCACCAACATCACATCACCACCCTGAGAGGCCATTGCAAGGGTGGTCAGTGCATTGGGAACCTGGCCAAGAAATGCCATCCAAAGTAGGAAGAGGATGAATGATCTCATCCACTCTGCCAGGGTAAGTCAACCTTCAGCTCACTTCAATCTTACATCCTCATAATGGCATCTTGCACTCAAAGGATTCCAAGGCTCGGAGATCTCACACGATATTAGTGGGATACACATCACCACTGATTGCCTCATGAATACTTTAACATCACCAGCATCTCAACAATTATGCTGCAGAAACTCCGTCCTGAGTCCTTACTGGGGAGAGCTCAGCACATACGCTAGGCATGCATACTCCTCTCCTCCATCTCTTCTCATCACATTCCAGCTATTTGTCTTCATACAGGCGAAGCTTGCCCACAGCAATGCAGAGAGATTCCAGGCTGGAACAGGGAGGGCCAACATCATGAAGATATCCAAATTTGAGGAGGATGCTGCCGAGTTGGCGAGCAAGGACAGGGGCTGCTCCTATGAGGAAGGCAAGATCAGCCTCTCCCAGCAAGCCAGTATGGATGAGCCCTCAATGAGTTGATCACATCCTATCATTCTCAGTGAGTGATTGCAATATTGTACTTAGCCTGTTCATCAACTAATACTATCTGCTCTCTCTTACAGACACATGTCCACACCCAACATGGGCCCCAGCCCCCAGCTCCCAGGCCACCTCAGATGACGAAACTGAGAAGCTATTGTATGAAAACACAGCATTGCATTCACCTGCACCCTCCACCAGCTCAGAGACCCAGTGGGTCATAGTTATAGAGTAGGCTTGGGATCACATTCTGGGAAACACCTCATAGACAAGTCTCCACAGCAGTCAGAGGCAGTGACAACCCAGGTCTTGGAGGACTGCTGGAGCTCAGGCACCCGCTCAGTTTGAATCAGATGCTGAGCCTTTTCAAGTGGAAGTCTCTAGCATGCTGGAGATGCAACGACAGGCAGCAGAAAATCGGATAGAGTTGCAAGAGGCTGTCAACAGACAAGAGCAAGGGATGGAGCAGTCCTTCTGCGTTCTGTCTGATGTCGTGGTTCTGACATTCAAGCATCTTGAGATTTCCATGGGGTGGTGACCGCCTTGGAGACCTTGGTCCACCAGATCCTGCCGGATTTGCACTCAGATCTGCACTCTCTTGCCAAAGACATTGGTAGGATCCACCAGTGGATAGGCGTGAGGGTGTGGGGCACCCCAACCTCCCTTCAGGTGCCCCTTCCCCTCAAGGAGTCAGGCAGGGGCCCTCAGGCACCCACATAGATGAGGACCAACTGCTGGAGATCCCAGGGCCATCCATTCAGGTGACTCTGACAGTGTCCAACCTTACCCAGTCACCTCTGCCTCTGACCCCATCACTTCCATCCGCACAGGCCAAGGTCAGGTGCACCTGCCTCATCAGAAGGAGACCCAAAGCAGGCCGGGGCCCTCCAGGTCTCGGCCCTATAGAGGGTGCCTGCCAAAGTAATCAAAGACAACATGGCATAGCAGTAATAAGGTTGCCTCCTCCTCTGCTGTGGATGGTGGGGATACGCCTAGACATAGCGGTAGAGGTAGAAAACTTTGATATCACTTTTGGATCATGGGTGTCAATCACTGTATATGTGAGTCACGCACCTTTGTAAATTCATTTGCTGTTCATGAGAATGGTCTCATCATTTAAAAGCATCATAAAAATGCATCTATGTGCCCTCTCATCGCCAGTGTGAGCCATGCTCCCACTCAGTGTTTGCCTGCCTTTATAAGCCTCACATTCATCTTATGTGTAGCTGACTCATGATAGTTACTCAGCCCTTGTGTTATGAGAGGGAGATGTGTCAAACTCTACTGGAACCATACTCCTTACAGAACAGCATGGGGTTAGGTGTTCTCACTAGCATTGGGCGGGGATGCTGGGGGGGGCGGGGGGGTGGGCGGGGGTAGCTTTAATTGTCTCTTCAAATGAGAAGTCTACACTCATTGGTAGTGCAGCCATGATGGTCTCCCTAACCATGCATACATCTTTGTGTCCGCAAAAAAATGATCATAAAGGTTGAAATTACTGCATTAAGTCCTTTGACACAGCATCTGTGTTTTTGTGGTGACTCTCACTTCTTAAAGCACAGCAATGGAGGGTTCGCCACTGACCTTTTCAAAGAATACAGCCTAGGTTTGAAGGTGCAAGTTCGAATGCTGAAATTGATCTCAATGTCACTGGTTATAAAGGGCCTTCATTCCACTGGCATGGCACCAAGGGACTGAAGGAACCTGGCTGTGTCCCATTGCCTGTACTTTAATTCTCCTGGTATCGTGTGGCTATCCGATATCCCCAGGCATGGGCATAACTTCCATGTTGTGCTTCTTCAATAGTATCCTCCTGTGGAAGCAAAGCCTCATCTCCCAATTCACATTCAAGCCCATCCTGCTCTTCATTGTCTGAAGAGCTCTCAGCCTCCTACATGTCTTGCTGTGGCAAGGGATCCCCCCTTTGAAGCACCAGTTTGTGAAGGACGGAACATACGAACATGATGCATGTCACCTGCTGTGGAAGGTACTGCAGAGTTCCACCTGAGCTGTCCAAGCATCGGAATTGCATATTCAGGATGCCAAAGGTCTGCTTGATGATGGATTGTGTTGCCTTTTGAGACATGTTGTATCTCTCCTCCATGTGATTCAGAGGATGACGCACGAGTGTCATGAACCATCATTTGAGTGGGTACCCCTTATCCTCGAGCAGTCATCCCTGTATTTGCTGAGGCTCTTTGAATATGTGAGGGGTCTGGGAGTGACTCAGAATGTATATGAGTCATGGGAGCTCCCAGGGTACCTGGCATAATCGCACACTAGTTGAACATTGATGGACTGGAACCCTTTCCTGTTAATGAATATCATGGAGCTTTTAATGCCACATGTGTGCAGTCGATTGCACCTTGTACTCTAGGGAAGCCTGAGATATCTGCAAAACCCTGAAATCAAAGAGCCTGGCTAGCTTCATCGAGTGTGAACTTCACATAACAATGAGCCTTACTGTAGAGGGCATCTGTCACCTCCTTGATACATGCCACATAGGTCCCCTGGAATGATCCACGGGCAAAAATATTGAGTGCGGTGGTGACCTTCAGCACTGGCAGGGGATGTCCTCCCAGTTCATGGGGCATTAGATTCTCCCTCAGAATGTGAAAGATATGATCCACCACATCTCTTGACAAGAGCAGACAGGAACGGCATTGTCTGTCACTCATCTCCATATAGCAAAGTCTTCTTTGGTAAAACCCTGGTCATGAGAGTTGCCTTTGTGGGATGGGTCTAACATTCTCATCCTCTGAGTGTTTCTGGGGCTCCCCTGGACAAGGAACTTGAAGCCAGGCCTTCTCCTGAAGCTGGGCTAGGCGGCGCCGGCCCCTTCTCCTCCTCTTCAATCGAATCACTGCCACAAGGAAGGCAACATTGAACACAGGCTCTATTATACAATCCTCATTCTCCCTGGGGGCTGATAAAATGCAAAAGATTAATGAATACTGGGCAAATATAACAGACCTCCAACTCTCAAACAGAAAGACAATGTCATGCTCCAAAGCTACGTCTGCACTAATAGTTTTTTGCTGATACAGTCTTGCAACTGTGGCACACACTCAAATATCTAGGTGCCCATGATGCCAACCCTGATATTTTATATCTCAGTCCCACAGAGCTTGTGGACACATTATGAGATGTACAACCTTGTCAAAGGAACCCCTGGGCCAGAAATTTCCCCCCATTGGCGGGGGTTGTGCGGGACCGGCCAGGAGCGGGCGAGAACCTGATCGGCACCCCTGATCGTGGCCGCTGTCACATGAGCTGGGACATGTCAAAGAATGAACGTATAAATTTTTATTAGATTTTAAAACAGTTCATGAAACCTTATCCCGCCTGTGGATGAGGTTTCATGAAAAATGGGAAGGCCGCCTCAGCTCATTTAATTGAGTTAATTAGGTTTTAAATGGCCTTAATAGGCCTTTGACAGTTCGGTGGGTGCGCAGCCGACTCGGCTGCATGCCCACTGAACTGACAATCTAAATGACGTGAGGTGACGCCGGGACGCACTCCTGATGTCACCACATGTCATTTTACACGTCGGCGAGTGGGCCCCGCCCCCCTGCTCACCGATGGGAAAATGCTGCCACTGATATTTTTGCTGATCAACCTTAACTTGCACTTCAGCAATGACTGGAATTCCTTTGACCTGTGAGCAATGCCAATTGGATAAAGCACCTTAGGTGATCTGGCAGATGTGGAGCAGCTGTTCTTCTTGAAGCTCAAATGGAGCAATTGTATTATGAAGCCAATGATTCCTGCAGTCTCTCGTTAAAACACAAATAAAAGGCAGTATCTCCAATGGAAACTTCTCAAAGAAATCTTACTCTTTTCTATCAGCTCTCACTCCATTTTAACATTCAGAGTCCAAGCAATTTGAGAGTCCGCCCTGAGATGCAGCCCTGGGCTCCTCCCACATTGACTCAGGTCCCTCCTGTCCAGATTTTTTTCCACTTTCGATTTGTTACTGCACCATAACTTCAAGATTGAAAGATGGTGGTGTTGAGATGTTATATTGAAAGTCCAGCTGAGAGTGGGAGAGGAAGGATTAGGTTTGACTGGGAGAGGAAGGTATACCGGGTGGAGTGAGGTTAGGAGAATGGGATGAAGGTGGTATGGGGATGTGAGGTTGGGAGGGGGAGGAGGGAGTACAGGGGGGAAGGATGGTGTAATGGAGAAGAATGCAGCAAGTGGGAAAGTAGGTGTCAGTGGGGAGGAAGGTGCAAGAGAAGGAGTTCGGAGGAGGGAAGGAGTTCAGAGGGAGAAGAAGTCTGGAAGGGGTGAGGAAGGAGTTTGGGAGGGAGAAGAGTCAAGGGGAGGAAGGTATTCGAGGGGAGGAGGGAATAAGGGTGGAGGAGGGAATAAAGGGAGGCATGTCCAGGTGAATATGTAAGGGAGGGGGGTTTGTGGAGTCAATGACTGCCTCCTGGGGAAGGAACTGAGGGTGGGCATGGTAGGAGGGAATGGTGAATATGAGACGGGGCAGAGGGAGCCAGAATGGTGAGAGGGTGAAGGTGTATCGGTAGCGATAGAAGAAATGGCGTGGGTGGTTGGTGGAGACTTGGAGGCAGACAACGACAGTGGGGTTGGGAAGGAGGAGTTTGGGGAGGTCAATGAGGATGGGGTGGGATTGTCAGGAAGGTAGGGATTGTGCACCTTCACCTGGACATCCTCGAAAGAAATGGGTTCAGGTTGGGTGATTAACAGTGATGGGGGAAAGGACATGGATAACTAAAGGAGGGGAAAGGAGAGGGGAGCTGATCAGAAACTCAATGACTATTATGGTTGTTGAAATGGAAAGTGAGTGGAGCCTCATGTTGGATGGGCACAGGTGCTGCATGGGAGTGTGATCAGTGGGTGGGCGAAGAAGCAGGTCAGTTCATATGGACAAGTGAAAGAAAACCCCAGCAGCAGCATTGAAAATTCTCGGGACAGTAAAATGTGTATGATGGATGAAGGCTCCACATGTGTGGGAGAATGCACACACACTTCTCCCTCCAGCTGAGGGGTGGGGATGCAGTGGGAGGATTCATGAAGCCTGTCAATGAAGCTGAAAGACAACATTACACATTATTCAGTGAAAGTGAATATATTTTCAGATTATAAAGTGACAAAATGTGTTCACCTGTGCAACCACTTGTGACCAGAAATTCTTAACTTTTCTAGGCTTGCAACTTCTTGTAGGTGCTGCCCTGTCATCCACAGCAGGGGTGGAGACAGCCTGTGCAATGGTTGGCTCTGTTGCCTCTGATGACTTTAGCGTGTGTCTTCTGGAGAGTAAGGCCTTGAGGGCCCCAGATTGCTTTGGAGGCCCTCCTGTGGGTCAGCTGCACCCCCTGTGGTGACAGAGGGTGAGGTTCAGGGGGTCACAAGCAAAGGGAGCTTGGAGGGTGTGGACAGCCTCTGAGATTCCTGAGTGGGTGATTCAAGGATGTCCAGCTGCCATTCCTTCTCCCTTTGGGAGCCTGAGGGTCCCAGCCTGACTCCTGGAGGGGAAGAAGCACCTGGAGGGATATCAAGGTGCCCTGTATTCCTCTCACGTTGTCACTGCAGAAATGCATAGATGGCTCCGCGATGGAGTGCAGATCTACACACATCTCTGTGTTCTGCTGGACTAGGGTCTCCATGGTGTCCCCCATCCTTCCCATGGAGATCTCCATATGCATACATATGGGCACCGCTTCATCAGGGAGCGGGCGAACGCACTCCTCCAACTCTTGTGCCACTCTGTTGAGGGCATCCAACAGCTCTGCATGATGTTCCCCCGCCTTCTGATGACTCTCCACGATGAATTGGAAGGCTGGATCCAGAGGCTTATCATCTGACTCGGGCTTCACAGATGCCTCTTTCCCAGCAGTCCTCCGAGTGCTTGGCTGAATCTGCGCCCTCCTTCTTGAACAGTGACCACATGATTTTGAACCTGAGCCTGCTCTAGATCTAGATCCATTGGGTTGTTTGTCTCTGTGCTGCTGGAGGGTGTAGGTAAGCGCAGTGATGGGTCTTCCAGGCTGCTTATTGACAACTCCTTCAGCTAATCTGTAGTCAAAAGTAAGAGAGAGAGTACTCACAGTTGTGTTGAGAGAGGGTGTTGTACTGAGGATCCTCACGTGGGTGTTCACCGCTGACTCACCATTGCTGCAGGCATGGTCCATGTCCTTACCAGTCAGCGTGATGGCTCGCTCCTCAAAGTGAGTTAGGGGCATAACGTGGGCCACTCCACCCCTGGTCTTGGACCTCTCCCTGCTGTTGTGAGCCAGCTTATCCTGCATGAAAACAGATGGAGACAGTGTGAGCAGGATGCATGGCACAGCGTGGAATGTTGGTATGTTGGATGGGGCCATGGACAGAATGAGGACACGAGCTTTAGACGATATGAGCCCAGTGAAGATGAAAAGGTGCATGAGAGAGTGAGTGGTGTTCTCCCTTGAGGTGTGAAATCCCTGTGGATGTGTGATGGGTTTGGGAGTGTGAGTTGAATGGATGAGATCATTCATCCTCTTCCTGCATTGGATGGCTGACCTCCTCTGTGCCCCAGTGACACTGACCGCTGGTGCCACCACCTCCCAAGCTGGGTTGGTGATTCTGGTGGGTCTCCTGTGGGCAGAGCAGGGGTAGAAAACATGGCGATGGCCTTTCAATGCCTTTCTGCAAATGTCCCAGAAAAGCGCCATTAAATTTGGGGGCTGGCGTATTCTTTGCTTTCGGGGCCATATGTCACCTAGAGCAGTCCTGGTCTGTGGACATGAAGTAGGTATGCGCTCTGGTGCACTTTAAATATGGCGCCAGAGCAAGGAAGCACTGAGGTCACGGCATAACTGGCACATCTGAGCCTGCCTGCCAGCGATCCGGCGTGTTTTCTGTGAATGCATAATTAACGAGGCTGAGAATAGGATGATACGGTGCAAAAACCCGCCATTGTGGCCGGTGGGTAAAACCTCCATTTTCCCACCCGCTACTGCAGTTTGTGCAAATCTGGGATGATTCACCTCATGGCGAGAGGCAGTAAGACCATGACTCCACCCTGCATATCAAACTGTTCCTATCCCAGTTGAGCATACAGACCTTGCCCCCTACCTGGAGCGGAACAACAACATGCGTGCCAAGCCTAGCCCTCTAACCTGGCCCATAATGCTCCAGGACTGCCTTTTATCACTCACTGTGATTATGAAGTGCGCTCAGCCCCTGGACAGCCTTTAAGCTCTCACCCTGACTACATGGCCCCAGACCAGGGACTATGATTGTCTTTCAATGAGCTCTCCAAACCCTTCTTTACTGCTGACAACACGGTGTCCCTCCACCCCCCAACCCCCCTCACCACCCTACATGAGTCTCTATGCAACCTGTCCTTCATGTGCAAGCCTCTCCTCTCCCCCACCTGCATGAGTCTCCATTCAATCTATCCCTCTTGTGCCATACTAACACACCTCTCCTCGTATTCTGCAGTCTGCGTGCATCACCTCCAGTTCATACAGTTTGTTTTCCATTCCACCCACTTCTGTGTCTGTGACCCAGTCTTTCATCTCGGGCTCCATCTTCCCCACCATTGGTCACCCTCTATTCATCATCGCCTCCCCCTCCTCCTCTCCAACCCCACCATAGGCCATGTGTCCCCCATGTCTCCTTCACTCCCCCATCTCCATCTCCCCTTATTTTTATATTTATTTTTCATTTTTATTCATTCAGTGTTGTATCCCCTTTTTTATCCCCCTTTTTATCCTATTTTCAATCTGTTTTTCCCCACCATTGCCCCACCTGCACCCCAACCCCACAAGGGCCATCTGTCACTTGTTAATTTTGTTCTTTCACACAGTCTTACCCTAGTTTTGCTATTAGCACATTCTGCTTTCTTACCTTAATGTCCCTATCATCAACTCCTTTAGCCCTTACCACTACCTTTAACATTCCCTTTGTCCTTTTGTTCATGACCTTTTTGGCAGTCACTCTTTTGCCCCCACCTATCGCTGGCCTTCCATCCAGTTCCACTTTCCCCATCCCCCTTAAACTATATAAATTTGATCACATTTCCAATTCTCTGTAGCTCTGAAGAAGAGCAGAAGGACTCAAAACATTAGCTCTGTTTCTCTCTCCACAGACGCTGTTAGACCAGCTGAGCTTTTCCAGCATTTTCTGTTTTGTTTCAGATTTCCAGCATCCGCAGTATTTTGCTTTTATCCAACCCCACCATAGCCCATTGTTCCCTCATGTCACATTTCTCCTTCCCCCTATTTGCCTCCAAACCCACAATAGCCCTTTGTCCCCCATGCCTCCTTTCTCCTTCCCCCACCCACTCTCCAACCCCACCATAGCCCATTGTCCCCGTGTCTCCTTCCTCCTTCCCCCACTCCCCCATCTCCAACCCTATCAAAGTCCATTGTTCTGTTTCTCATTCCTCCTTCCCACCACCACCACCCCCCTCTCCAACCGCCATTGCCCATTGTGCCCCATATCTCCCACATCCTTCCCCGGCCTGCCCCCTTCCCACCCACCCAACACTGGTTGCAATGCTGCTCTCTGTCTCGTCTGCACCCTGCCTGAAGCCTGCAGCAGACACTCTTCTGGAGAACAGAGGAAGCTGGTGAGCAGAGCAACCCCATACCACCACCAGCATCATGTCTCACTGGCATTGGTGAGAACCCAATGCAACGTGTCTTCAAATGTTGTACTCACCTTGAAGTTGCAAGTCAAGTGAGGGCAGACAGCTGTATGTCACTTATATCCAAATGTGTTTCAGATGGGTCTAATTTCCCACCAATGTGGCGCCACCCATTGAGGGGCTATGTACTTCTGGCGAGTGGCATTTTTAATGAATTCATGACATGGTAATGCATGCAAATGGCATTTGCACCGGTGATCAGTGGGAAACCAAACCTGCCATCAGACCACTATGAAAGTGGTGAGGGGAAAATTCCAACCTCTTTTCCTGTCGGCAGGAATCCGATTGTTGGCCTCTCTCCAAATTTTCCAATCCCACCCACCACGAAACCCATTGCAGGCAGGAAGGAAAAATTCCATCCAATATTTCACTTAATAGTTTTATAATCTCACTTAATGTTTCTGCCATGCCCAGTCAGTCCTTTGTAGCCTGCCCTTGAACATCTTTTAATGGTTCAATACTCCAAACTTTCATGTAACTGAAAAGGTTGGATGGATGAGCTTGATGGATGAAGGACTCACTTCTGGGAAAGCAATATTGCCTCTTTCCCATCCTGCTCAAATTAATCTTGATGTATTATTTATAAGCAATACAGGTAATGACTGCAGCCTTTAATGTGATGTTACTAATTAATGGGTCGATGTAATGACACCAATCACAGCCTGAATTACTTATGAGCATTTTGAACTTTTTGAGCAAGATGTGTTTTTTAAAAAGGACATACAAGCGAAAGCTGGCTGAGAGTGCAAAGTAACCACCTTCTGGAAAATTCCTATGTGGATTATACTTGACCAATTAGTCCAGAGATGCCCTGCAATGTTGCACCTAAAAAGGTGTCAAGGCCAACTTCAGACAGAGACACTTGAAAGGAAGAAATATAATGCAAAAGACTGAACTTTAATCTCCTGTGGTTGCAGAGACAATGGAGACTCATTACCACAGCTCAGCAGAAACTATCTCCTATTGAGCTACAACTTGGAATGTGGAATTGGTCTGAGTTGAAAGGAAGAAGATTCTGGGCAAAAGATATGTTTGTTTTTCCCTTCCAGGAATACACAAGGAAAGGGGTTAAAAAGCCAGCTGCAAACCTGATCGTTGTGTTCTAGTTCTGGTATATTAATGTGTGCTGTCAAAGTCACAGCAGAAGAATAGCAACTAGGTATCCCTGCGGCTTTCAGGTAAGAGTCTCTCTCTCCTCTCGCTCTGCTGCTGGAGGCAAGTCACAAGTCAGTAAAGCCACAATCAAAAAGGAAACTCCTTCAAACCTGCAGAACCAAGGGCAGGATATTGAGGTCAGTGAACGGTGGGTGGGGCTGGCTCGCCGACACGTAAAATGTTGCAGGATGACATCGGCCGGAACTCCCGACGTCACTCTGTATAATTTCAATTTTCAGGTTGGTAGGGGCGCAGCCAAATCAGCTGTGCACCCACTGACCTGTCAACAGCCAATTGAGGTCATTTAAAAAGTAATTGAACTCGTTAATTAAAATTAAACTTAAGGTTGGTGGGCAGGCCGGGATCCCTGGTGAGCTTCAGAAAAAGCATAAAACCTCATCCATGGGTGGAATGAGTTTCATGTAGGTTTTAAAAAATTTAATAAACGTTTAATTAAAAGTGATGGACGTGTCCCAATTCATGTGACGGTCATGGCGGACATCATGCTGTGTGGGCCTTAATTGGCCTGCCCACGTAAAATAGTGGTGTGCCCCCAATTGGGGGTGTCAATCAGAGTGCACATGCATGCGCCCACTCCTGAACTTCCCCCCAGATGGGGGGAAAATTCTGCCCCAAGTGACTCCAAACCAACTGTTCAACTGCCAACGTCAGCTCTACCGGAACCACCCAAAATAACGGTAGCAACGTTTCAGCATCTACTCATCACAGACAAGCCAAAGACTAACACATATATCATTTTTAACTTTTATTTTTGGATTCAAGTTCTCATTTTTGATCTGTGTGTATGTATTTTGCATTTTTATTATTTTTTCTCAGGTCTTTAGTAACTAATAAATTTACTCTTTCTTTGACTCAAGTAAGCCTGATCAAATTGGCTCCTTTTAAAACATAGGGCAGAATTTTACATCCTGTGGCTGAGCGTGTGCCCGACCCAATCGGGTGCAAAATAGCGCGCAATGACGTTGGGTGATCATCCCAATGTCATCGTGCACTTGTGCAATATTTCGGTTGGCAAGTATGCGCGCAAGAGCTGGCAGCATGCCCGCCGACAATTAAGAAGCTTTTTAAGGCCATTAACGTATGAATTAACAGTGATTTTTCGCTACCCGTCTAACCTTACGGTTGGTGGGTGGGCGAATTGGCCAAGCGGCCTTTGCATTTTTGAGGAAACCTCATTCACAGGCGGAATGAGGCTTCCGATGTTAATTTTTAAAAATGTTTGACATTATTTTTATTATGTTTCTGTTCCTGTGAGTGAGTCCTATATGGGGACAATTTTTCAGAATTTCATAATCTTTATTTTTGATTTTAAAATTCTTCAGCTCCCTGAGGCACCTCTCTCCCTGCAGGAAGCTTTCAGTGTGTGCTCCCCCACGTACGCACAGCCTCTCGTGCTCACCCTCCTCCCATCCCCACTCCGGCAGTGCTGAGCTTCTCAGTGCGCGTTTCACACTGGCTGGTCTCTAATTGGCCAGCCAGTGTGAAATCGCGGTTGGGGGCCGATCGTGGGCCGTTTCCCAGCTGCTCCCGAGTCCGCCCGCTGCGCCGGCCCAACAACCTGAAAATCCTGCCCATGGATAAATTTGGACTGGGAAAAGGTATCCACGAGGGAAGGGAGCTATTTTAAATTAAACATTGTTGCGACCTACCAAGAGGGTTGAATACAGAAGGGGAACCAACTCATTCCTCCTCACCCGGGAGCATAAAAAAATGGGGTCCCGTTTAGGAAGTTAACAACTTTGGGTATCTTGTCCAAGATGATCGCAAATTGAGGGACTTCACCTGGGGACTGGTTGTAATATCGATTACCGACCTAGTACAAGGAAATACTGGATTACGTCCACCCATTGACACTCAACATTCAGCCCCCACACTTTTCCCTCCCACTTGGCAATAATTTGGAGGGAACACAGGGTCAGGCAGTTGAATATATCATTAACTTCGCAACAGGGGATCCCTAATGTAAAATGCTCTATCAAGGAAACTAAAATAGGGTAGGGTTGCCCCACAGCCATTTAACATCCCAAGGAGCAATCCGAGGTTCAGTGGCTGGAGGTGGGTCTTCTGCCTCAGAGAGCTACCTGCCAATCAGATTGGCTGCTGGCTCTGTGGTCCTAGCAGAGCCACTGGGAGTGGTGGCCACTGCTGGGGCTACAAGCAATCCCCAGGGTCATATTGCTGGAAACCTAAGACACAGGGAATTCAGGGGTCTTGTGATGAGGAGGTAAAGGGAGGCCCCGGTGGGGTGGATGGGATTAAGGACGGTTGGAGTAGTAATTTGAAAGGCAGGCAAGGAGGGAGAACCTGGTGGACCCAGATCTTGGGGAGAGGGAGCATTTAATCGCAAAAGGGGGCCAGAAATGGAAGGCCTCCTGCCATCACGGCCTAGCAGGACAACCTGCCAGATATTTACACCAGTCCCAGCCTCCTCCACTGTCCCTGAACTCCTCTCACAGGTCTTACAATTAAGACGGGTATGGAAAGCAGCCTTTAAGTGGCCATTAATGGGGTGGGTGGGCTGCCCTAGGCCTTACACACCTCCCCTTCTGCAAAAAAATGTGTGCAGGTAAGAGTGGGTCGGAAGGCAGCAGGAAAGCCACCTGGGAGACCTCCAGGCTGCAAACCCACTGACAGTTCTGTTGAAAGGTCAATGAACTGAAATGTTAACTCTGTTTTGCTCTCCAAAGATGTTTCCTGACCTGTTGAGTATTTCCAGCGTTTTCTGTTTTTTTTCCCAGATTTCTAGCATTCACATTAGTTTGCTTTGATATATTGTACCGTTCCACTTTATTAGGTACATAGAGATACTGTTGGATGTTTACAATTGGTTCAGCACAGATTAAAGTTTATGCTAAGCTTTATTAATGCACCAGTGTTAAACCATTTAAAATAAATCAGTTAACCCTAAGAATTAAAATAATATTGCTGAAAATATCTAATCTTACAAGTCAGTAAATGAAGTTCTGCACACATTTCTTTAGTGCTTGGTTTGGTGTCCACCTCTGGCACCAGTAGTGTCTCTTCCATCTGCTGCTTGCATTTTTCAATGGCTACAGAAAGAAATAATCTTTTAGCCTTTATTGGATTTTTTAAAAATTCATTCATGGGATGTCACTGGCTAGACCAGCATTTATTGCCCCTGCTCAGAGAGCATTTAAGAGCCAACCATTGCTGTGGGTCTGCAGTCACATGTAATTATGTGAGCCAGGTAAGGACAGCAGATTTCCTTCCCTAAGGGACATGAGTGAACCAGTTGGGTTTTTACAACAATTGACTCTTTTAGACTTTTTAATTCCAGATTTTTATTGAATTTAAATTCCACTATCTACCATGGTGGGATTCAAACCCAGGTCCCCAGAACTTTAGCCTTGCTCACTGGATTACCAGTCCAGCAACAATACCACTATGCCATCACCTCCCTCTAAACTGCAATTCCCACTCCTGATATGTTGAGGTATCAGCACCTTGAAAAAAATGATTTGTAGTCACCTTTCACATTCTCGGGATGTCTTAGAGAACTTCACAACCATACATTAGTTATTTTGAAGGATGGTCACTGTTAGTTTAGGCAAATGCAGCAGCCAACCTGTGAACTGCAAGATCCAAGAAACAGCAATACGATAAATACATCACAATAAATGATCAGTTAACCTGCTTTAACAACAAAAGCAAAATATTATGGATCCTGGAAATCTGAAACAAAAACAAAAATTGCTGGAAAAGCTCAGCGGGTCTGACAGCATCTGTGGAGAGAAACACAGAGTTAACGTTTCGAGTCCGTATAACTCTTCTTCCAAACCAAAGAGAAGTAAAAATGTGGTGAGATGCACACTGTTTAAGGCGGGGGAGGGGGCAGGTGAAGCTGGACAGAAGGCCAGCGATAGGTGGAGGCAAAGGAGAGATTGCGAAAGATGTCATAAACAAATGGTCGAAGGGGTGTTGCTGGAGGTTCAACCTTTTGTTTATGACATATTTCGCAATCTCTCCTTTGCCTCCACCCATCTCTGGCCTTCTGTCCAGCTTCACCTGTCCCACCCCTCTTAAACAGTGTGCATCTCACCACATTTTTACTTCTCTTTGGTTTGGAAGAAGAGTTATACGGACTCGAAACGTTAACTCTGTGTTTCTCTCCACAGACGCTGTCAGACCTGCTGAGTTTTTCCAGCAATTTTTGTTCTGAACAAAAGGAAATGTCTCCTGCACATCACCAAGTAGTATTGCTAGATCTTTTGTAGCCACAACATTCTAACTCAGCCGAGAGAGTGCTGTTACTGAGCCAAATAACATCTGGATAGTCTGTTCAATCATGATTCTGGTGCCTCAGTGTATCATTCTGTACCAAAGAGGTTAAAAATCCTTCCTATCACTTAGGGAATCATCGACGTAAAAAGTTGAAAGCACTAGTTGTGTTGACAGTCTCTGGCAGAGTCACTGTGGCCCTGGAACCGGTGTAAAGTTCTTCATTCAAGATACCTCATACTTCTGACATTGCCTTCCTTGTAAAATTGTAGCCAGCTAAAGTAGATTTCCCTAACATGCCTCAGTAGGTGTGGCTTGGTCTGTACAAATGGACGTGGTTAAGGATGAATGTGGTATGACTGCTTAAGATATAAACACATCTTTATTTCATATCCCATAGATCCTCTTCCTAAGGAACTAGAAAATGTAATTGTATGTCCAGGAGACCGGTAATGGTCAGAATTATGATGATGCCACATTAACGTGAATTGGCAAACATGTACACTTAGGAGGCAAGCTTCCAACTGAAAATACTAAAAACTAACACAATAAGGTGGGCAAAAGAAATGACAAAATAACTGGTAAAGGTAACATAAACTTAATTGTATAAACAGAGAAAAGATCACAAACTAATACCAAACTTCCCTTTAAGACTGCAAAAGCCTAGATGATAAAAGGACTTTCCAGGCAGCGCTCATTATTGAAAGATAGCATTGCACTCCCAATGCTAATTCTGCATATGTTGAGAAGACCTCATTTACTTTTTTTAAAAGCCTTAATGGGGGAAACTCATGCATTTGTCCCTTGCTCATTGTCTGACTGCATAATGGTTCAGTCAGTGCTTCAGGTGAACTAGGTGCCTAAGGCTTATGTGTCTGACAAAGGTGAGCCCACCCTTCCAACTGGCAGAATGCACTCCAAATCAGCCCACACATTGCTGAAACCTCTGAAGAGTAAATGCTTTTTTAACCAACGATTTCAAAGCTAACATCTATTAGCAATACTTTGTCTGCATTTTAAACTTGGTCACGTAGCCTTCAAAATCAACGAAAATAAGATGCAGTTATTCAAGAAGAACCTGGCTGTAGCCCACACCAAAATTAATGAAAGAGTACAACTATGCCTGCAAGACAGGTCAACATTCCTGATTAATTTACTTTCAAAACCAAAAATATTTAGCTGGCAGAACAAAACCTATTACATAGAGGAGATGCAAATTCCAAGGAGCTGTCAATAAGGGACACGAGGGATGCCTTGAGGATGGAGATGTACATTAGAAAAGACAGACTTTCAAGACTGCAAATCCAGTTTATGTAATGTGATGAGATTAGTGTGGTCAGTGCTCGAGGATAATAACTGTACACTGCCCGCTTGCAGTGCACCAACTCATGCGAGCAGCATTTGAAATCAACAAAGTAGCACAGTGTGGTTTACCAGGAGTAGTAACCACAGTCACAGCATCAGTAAGAATAACTATGTAAAAACAAGTTTGTTCTTTTTTAAAGCCATTATTTATTACCCCAGTGTGACCATAAAATTGTAGCTGAGTTGCTGCTTAAGGCATCTATGCATAAAGGAATCAATAGTTTGACACTACATATTTCAACCAATATCAGATGTGGGTTTGAGTCAATTCTTACCATATCACCTCCATGAACATGAAACAAATGCCACTCAAATTAATGTTTATTTTCTAACTGCTAATTAGTCTCAATCTTGTATTGTAATCTTCAGCTTTGACTAAACCCAAAATTCATGTTTTCTATTGTGCTGATACTAAAGCACATCCCTCTAATTTCTAAACAGATGCTGTGCTAATTTTCCTGCTCGATACTTTGCCTACAGGAATTTGTTAGGGAATCATATTCAAGCATGAATAGCTTTGTGGAACAGCACGATTGCTCACAGCAGGTTCATTATAAAATTTTTAATTAAGAAAAAAATGAAATACTCTTGTAGATTTTTCATATTGCATGGAAATAGTACTCACTGCAAACTTAGAAATGATGTTGTGAATGACTACTCATAGGGGCAGATTTGAGTCCTTGCTCATAGTGAGTGCCTCACTGGTCATAAGTTTTCTTATGACAATCAAGGTGTCTTGCCATCTGCAATGGCACAGAAAATCAATCGTGCAAAAAATTTGAATCCTTTATTTGTTTATAATGTCACTAAATAATGTGTTTTGTACTCCTAAGAAGCAGTAAAATGAACCTTACAAATGAAAGGAAACTGATGTGTAAAGTCAAAATCTGAGGGCCTATTTTTTAATTGCTGGACGTAAAGGCACGTTAGACAGATTGGAAATAGTTCACAGATGAGTCAACCAATACTTATTTTGCTTGGAATAAATAAAGTCAGCCAATCAAAGTTAATTTGAAATGATTTCCATTTCCTGCTTCAATCGTGAGACATCTGTGATGTATACAAATTGCATGATGTATTATGGCAGCAGTGACATGTAGAAAATACTGGGTTGGATCAGACACAACAGGCTATAGTTTAATGAAGTGGAAGTTTACACATGGGTTACAGTGTAAAAAAAATGAAGCATAATTTTTTTGCCATTAAATGGCACAACTGACCAAGGATCATCAAAATACATTAAGAAGAAAAGCCAAAATATGCAAGAAAGCAGAGGAATCTTCAAAATTAATTAATGATCTGAAAGGCTGTACAAGCACACAATATAGCAAACCAAAGCCATTGAAACAGGACATCAGGGCATCTGGATGAAATTCTGCACAATCTTAAAAATATAATAGGCAATTGTTTAATCTTCAGGACAATGACAAAGCACTTGCTATCAGTGGTAAATTTTGCTTTCAACTAAGTAAATCAGCAACTAATAAAATATTGGGATTGATAATTCACATTAAATCTTTGAATTTCTTATATGAAGGAGGCAGCCAATGTAGTTTCAGAAAGGCGTAGATTCTGCCTGTCTCATCTCCCTCATAGTTTTCAGAGATGTAATCCCTGTGAAATGTTGGAAAGCCCTTATAATATAGCATAACAGAGTAGAAACCTGCCTTTGATGGTAGTGCAAAACGAGCAATATTGATTTCAAATGAATTGAGTATCAGACGGTGCATATAATAGGCAACCAATGGAAAAATGATAACATTATGCTTCTCCCCAAGACAAATTTCTATGACATTATAGCCACGCTTTGCGAAACCTTTAGTAAAGCTCCACATGAAATGCTGTCACACCAGCTTAAAGGGGGATAAGCAATAGATTGAAGGAGAAAACACAATTTAATGGAATGGAGTCAGGTAGAGAGGTTTTATTGATTAGAATCCCAGGGATCAGTGTTGGGGAACCAACTATTTCTGATCTACATCAATGACCTGGGCCTGGATTTTTGCTCCCAGGTCGGGAGCAGAGAGTTGGAGCGTTCCCCGCCTTCGCAAACCCAACAGTGGGAGAAAGTGCCCTGGAAGGGTAGATTTTCAGTCCAAGGTGATGGGGTTCTCTGAAATTCAGGCCTGTGGCCCTTGGAGTGGGCTTGGAGGCCGCTGGTGTGGAGGCGACCTAGCCGGAAGGCTTGCCTCTGTGCTATGGCACTGTGTCTAAGATGTTTTTAAAAAGCAATAAAACAAAAAACAGCTCTCCAGCCCTCACCCCTCAAACCCCTTACCCCCACACACTCCCCATGCCTCCTCACCCTCACACACACTCCCCATGCCAACCTATGCCACCTTATATCTTCTACCCACCCCATGGTCCCTCATGTTCTCCATGCCAACCTATGCCCTTCCACTCACCCCCATAACCCCTCATACCCCATGCCAACCTATGCCCCTCTAACCACCACCATTTTTCCTTACACCTAGCATGTCATCTCACCCAGTATCAACCTTGGGCAGACCTCAGGACCCATGCTGAGATTAAATAAAATAAAGTGCTAAATGTCTATTGCAGGTTTTATTTAAAAAAACACTCATTCATAAAAACCCATACACTATGTTTACTTCTTTCAACTACACCCTTATAAAAACAAACACATCATTCAAGTGCTTAATTGCTTCTAAAAAAAATGGGAATTTATAGTCCCATGTCAAAGAGTCTATAACCACTTGGAGTTGTCAATCAAACAGTGAAATGGCAGGCAGCCTATATTTCTAATGGAAGGCTGTGAAATCAATCATGCAGCTCTTATCCAGTAATGGTAACCCTCAGGATTATGTCAACAGATAGAATGAAATAGCAAGCAACGATTTATTTTAAACACTGCAGGCATTTGTTTCAAAGAGTTAAAGGGCAGGAGCTTTAAATTTCTGACAACATGACAGTTTCTTCTGACAATTCATTTTGACAGTTGCCTTTAACAGTTCATTTTGACACTTTCCACAGTTGTTCCTGACAGCTCATTTTGATACCTCTGACAGTTCCAATGAGCTTAACAATTAATGAGTTTACGCACTTCTTAAGTGCATTCATGACCACTATTTACGATCCCTGAGGGCAGCGTACCTCTCCAAAGAGGCACCTGACCTCCCCCATAGTTGTCCCAGGACCATATCCAAAGGAGTACCCTAACTCTCTATTATGTTCCTTCTGTTGGGTCGCTCAGCGAACACGGTTGCATGTCTATCTACTGGTGAATGAGTTGGTAAACAGGATACTGCAGAAGCAGAGATCACTGTAAGATGAAGTACATGCTGTTTATTAACACAAATATCAGAGCACTAATGCATGTGTGCTTCTCAAACCAGGCGCTATTCAAAACCACTGATTAACATTGTAGCCCGCACTACACAGCAATTGGGGAATACAATCACATGGTCAATCTGCTCACATTCTCTTAAAGGCATATTGCACCTCAGATTACCATATCCCTCCCCCTTTACTCAAGAGTACAATTTACAATCTTCACAATATATCAACTAATTACATAAATAAACTATTTACAAATTCAGTCTCTCTGGAGGCTTCTTCAAACGTGTCGAACCTTGTAGTTCTATGGCTTTGGATGGCTTATACGAGGCTTCCCTCTCAGGAGTCACCTGTCCACTAGGCTCTCCAGTAGGAATCTGTAAGTTTGTTTTTTCGATTCCTACAGGCATTTCCAAACCAAGTGGAGTTCCTTCCACATGTGGTGTAGACTCCAACAGGAATGCTTGTAGATCTGTTTCCCTTCCCCTGAAGTGGTCTACGTGCCTCCTAATTATCCAACCTTTGACCGATATGTGATAGGAAAGGGGTCCTGTCAATGCACTAGCTTCACCTGATAGCCATTTAGACCCATCTCCAAAGTTCTTTGCAAAAACTGTGTCTCCAAAAGTGAAGTTTCTTTCATGACTATGGTAATTTTGTCCATTTTTCTGGGCCTCCTGACTTCTCTCTACCCTCCCCCCTAAATTCAGCCTTATGAGACTCAAATGTGTCCTGAGATGTCTCTTCGTCAATAACTCTGCAGGGGCAATACCCGTGGTCGTGTGTGGCATAGTCCTATAGCTGAGTAGGAAACATGATTATCAGGTTGCAATAGAGTCTCCGTCCAGTTTTTTCATTCCGGACTTGAAGGTCTGAACTGCCCTATCGGCCATACCATTGGATTCAGGGTGGTATGGTGAAGCCATAGCATGAGGCTTGTAAATCTTTGGAATCCCCTGCTGGAGAATGCTGTTCCATTATCAGACACAATTATCTCTGGTAATTAGTGTATCACAAAACTCTTGACGCAATCTGTCTATGGTGGAGGCAGATGTCAGTGTTCCTATCTCATATGCATCCATCCATTTCAAGTGAGCGTCTATAATCAAGAGGAACATTGTGCCCAAAAAAGACCCCACGTAGTCAGCGTGGAAGCAGACCCATGACCTTCCTGGCCATTCCCAGGGATGCAATGGAGCAGAAGGGGGCTATTGCTGTACCTGTTGGCACTGTATGCATCTCTTGACTAAGTTTCTGATTTCTGTCCGTCCCTGGCCCTCATAAGTAACTGCACACCAACATTTTCATTTTAGAGATGCTAGTGTGAGCACTACATAATTCAGTCAATAATGGGCCTCCTTCCTCTCAGAGGCACAATGACTCTTGCTCCCCACAACAAGATGCCATCCTGGCACGTGAGCTCACATCTCCTATTAAAATAGGGCTTCAATTCATCAGACTTTGGCTGGTTAGACCAATACTGTAAGACTTGTTCCCTTAGTTGAGACAAAACTGGATCGCGGTCTGTCCACTCTCTTATTTTTTTGGTTTGCACTGGTGACGAATCCAGAAAGTTTAATAACAAGACAAGTTCTTGAGGAATTGAGACATTTACATTGCTGTCTTTTAGAGGTAATCTGCTCAGTGCATTGGCAATTTCAATCTGGCTTCCAGGCCAGTGGATAAAAGTATATTTGGTAAGCAGCGAGAATCTGTGCCCACCTTTGGTGTGCACAGAAGCAATTGGGAGTATTGCCTTATCTTCCCCAAACAAACCTAATAGTGGCTTGTGATCAGATACAACAGTGAATTGATGATATTGGATGTAATGGTGGAACTTTTTAATGCCAAATACAATGGATAAGCCTTCTTTCTCTATTTGTGAGTAACTTTGTTCTGCAACACTCAGTGCTCTTGAGATGTAATCAATGGGCCGTTTGGAGTCATCCACCATCTGGTGGGAGAGTACTGCCCCTACTCCATAAGGGGATGCATAGCAGGTTAAAGTTAATTCTTTCTTTGGGTTGAAATGTACCAACAGGGCCGATGAATGTAACAACTGCTTTACTGTTGTAAAAACCTGTTGTTGTGGAGCTTGCCAAGTCCACCCTGTGGTTTTTCTTGAGTAAACCGTAAAATGCAGCCAGTACTGCTGACAAATTTGGGAGAAAACAGCCATAATAGTTAATCATTCCCAAGAAGGACTTGAGTTCTATGGCGTTTTTCGGTAATATTGCCTCACGAATAGCTCTCACCTTGTCTTTTACTGGATGAAGGCCCTGCAAGTTGACTGTATGGCCCAGGTAGTCCGCTTCTTTTGCTTTTACATTTTTCCCTTTTCAAACCTAATCCAGCTTGTGAGAAATGCTTCAACACCTCTTCCAGATTAGCCAGGTGTTCTTTATCACTTAGTCCTGTTGCTAGGAGGACATCATCAAGATAAACCACAACATGGGGCAAACCTTGAAATTTTCCATTGTCTGTTGGAAAGTGGCACAAGCCAATGAGACTCTGAAGGGTAACCGGGTAAATTGGCATAACCCTCTATGTGTGATGATAGTCACAAGATCCTGAGAGGCTTTTTCTAGCTTGACTTGCTGGTAAGCGTGGCTCATGTCAAGTTTCATATATGGGGTTCCCGCTGCCAGCTTGGAGTGTAATTCATCAATTTTCGGTATTGGGTGCGTGTCAAGTCTGGCTATTTTGTTAACGGTCAATTTGTAGTCCCTGCATATTCGCACACTCTGGTCAGGCTTTAGTACTGGGACTATGGGTGCTGCCCATTCGACTTCAACTTTTTCTCGTAATGCATAGGGGACTGGCCTCGCCTTCAAGAATCTGGGGGTAGCCCCAGGATCCACATGGATTTTAACTTGCAGCCCCTGACTCTTCCCAAGTTCTTCCCTGAAAATGGAGGCATATTTCGGTAATAATTCTTGCAGGTCTTTCATTCCGAGTTGAAAAATCTCAGTCCACTCCAACTTAATTTCCTCAAGCCAGTTCCGACTGAGTAGACTTGGACCATCCCCTGCTACCATTATCAGGGGTTTTTAACAGACTGATTTCCATACTGTACTGGAAGCTTGCTTATACCTCTTACTAGTATGTCTTCACCAGTATAGGTCTTTAATTTAGCATCTGAATTTTCCAGATTTAATGAGTGGTCTCCTCCATTTCAGATATTTGAATGTATGTTCCCCTATAACTGTCATGGACGTCCCTGTATCCACCTCCATTTGGATGAGTTTCCCATTGACTTTCACTGTCACGTAGATTGGCTTTGTTTTACTCATTTTTAAGTTGTGTGGTGAGTAAATATCTGACTCTGTTCCTTCTGGTTCCTCTATTATGTGGATTTCACGATTTCTGCCTTTTTGCTTAAGGTTTTGTCTTAATCTGTCTTTGCAATATTGCATAATGTGTCCATTACAATGGCAGAAACACTTGATTCTTTTAAATTTTCATTTGCTTACAGGCTGTCTGGTTCCATTTTTGTCATTATTATTGTAGGTTTTCCCCGTTAAACCATTGCTTTTTGTTGGTCTGTTAATGGTGGCTGTTTCCCGCCTTTCTGCGGAGCCCAGTACTTTGGTGCCATTTCCAACCAGTGTTTCCTTCCCGACAAGAAGGATGGTACCACTGTGTGCTCCCTTGATTGTTTCTGAATCCTTGACTGTGCTCTTCATTGTGAACACCAACTCCAGCACCTTGCTGACGTCTAAATTCGTTTCTGACGACAACCATTTTTGAATGGCGTCTTCATGAATCCCATATACCAGTTGGTCTCTTAACCTGTCATAAATCAACATCATAGAGCTCTGTCAGTTGTTTTAAAGCTGCTACACAACAAGAGTCTGTCTCTCCAGAGTTGCGACACCTTGAATTGAATTTAAAACACTGAGTTGTTACCAAGGGTTTTGGCTGAAAGTGGCTTTTCACAAGATTTACCAACTCATCAAAGCTCTTGGAATCTGGGGCGTTTGGTGCCTTTAGACTATGAATTTGGCCGTATGTTTTAATGCCACATGTCAATAAGAGGACCGCTCACTTCTCCTTCTCCCCTGATATGTCAATGGCCAAAGAGAAGAACACAAGGCATTCAATATAATGTGTCCAGTCATCAGTGGCCTGATGAAACAGTTCGATATGGTCAAACTGTGGCATACAGGAGAGAGATAGCATCTATGGCTATGATGAAGGCTGTACTTACAATCACCTTGTAAGGTACAGCTGATTTACATCTGTTCAATTTTCACGGCTTTCTTTGGAGTTGTCAGCTGGTTGTGTTTTGCCTCGTCGTGTTCCTCCTTTCGGCCGCTTTGCTCAGTGAACACAGTTGCACACCTATCTACTGGTGAGTGACTTGGTAAACAAGATACTGTGGACACACAGGCCACTATAAGATGAAGCACCTGCTGTTTATTAACACAAGTAACAGAGCACTAACACGTGTGCTTCTTAAACCAGACCCTATTCTAAACTATTGATTAGCATTGTAGCCCATGCTACGCAGCAATTGGGTAATGCAGTCACGTGGTCAATCTGCTCACATCCTCTTAAAGGTGTATTGCATCTCAAATTACCACACTCTTCAACAGACTCTACAAATTTCTGACCTGCTCCTACCAGGTCTAACCTGTGTACATTGTATTTCACACATGGTACCTCCAAACAACACCTGTATCAGGAAAATCAGCCTTTTATGCTCCAGGCTGGGAGGCAGAAAGCAGCTACTAAGTAAGTTATTTTAAACACCTTGGAATTGCAGCAGGAACAGAAGTACTCATTCAGGGGCATCAGCGCTTGGATCGCAGCATGTGTTCACTCTTGATCATTGGAACAGATTTCCCTAAAGTAACAGAACTGCTTCTGTAATTAAAATGTATCACTATGATTAAGGCTAGCAGATATAGATTCAGTGAGTTTGACTTCTGCTGCCTCTGTTGAAGCATTATTAGCTAGTTTAATTGATGTATTGGAGATTTGACAATAGTTTTTCATCATTAGATCTGATTTCATGCCAGGAAAGGAACAGTGCACAGAATAAAGCATACACTGGCAATACTAATTAATGCTGACCTGCTAACATATATCTAGTTAAGATTTTATCAGCAAATTGAAGTCCTAGGGATTTACCAATTATGCATGGCTAATCCACTAATTGTGGTGATATCATTCATTATTCTTTCCAAAACCAAATGACAAATTTTAAAGACCAGTGTGTTCTAAGGGAAACAAAAACTGTTTTATTTTAAAATCTTATCTGCTGGTGCAGTCTTAAGTTTGCATGCTCTGTCCCTTCCTGCCATGCTCTGATTATCACTTCTCTTATTGCTACATTACTCTCTTGCCTTGTCATCTCTCTTTAATTGATCACACCTCTCACTTGATCCCTTGCCTCCACTATTTAGTTTAAAGTCCTCACTACCACCCTAGTTGTATGATTCGCCAGAACACTGGCCCCAGCATGGTTCAGATGAGGACCATCCTAAGGGTACAGTTCCCACTTTCTCCAATGCTGGTACCAGTGCCTCATGAACCAAAACCTATTCCTCCCACATCACTCTTTGGGCCCCACATTTAGCTTCCTAATCTTATTTACCCTATACCAATTTGCTCCTGGCTCAAGTAATAATCCAGAGATTATTATCTTTGAAGTCCTGCTTTTTAATATAGCCCCTAATGGTCACTTAAGGGCCTAAATTGGCCTCCTGATGGGAATGCCATCCTCAGCCCTTTCTGCCCTGGAATTAATGGACAGAGTCAGCAAGGCGACATGCTATCCACCCTAAGCATTCATGCCCCATTTATATGGCCTCCCCCACCTCCCAGCCTGCTGCTGGGGTTGGAGGGTGGGAGTGCATTAAATGCCACCCATTGTTCCTGTGCATCTGTGAAAATTGCAGAGAATTCACTTTTTGTGTCAAAATATAAGCAGTGGAACAATCAGCATGATCGTCACATATATATTCAAGGCAGGTTCTACTTTCATCGACAGGAGCACAGATTAGTGAATTGGGCTTTAGTTTCATAGTCTTTTCTTTGATCTACACCCCTGACTGGTGAAGCACTATGTTGGGAGTAGAAGATCACAGAATTTACTTACAAAGACAATCAAGAGATATCTGTATCAGAAACTGCACATCTAAATACAAGTTTGTACATAGTCTAATGGTCATTTTTAACAAACTCTGAAGAACACACCATTTTTCAACTGTAAAAATTGAACATTAAAACTCAAAAGTTTGTGAAGCCTTTACCTTGATCTTCCCAAGCTCAGCTGTTTATTTATTCATGAAGTGATATGACTGTAGATTGTGCTCTACTGACTATTCTCTATTTCCTTTCACAACTGCCTTACAGGTCCCCAGTGAGTGTAATAATGCTTGGTGATTTCCTCATGTACTGACTTGAATTAAATAATTATAGGAAAATCATTTTTCAGCAAAAAAACAAGTCTCAGAATGCTGCAATGAAAAATGGCCAGTTTGATGTCACTGAAAGATAGTGTCACACTAGATATACTGATAGACATAGCTACAGCAAATGTAGTCTTGACATTCATCTTAATCATAAAAACAAACTAGACACCAATTAAGCACAGCAAATTTTTAAGACTGATTGACAGAGTGGGTAATTTACATTTTACATGCAGCTTTTAAATAAAGGAAACCAATTTTTATATTTTAGCTTCAATAGGAACATCAGAGACAGAAGGAAATAGAACATAAAATTGCTAAAAACAATGGGCAGAATTGTCCGTGCCAGCTGGCATCGGGCGACATGGCGTGTGTGAGCAGACAATATGGTGGGAAGGCCAAAAATTGGTTTCACATCGTCATGAAACACGTTTGCAACCACTTGCTCTGCCTGTCAATGGTGGGCCGTGTTTCCCACTGCTGGACGTCGGGAACTTCATTGTAATACATCTGCATCTCACTATAAGCCCAGCTCGCTGCAATCAGCCCCCTGCTGGATCAGCGGCGCACGTTTCACAACAACATTTATAAGGTGTGCACCTGGCGAGCTGCACTTCAAAGGGAACTCGGAACTGAGCGCACAGTAACATTGTGCAGGGCTCGCGAGAGTAGCCTATTGGACCTCAAGATTGAGGTGCCGCGCATTCAGGTGAGGACACGGGCAAGTAGCTTTTTCCCTCTGGCAGACCATGTGGTGTCAGAGCAAGGGGTCCCCTGAGGCTGAGGTGGGTTGTGGGGGCAAGGGCTGCTCTGCAGTTGAGGCAAATTGGAGAGGGACAAGGGCTGCACTCTGGCTAAGGCAAGTTGGGGAGGGGCAAGGGCTACATTCCGGTTGAGGCAAGTTGGGTTTGGGGGCAAGCGCAGCATTCCAGTTGATGGTAATGCAAAAGCACGTGCGGGGGTGGGGGGGGTGGGTGGTGGCGTGAGGGAAGCGGCCACACATTAGCAAAGCCTTGTATAAAGTGGCCATTCCTCCACAGCTGAGACAGTTCAGGTGCAGCCACACTGACATGCTTGGAGTAGGGCCTCTAGATCATATGCCCACTCAAACAACGTAGGGGCCAGAAAGTGCCACCAAATGCTCCAGAGCTTTTCACCCCTCAGGGTGAAAACTAATAAGACTGCAAACTAATAAGCGTTTTAATGCACTGCAGAAAAATTGGATGACTGGGCATGTTGTACAATCCCCTTGCGAAAGCTGGTCATGGAGCAGTCATTGGTGGAGGCGCTCACAGCCCCTTGCAATGTCATCAGCCCAGTTTGGACCAATCTCCCCCATGGTTCAATCTAACAGTGCAGCCTTGCAGTGTGGGTTAGGAGAATACCTGCGCTTGAGCTGAGGGCACAGCATGTAGTCCAATGGGCAAAGCTGCAGCTAATTGGTTGGGTGGAATGGGTGGAGAGGGTGGAGTTTCGGGCAGCCATGCAGTGCTCTAAACTCTGGTCATCCAAGTGGTTGCCAGCACTCTCCGGGATGCGTGAAGGGGCCTTCAGACTTAACCTAGAGAGGTTCTTAGAATACACAAGCTAACCCATGTGACTCTGTCTTTCATCCTGCAGACATGGAGCCTGGTGACCTAGCTGTATGCCTCATGGCTCATGGAGAGCGGAGACAAAGGAGAAGAGAGCAACTGAGGCGCCCGGCTGGGCATAGGGAGTAGCAGCACCCTCAGGAAGAAGGAGCAGCTGGGGCTCCTGCTCATGCCACCGAGGAGCCACAGCAAGCATCACTGTTTGGCACCTAGTTAGACCAAGAGCCTATAGATACTGCCTTTCATTTCTGCAGATGACCGAGAGCCATTGCCACAGAAGACTGTACGTATTTACGGAACTTGTTGGTCACGTCTTCCACCTGCTGCAGGATTTGCTGCCTCAGGGAAATGGAGGGTGTCCACTGCCAGTGGCTGTGAAAGTGGCCGCAGTGCTCAATTTTTATGCTGACAGCTCCTTTCAGGGCTCCACAGGTGACCTCTGTGGGATAACACAAGCCTCCACTCACAAATACATCCGTGAGGTCACAAAGGCACTTTGCCTGGGACCAGGAAAACCAGGATGCAAGAGCAATTGGGTTCACTCAGATGTCTGGTTTCCCACAGGTGCAGGCTGCCATCAATTGCACTCATGTGAGGCCCAGATCTGCATCGTAAAAATAACTATGTCAACCGTAAGGATTTCCACTCACTGTATGTTCAGCTAGTGTGCATCCTACAGGCCTGCACATGGTTCCCAGGAAGTGTCCACGACTCCTACATCCTTAGCAGGTCTCAGTTGCCTGATGTCTTCCTGGGTCCAAAGGCGATGCAGGGATGGCTCCTCAGGGACAGACGATGTGGTTGATGATGCCTGTGTGGTGGCCTCAGACTGCAGCAGAGAGATGGTACAACAAGCTTATGTTGCAACTCACGCCTTGGTGGATCAAACCATCGGAATATTGAAAATGAGGTCCCGGTGTCTGGACAAGTCCATTGGAGCCCTGCAATATAGTCTGCAGAGTGTGTCACTCATCATCGTCACTGGCTGCGCCCTTCACAACCTCACGCTGCAAAGGGGAGAGGAGCTGGCTGAGGGGGAGATGGAGGAGCTGGAAGTCTCCTCCAAAGAGGAGGATGTCGACAGGGATGAGAATGAGGACGAAGGTGAGGATAACAGCAATGAGGCCATTGCACTGGCCTGAAGAGGCAGGCACGCTGGGGAGGCTGTCATAGCTGCTAGATTTGTGGAGGATGATGACAACATGCAGAGAGGAGACACCATGGATTCTCACATTGCCTCTGTGAAGATTTGACTCCAGTCTGGCTTATGGCAGCGCACATACCCTCTGTAATAAAGCTCCTGTCACACAGACACAGTGGAGGCCCTAATCATTGCTTGATTCCAGGAGGATGATGATGACATGCAGTGAGGACACTCCATAGATCTTCACATTGCCTCTGTGAATGTCTGACTTCCTGTCTGTCTGAGGGCAACTCGCTTGTGCTCTGTGGTCAGGCAGACGCAGCCGTGAAACTTTAAATGCACCTGATCCTTTGTCAGCCTTCAGCACCTGACCCCTTCAGGAGCACAGCATCACCGGTCACAGATGCTGTGGAGGGCAGCCTTACCTCAAAAGTGCTGAGAGCACACAGAAAGAATGAAAGAACTCTGACTCCTGCACATAACATTCTGGCAGCAATGACCAGCACTGCCGAGGTGTAGGCATCACTGATGTGTCCAGTGAGTGTGAAGCCGAATGATCACTTTGGTCTGAAGGTTAGACAGGGCCTCGACTGAGACACCTGCCTTTATCTTGTGCAGGAACCAAGGTTTCACATCTGAGTGGTACAAACACTGCTCATCATAACAAGGAGTCATAGGCAGGGAAACAAAAACAGAATTACCTGGAAAAACTCAGCAGGTCTGGCAGCATCGGCGGAGAAGAAAAGAGTTGACGTTTCGAGTCCTCATGACCCTTCGATAGTTCAGGACATTATTCACTTTTCCCAGAGGGCTGGTCTGTGGAGCGCCTTCCTGTCTCTTGACCGGGAGAAGGCATTCAACAGGGTGGGTCACGAATACTTATTCAGGACTCTGCGAGAATTTGGGTTTGGGGCACATTTCATCATCTGGTTCCGACTTCTGTACACTGCTGCAGAGTGGTTGGTTAAGGTTAACGGGTCCCTGACGGCGCCCCTTCGCTTTGGGAGGGGAGTGCGTCAGGGCTGCCCCCTGTCTGGCCAATTGTATTCTATTTGCGTGGAGCCTTTCCTGCACCTCTTGCAGAGGAGGTTGTCAGGATTGGTTCATTGCGGGCCAGGCATCAGGGTGGTCCTCTGCTTCTGCTGATGAAGTGCTCCTCATGTTCACCAAACTGGCTCACCTGTGGAGGATGCGCGAGTGCCAGGAGGTCTACTCTGCCGCATCCTCTGCCAGAATCAAATGAGGCAAATGTTCTGGTCTCCTGGTCAGTCAGTGGCAGATAGATCCCCTACCCGAGGAACTCAGGCTTTTCAACTGGAGCAGGACCAGCCTCCTCTACCTGGGGGTCCACCTCTGCCCTGCTGAGGAATCCTGGCTGGCGCACTAGCAAGAGCTGAAGACCAAAGTCACCACTTGCCTGCGGCGGTGGACAGGACTGCTCCGAGTGCTGTCTTACCGGGGTCGAGTTCTGGTCATAAACCAGCTGATTGCCGCCATGTTGTGGTACCGGCTGGTCACTTTGACCCCTCCCCTGGATTTTGTCACAATAATCCAGAGAATGCTCATCGACTTTTTCTGGGACAAAAGGCTGCACTAGGTCACTGCTGAGGTTCTGAGTCTCCCGCTTAGGGAGTGCAGTCATGCGCTGGTGTGCCTACACACTCAGGTGGCAACTTTCCGTCTTCAGGCTCTGCAGCGATACCTTTACATACAGCCCCCTCTGAGATGGTGTGCCCTGGCGTTGTATTTCTTCAGCTGGGTGCATGGGCTGTGTTATGAGGTGCAGTTCCTGTTTATAGACCTGAGGGACCTTGCAGGCGTTGCCCATCTTTTACCAGGGCCTGATCTAAGTCTGGAACATGGTCACCTCGCAACACAGCTCTCCGCCATCAGAAGTAGTAGCTATCGTCAGAGAGCAGCTACTCAGGAATCCACCCCTCCACCCTTTTCAGTGGCTGGCGGGGAGGCTGTGGCTGGTGGGGTGACCAGGATTGGGTACGTGCTGGGTGGGGGAGGAGTGGGCTGGATGATAATACAGGAGTTGGCGTGTTGTGTGTCCCTGGGTGTCCGGTTTGTGACCAATGCCTTTCAAGAACTCAGGACGGTTGTTCTTGGCCCCAACTTCATACTGGGCCTTGAGGTGGTGCAGGTGTGCGGTGGTCTTCCATCTGAGCGTACCCCTGCTTGCATGGAATTCCACATTGGCCCCAAGACCCGAACCCTCCCTTGGGAGCTGGTGCCCTGCAACCTGAGTAGCCTCACGGAAATGCCCTTTAGCATGGTGCGGACGGGTTTCATATATGGGCCGATGCACACCCTTCACTTCCTTGCCCTCACCTGCCACTCGGACATGCCCTGACGTGCCTTGTTGCCGTCCAGTGGCAGAGGTCCCCAGTGGGGGGCCCCCTATAATGGTGTCCCCCTGCTTTCCATTGGGGAACTGGGGTGGAGGGTGTTGCACACAGCAGTCCCATACAATTGTAGGTTGTGTCAGTTCATGGGCTCCCAAGATGCCTGCATCTTTTGCAGCCATGTGGAGTCCGTGGGCCATATCTATGTTAATTGTTGTAGGCTGCACCCCCTTTTTAGTTTCTTGAAAAACCTTTTACTGTTGTTTTGTTTGGACTTCAGTCCCATGCTCCTGATCTAAGGGCACTCAGTGTGGAGGCGGGCGGCAGGAGGGAGGAGGACCTCCTCGTGAACCTGCTCTTGGGCTTGGCCAAGTTGGCCATTAACAGGTCCAGGCAGCGGGTGATCAAAGGGGTCGTCTGACCTGACTGTCTGCGCCTCTTCCATGGTTATATTCACGGCCGTGTGTACTTAGAGAGGGAGCACACGGTGTCCACTGGCACCATTGAGGCATTCCATGCTCGGTAGGCACCGCGGGGACTGGGTGCTTTATAGACTCCCTGAATCACATTTTGAATTTATGTTGTTAAGTATCCTTTGCATTTTGTCTTCTGTTTTTGCAGTTTCCCTTTAAGGGCCTGCTTTTACTTTTCCCCTGATTTTGTTAACTTAGTTTAATTGTTTTGACTCAAACGAGTTACATCTTTCTTAACCTTCCTAACACTGCCACTAGGTTCTCCCCCCACATCCACATTAGAGTTGGAGGCAGCCTGTTGACTGCTATGCCATGACTGTGATGACCTTGACAAGTGTCCTCTGGAGGGCTGTGACCTGGAGGTCCCTGGTCTGCTTTTGGGGTCCTGTTATGTGGCAGTGGCACCCTCCTTAGCCTGTAGAGCTGGAGATGCTGGGGTCACAGGAAGAGGGGATTCAGATTGGCCAGACAGTCCCGGACTCACCTTGGTGATGGCCCGGGATGTGCACCTGCTGATCCTCCTCCCTATGGGTGTTTGAGGGACCCTGACTGACTCTATGAGGAGAAGGGGAAGTTGGAGTGAGATCAAGCTGCCCCACACCCCTCTTGCATTGACACTGTTGGAGACCAAATATGGCATCATTTCAGCCTGAGAAGCAGTGTTGAACCGATGTCTGGATCAAGGTCTCCACGGCAGGCACCATCCTACCAGTGTTGACCTCAATGTATTGGCATACCGGAGCTATCACCTCAGACTGAAGATGGACGGACTCCTCCATCTTGTCTTGCAATCTGAGGACTGCAGTGGAAATCGCTTCCTGATGTTCCCAACTTGCCTATGCAGCTCCAGTAGATTTGACTAGAGTCCAAAGGTTTGTCATCTGACTCAAACTTGGCAGATTTCTGGCCTCCAGCAATCTTCCAAGCACCAGAAATATTGGACATCCCTGCATCTGCCTGCTGTGGATCAGGCAGTGCAATGTGCTCACCAGATTGTGACCCCAGGGATACTCTAGAATTAGGTTCCACCAAGGTTTGTGTCTCTGCACTGGTGAAGGATGTGGGTGAGCGCTGTGGCGGGACTTCAATTGAAGTCTCAGCAAATTCCTCTTTCGAGGTGTCTTCGGGGCTTGAGTTGAGGCCCTGGGTTGTGGACTCCCTTGTCTACCTCCCAGATGTGCCTTCAAAAGCAAGGAAAGATAATTAGTACATGGCAGTGACCTGTGAAACATGACATATCACTCACATATCACTGCCTGCTGGACCCTCACTCGGTAGAGCAGCGCCAATCCCACCGTCAGCACAAGACCAGTCCAGATCTTTTTCAGTCAGCTGTATAGCTCTGTTTCCAAAGTCTATTAGAACCTTAATGTCTGGCATTCTTCCACTGGTAAGCAACCTCTCCCTCTTGTGCCAGCTTGTCCTGTATTAATACAGATAGAGAGAGTGTATTCAGGACGCCTGCCAAGCCAGATGATAAGTATGCCAGGCATGTGTGGGTGGTGAGTGGTCCCATAGCTGGGATGAGGACAATGAAGGTGAGTGTGAGAGAGTGAATGGTGATGTCCCTAGCACTGGCAGAGAGTGAAGGCCCTGTGGATGTGTGATGGGTTTGCGAGTGTGAGTTGAGTGCGTTGAGAAGAATGACTTACCCTGGTGGAACAGAGGAGATCATTCATCCTCTTGCAGCACTAGATGGCTGTCCTCTTTTGAAGGGAGTTGGTACTGACCACAGCTGCCAATGCTGCCTAAGCCCAGTTGGTCATGTTGCTGCCTCTTCTGCGGCCAGAGTGGGCATAGAAAGCATCCACAGTGTCCAAAAGGCACTGGAGGGACGCATTGATGAACCTGGGGGCTACAGTCTTCTTCAGTTTCAGGACCATGTCTTCATGCAGCAATGGTGGTCTGGAAGCGCTGAGATGTGTATTTGTGGCTGGACTTTAAGTATGGCACCTGGCATGATGCAGCGGTGAGGTGATGGCTGGTGGGTGAATGAGACCATGCATGCCATGGAAGTGGCATGTTTCCCGGGACTGCATAGATAAAGTGGCAGGTTTGGGACGATACCGCACTTAGTGCAAATCTAGGACAATTCTGCCCTATATCACTCTTCCTTCACTGTCGCTGGATAAAAATACTGGAACTCACTTCTTAATAGCACTGCAGATGTTTCTCCACCGCAGGAACTGCAACAGTTCAAGAAAATGATTTATCACCACCTTATCAAATCACACACTTACAAACCTATCCCACATCCACTGGGCCCTCACTCACTGCCAGTGCAAGGGACATTACCATTCACTCTCTTACACTCACCGTCATTGTCCTCATCCCGTCAATGGGACCACTCACCACGCACACAGGCCAGACATACCTATCACCTGGCCTGGCAGGCGCTCTGCTGACACTTTCTCAATCTCTATTCATGCAGGACAAGCTGGCACACAACATGAGGGAGAGGTCGCAGACCAGTGGCGGAATGTCTGAAACCAAGGTCCTCATGGATTTTGAAAACATTTTGAAAATTTTGAAAGCTGGCCAGAGAAGATCTAGACCAGTCCTGTGCTGATGGTGAGGTCGGTGCTGCTCTACCAAACGAGGGTCCAGTAGTGCAACATCCATCAGACAAGTATGCTGTGAGTGATGTGTCCTGTTTCACAAGCCACTGCCATGAACTAATTATCACTCCTTGATTTCACAGGTACATCTGCCAAACAGCTGATGGAACCCAAAACCCAGGGCCTCCAATTAAGTCCCGAAGGAAGCTCCGAAGAGGAATCTGGAGGCACCCCCCCCCGAAGTCCCAACTCAGCGTTCACCCACACCCTGCACCAGTGCAGAGACACACACCTCAGTGGAACCTAGCTTTAGAATAGTCCCGGGATCACAATCTGGTGAGCACAATGCACTGTCTGACCCATAGCAGGTGAAGGCAGGGACTTCCCAGGAGAAATCATGCCTGACACAGAGTGTGAAGATGATGGAGGTGAGAACTCCTCTGTCGTCTTCACACTTTGTAGGCCGTCAGGCATACAGCTAGTTCACCAGGCACCATGATCCTGATGTATTCCTCTTGCAGGATGAGAAGAGAGTGCAAGAGAAGGACCCTGAGCCAGGTAGTCAGCAGCACCTAGAGGAGAGTGCAAGAGGTAGATCCTCGAGGTGAGCGGTGAGAAAAAACAGCACGAGAAGCAGCGAGAGTTCGAGAGCAGAGTTGACTGAGGGAGTTCAGTGAGGAGGGAGGAGGTGCTCTTTCCTTTTCCTTACTACCTTTCCTCAGTAAGGTACCACAAGCCCCTGTTATTTGTCCAACTTAATTCCACAGCAATTGCAATCTTCAGTTCAGGTCTGGCATTTGATCATTGTCTCTGGGCAAGAGGATTGGCTCAAAATAGTATATTTTGAGTGAGAGGTGAGTGGGAGATGATAAAAGGGTGGATCAAGAGGCCTTCCTGCAGTGAGACCACTGGTAGAGTGTTGTCACGAACCACAACATGATGCGAGTGCAGGGAAAGCAGCTGACTGAGGATTATTTCTAATCTTTAAAGTAAAAGTAAGGTCTTTATTTTGTGTTTAATTCTCTGGGTTTTTTTTCTCTCTTTTTCTTAAAAATAGCTTGTTAAGTATAAGATTGATACTGGTGTGTAAAAAAATAATTACGATCAAATGTAAAGAGCAGAGGATCCTTCATGTGTAAAGGGCAGGAATACTAGATTAATTAATAAATTAAATTAAATATGGTAGTGATGACAGGACGGGTGATGTGTTGCTGCTGGACACCAAGGTGATCCAGAGTGAATACATTTGTAGTAAGTGTTTGCAGCTTGAGAAACTTTGGGTTTGAGTTGAGGAGCTGGAGTCTGAGATGCGGACATTGCGCCACATCAGGGAGGGGGAAAGACTTTGCTCCAGGAGGCGGTCACATCTCTCAGATTAGGTAATTTAAATTTGGCCTGTGATCAGGGACAGGAGGGTGTGGCTGCAGGTGAGGCAGGTATGGGGACCGGGGGGTGGTGTTCAAGGAACCTCGGCCCCTGTAATTGTCCAACAATTGCAAGGTCCTTGCAAGCTGTGTGGACGAGAGCGGGGACTGCAGGAGTATGAGTGAACTGACCACGGCACCATGATACAGCAAGCCATTCAAGTGGGGGGAAGAAATAGGACCATAGTCGTGGTAGGTGACAGTATAATTAGGGGGATAGATACTGTTCTCTGCATCCGTGAGCGTGAGTCCCGAAGGCTGTGTTGCCTGCCTGGTGCCAGGGTTAAGGACATCTTCTCAGAACTGGAGAGGAACTTGAAGTGGGAGAGTAGGGATCCAGTTGTCGTCCATGTTGGTACCAATGGCACTGATAGGACTAGGAAGGAAGTTCTGCTGAAAGAGTTTGAACAATTAGGAGTTAAATTAAAAAGCAGAACCTCCAAGGTAATAATCTCGGGATTACTACCTAAGCCACGGGCAAACTGGCTCTTAGGCAGCATGTGCAGGAACCCCAGCCGCCCTTTCTTCCTGAGGTTGCTGCTCCAGCCTCTGAGCAGCCAGGAGCCTCAGTCACTCACTCCTCTATCGTCTTCATACTTTATAGGCAATCAAGCATACAGTTAGTTCACCAGATTCTATGATCCTGATGTACTCCTCCTTAACCCCACCCCCCCCCAAAGCCCCTGAAGCTTGAAGTACAACAGACAATCCTGGTGAGTACTGCACCACATCACTATGTAATCACCTCCGAGTTCCCCTCAAAGTGCAGGCCGCCAAGTGCACGCATTTTATGTGCTGTTGTGAAACTTGTCAGCGTGCTTTCCAGCCAACATGGATGGATGATCCAGCAGAATGGGAGGACGATTCCAGTGAGCTGGCCTGATTATGATATGCAGATGTATTACAATGAGGTTCCTAACGTCCAAAGGCGGGAAATGATGCTGGGGCAAGCAGAAAATCGCGAACTGGTTTCCCACCATCATGAAACCAATTACACCATATTGTACGCTCATGCCACGCAACACGCCCAACACCAGCGGGCATGAAAATTTCTGCCCATTGTTCCAAATCAGCATGGTGTGTGGCTTGGATGGAAAATGCAGGTGGTGCTGTTCCAATGCTTCTGCTGCCCTTGTCCTTCTAGGTGGTAGAGGGCATGTGTTTGGAAAGTGTTCTAGAGGGAGCATTGGTGAGTTGCTGCAGTGCATCTTGTCTATAGTACACAGTGCTGCCACTGTGCTTCGGTGGTAGATGAAGTGAATGTTTAAGTTGGTGGATAGACTGCAAATCAAGCGGGCTGCCTTAACCTGGATGGTGGAGCTTCTTGAGTATTGCTCATGCGGGCAAGTGGACAGCATTCCATTGCACTCCTAACTTGTGCCTTGTAGTTGGTGCACAGGCTTTGAGCTGTCAGGAGGTGAGTTACTCATCTCAGAAGTCCTAGGGAAGAATTTCCCCGTCGGCGAGCGGGGGCAGGGCCTGCTCGCTGATGCGTAAAATGAAGCGCAGTGACATTGGGCAGTTGTCCCCACGTCATCGTGCGTCATTTAGATTGTCAGTTCGGCGGGTGTGCAGCTGAGTCGGCTGCATACCAGCCAAACTGCCAAAGGCCTATTAAGGCCATTAAGAAAGTAATTAAAGTTGTTAAGAATGCTGCCCATCCAACCTTAAGGTTGGCGGGCAGGCGAAGAGCCCAGGCGGCCTTCACATTTTTCATGAAACCTCATCCATGGGTGGGATGAGGTTTCATGAAGGGTTTATTAATTCAATAACATTTTTTGAAAAAATTAATGAACATGTCCCAGCTCATGGAACATTTTCACATGAGGGGACGTGTCCTTAAAATTTTTTTTTCACTTTCATTAAATTCTCCAGAACTTAAACTAATCTCCCTGAGGCACCTCTGTGCCTCAAAGAGATTTCTGCGCTCTTTCATGTGCATGCACAACAGAGTGCAGGCCCCAACTCAGGGAATCCCCACCGCCTGCACATGGAGCATTCAGCGCTTCTGGATGTGTGTCACGCTGGGCGGGTCTTAATTGTCAGCGCGCGCCCGATTGGGGACGCCGATCGGGCTTGACTGCTCCTGCCCACCCCCGCACAACCTTCCTGACTGGGGGAAAATTTAACCCCTAGTGTCTGAGCTCTTGTAGCCACAGTATTTATATGGCTGGTCACGTTCAGTTTCTGGTCAATGGTAACCCCAGAATGTTGATAGTGGGAAAACCAGGCTGAATATAGAAGATTCAGAGGGGAATTAAAAAATAAATAAAATAAGCAGAGGAAGTATTAGCAGAGGCTAGCAGCTAACATAAAATGGTATCCAAAAACCTTCTATAGGCACATAAATGGTAGTAAAAGGAAGAGTGTGACTGATGAGGGACCAAAGAGGGGGTTTACACATGGAGGCATGGGGTATAGCTGAGGTATTAAATGAATACTTTGTATCTGTCTTTACCAAGGTAGAAGATGCTGCCCAGGTCATGGTGAAAGAGGAGGTAATTCAGACACTTGCAGGGTTTAAAATTAATTAGAAGGATACGCAGATTAAATAGTTGTAACAATGGACTCCATCTGAAAAGCCATGCACTTTTGTCACAAAATTTGTCCAAAAACTTCAAAGGATTATGGTCTGTATAAACAATTGTTTCTGATGAATTGTTTTCAACATGAATTTCAAAATGCTGCAATGCTAACACCAAACTCAAAGTCTCTTTTTCAATCATTGAATATATCCTTTGTTGTACATTCTGTTTTCGTGAAAAATACCCTATCGGTTTTTCAATTCCAGTGTCATCTTCTTGTAACAATGCAGCCCCAATGCCTATATCGCTTGCATCAATGGCCAACTTGAACTGCTTGGCATAATTGGGTACTGCCAAAACTGGTGTCGTAGTTAATACAGTTTTCAAACTATCGAATGACTTCTGACACTCCAGTGTTCATTGAAACTTCCTGTTCTTTTCAGTCAGTGGAGCAACAAGTTGGCTAAAATTTGGTACAAATTTCCAGAATAAACCCACTCATGCCCAGAAATCTCAAAACATCTCCTTTTGTTGTAGGCACTGGGGAATCCACGATAGCCTTGACGTTTGCATCTCGTGGAGCCACCCTACCATGTCCAATGGTTTGGCCTAGATACGTAACATGCACTTTTGCAAATTCACTTTTAGACAAGTTCATCACCAAATTAGCTCCTTGTAGTTGAGTAAATAATTCTTCCAGATGCAGTTCCTCTCACGCCTGACTGAAAACAATTGGATCATCAATATAAACTACACAATTGCTTAAATCTGCAATTACTTTGTCTGTCAGTCTTTGAAATGTAGCAGGTGCATTCTTCATACCAAATGGCCTGACTTTAAACTGATATAGCCCACTTGGGGTTATAAAAGCTGATATCTCCTTTGCCCTCTCAGATAATGGTACCTGCCAATATGCTTTTAGCAAGTCAATCTTTGTGATAAATATTGATTGTCTCACTTTCTCAATGCAATCCTCCAACCTTGGTAAGGGATATGAATCCGCTCTTGTTACTGCATTCACTTTTCAATAGTCCAGACACAGTCTTTGAGTTCCATCCTGTTTCGGTACCAGTACAATAGGCAAACTCCAGTTACTGCAACTAGACTCAATGATATCACTTCAAAGCATGAAATCAATTTCTTTTTGTACTTGTGATAACTTTGCCGGATTTAATCTATAAAGCTGTTGCCTTATTGAAGATAATATTCCTATACATACATCATGCAAAGCTAATTGTGTCTTCCCCAACCTATTTCCACAAATAGGTTTGTGTGACTGCAATAGCTTTTCCAAATCACTTTGACACTTGCTTGGAAGGTAACTCAATATTACATTTAAATTTTCAAGCACCCCTCATTATCCCTTTGATTCAAGGAATATCAATTTCAGAGTCCTGCACTTCTACCTCTCTCTCATCATCCACCATCACTAACATCCCTTTTTGTTCCCCTTCCTTGTCAAAGTACATTTTAAGCATATTTATATGACACACCCTCTGCTTCTTTCTTCTATCTGGACTATTTATTAAATAATTTACTTCACTCAATTTCTTTTCAATCCTGTAAGGGCCATAAATCTTGCATTTAATGAATCCCCTAGTTTAAGTAACAAAGCTAATACTTTCTCTGTAATACAAAGCTGCGAATTTTACCCTTCTTAGCTGCCTTCACTTTCATCACTTGCTGTGCTTTTCCTGTTATTTGACATGTATAACCGATTCTACAAAATTTGACTACATCCCTATGCAATCCTGCCCAAACAAAAATACCTTTGTATCTTTTCCTGTGTTTTCCTAATTTCTAAATGTCCCCCCCATTGGAATTTCATGAGCAACCTTCAGAATCTCATTTCTATACCTTAATGGGATAACAATCTGTTGCACCTCCCTCCAGCTTTCATTTGCTGAGACGTAATCCGACCCCCATTTTCTCACTAATATATTCCCTCAAAGGTAATAACATACTGGAATATATTTTGCTTCAGTTTATGAATAAGTTTTCTAATATAACGGTTTTAATGGCAAATAATTCTTCTGTAACTCCACTAACCTCTTTGAGTCAAACACTTCAACTGAACTGTCGTGCGTTCCTTCCTCCTGAACAATGTTATCAAATACAGTGCCAGTTAATTTGATTTTGACACCTTCTTCTTGCCTTTGAACTGCCTGATTATCTTGTTTATTTTGTTCCAAAGACAAAAATTGCTGGAAAAACTCAGCAGTCTGCATCTGTGGAGATTAAGACAGAGTTAACGTTTTGAGTCCGTATAACTCTTCATCTCATTAGAAGACAATCAGGAAACAATCCAGGATGTTCCTTCTGTAGAACTTCTGTTGAAAATACCTCTACAAGCTGCTCAACTACCACAGGCATCACCTGCATTTGCGATCCAGCTATATCGTTACCCAGAATAAATTGAATCCCTGCAATGGGCAATTTTTCCACCACTCCAGCTTTAACCCCACCATTCTTCCGTCTGCTCTTTAAATTTACTTTCCATAATGGAATAAATTTAGCATCTCCATGAACCCCATGTATTATTACCCTCTCCTGCAACACACCCTCTGAACAACAAATATCACTATCCCATAACATTAAGGATTGACTGGCCCCTGTCTCTCTTAAAATTTTAACATGTTTACCTACTCCACTCTGTAACACATGGAAAGGCTTTCCCTTCACATACAAAGTCTTTAAGCATTTCTGCAACCTGCTTCTCAGAATTCCCTTGAGTAAACTGTGTACACATTCCCACTCCTTTACCTTTCACTGATTCCCCCTGTTTCACCTGTACACAAAACATTGGTTTCTCCTGGACCTGAACCTCAGAACCCACAGTACTTTTACTTCCAGAGCTTTTCTGTACCCCAATAATTCCTACAGCTTTTTCCTGCAATCACCAACACACTGACTTTGTGTGCCCCAGTTTATTACGATGAAAACACCTCAGTTTTCCAATGTCACTTATACCTTCAGCACCTTCCTTTTTGTTCTGAGAAAAAAATTCCTGGCAATTTCCAGCTACTCATTCTCTTCCCTGACTACCTGACTTCTTTTTGCCTTGCCACTTTTTATCCTTCTCCGATTTGAAAGGGTGATGGAAAGAATGTTTAGCTCTAATATCTAACTCATAATCATCAGCTGCTTGTCTTAAAGAATCGACCCTCTGTTCCTACACATGAGTTCTCACTACTGAAGGGATAGAATCTTTAAATTCTTCCAAAAGAATGACTTCCCTAAGAGCTGCATATGTTGTCCATAATTCTAGTGCCTGTTTCTACAGGTCAAAATTACTTTGTTTTACTCTTTCAAGCTCAGTATAAGTTTGCCCAGGCTGTTTTCTCATATTCCTAAATTTCTGCCTGTATGCTTCAGGAACCAACTCATATGCACTCAAAATAGCTTTTTTCACCACATCATAATTTCTCGACATTTCTCTTGAAAGTGAGGCATATACCTCAAGCCCCCTACCTAATAACTTAGATTGTAATAATAATATCCAGTTTTCCTGTGGCCACTTCGTCTGTTTAGCTAGCTTCTCAAATGAAATAAGGAATGCTTCAATATTTGTTTCCTCAAACTTCGGAAGAGCTAGTACAAATGTAAACATATCCCCACTGGGTTCTACTCTGGAGACAAATCCTTCCCCACCTACTGAAGTCTTTTTTCTAACTGCCAAAATTTTCAGTTGGAACTCTCTTTCTCTCTCTCTCTTTCCTCATTCTCCATCTTCGCAATTTCCAATTCACTTATAAGAGCCATTTCTCTGCCCTTTGCTTCTAATTCAAACTTTTTCATTTGCAACTGAAGTCTCACTACCTCCAGCTGTGACTCACTGGTCTCAGGTTTCACTTCCAACTATAGATGCTGTTCTATACTTTTAACTAAATCAGATTTCCTAGTTTCTGCAGGTAACCTTATTCGTAACTTATCCGTGAACTCTGTTAACTTGGTTTTGGTTATTTTCTCCAATCCACCCAGAGTTATCTCTACTCCCAGACAAGTCTTAGGAATTGCCAAAGCCATTTTGCAGTCTCACCACTTCTAAAACACCTCACCAACTCCTGAATTCAAAATGCCTCTTGTACTTGTAAGCTTTAAGATTCACCAATTCCTAACCAATCAAGGAATTAGAAATATAATTTATCCCAACACAGCCCCCAATTGTTATGACTCATTGGTAAAGCGGAGTTATTTAAAAATTCCTGAGAGAAACTTTAAACAACTGTCATAACCAATAATTTTAAGTGTTATGTTTGAGATGCGACTCTAAACTCAGGATTCAGACCACTAGTTCTCGAGGTTTTACATAAAACTAAATGAAACATTTTGTTAATTTACACAGGGTAAAATATGTGCATATATGTCTATGAATGACTACTATCATAACTTTTAACAAATTACGAAATTAACCTCCATTAAGGCAATAGCAACTCATAGACTTAACCAAACACCAGGCAAAGCATTTTCACCTTAAAAATTCAAAATGAGGTTCCTTTCACTGTGGAGCCAGTTGGAGGCTTGCAGCTGCCTTTTGATCTTACATTGCCTCTGCTCTGTACACCCGAAAACTACAACAACTGATTGAATTCAAATTCTCATTGTCTCGCCAGTCTCTTTGAACTTTACCTTTTAACAATGAAACACCATTCATTGTACAAATTTTATTAGTAATATAAACATATGGCTTGGTAGCTGTTAGAAAGGTGTCAAGTTTTCACCCCACTTCTTGAATGCTCTATTCAAAAAATGCACATGCACACTATTTCTGTTACATATCAAAACTATCGAAACACCCAGGCTAGCTGGCTTTAATCCAATTAAGACACACCTGTAGAGTAAACTTCTATTTTAAAAGAAAAATATTTTCCAAAATTTTATACAGCTTCATAACACACACTTTTAAGGTAATTGGCAAAAAAAGCAACGGCAACAAGAGGAAAAACATTTTCATGCAGGGAATGTTTTGGATCTGGAATGCACTGCCTTAGAATGCGGTGAAGACAGATTCAATCGAGGCATTCAAGAAGGAACTGGATTATTATTTGGAAATGAAGAATGTGCAAGGCCAAGGGGAGAAGGCAGGGGAGAGGCACTAGGAAAATCGCTCCTTCAGAGAGCCAGCACAGACACTTTTGCCAAATGATCTCCTTCTGTGCTGTAACTATTCTATGATCTAACTTTCTGTCATCGACAAATTTGGTTTTGTGGTTTTCTATTCCATTATCTAAGTTATTAATAAACATGGCAGATGGTTGAGGTCCCATCACAGATCCTTGTGGCTCACTACTAGTTATATCCTGTCAATAAGAGTGTCTTCCCTTTATCCATATCCCATCGCTCTGCCAAATTCCTAATCAGGTCAATAATTTGCTTTGACTTTAGCTAACACTTTCTTTTGAGGAACATACCATGTACTTTCTGGAAGTCCATATGAGTAATATTCCCCTGTCCACTACTTCAAAAATTAAATTAGGTATAACCAGCCGGTACCCTTCACAAACCTGTGCTGACACTCTCTGAACAGCTGAAAATTTTCAAGATGTTCAGTCATCTTATCCTTAATTGTAGACTTTAGGTTTTCCTGCAAAACAGTTGTTAGGCTAGCTGACTTATAGTCCTTGGTTTCTGTCTGTCACCTTTCCAAAATAATGGAGTAACACAGTTTTCTATTCTAAAGGAACTGTTCCCAAATTAAGAGAACTTTTCTAGGGCATCGACAATGTTCTCACCTACTTTCTTGAAATCCCTGGGTTGGAAACGCATCTGATTGTGGGGGTGTAGTGATTGTAAGTAAAACATTTCATACTGTTTTGGGGATCTTGGTGGCTGTGCAGATGAATTAGACCTGAGTGGAGATAATCTTAGGGGTGGAGCTTTCTAGTCATGATCTCAGTACAAGCATGCAGCTTCATCACGAGCTCTGTAAATAAAGTTTACTGTTTCTAACAAGAAACCTGTCTGGTACAAGAGGCTTATTACATTTGACAACAAGGATAAAAAGCTCCAATGCTGCACCTTTCCTCTTGAATGTAAGTACTTCACTTTTTAATGGAAGGAAAAAAATTATACTCACCAGTCATGACATTATTCAGCAGAATCGACCCATATGACTAGTCTGTGGAAGACTGGAGTGAGTACATAGAGCTCTTAGGTTTCTACTTCATGGCGAATGAAGTAACAGCGGAGGAAAAACAGAAAGCGATTCTTCTCAGTGTCTGCGGGAGCAAGACATATAACCTCATACATAGAAGGATGGCCCCAAATGCGCCAAATTCCAGATCTTTTAACGAGCTAGTAGATCTCATTGAAGGCACATTTTCAGCCTAAGCCATTGGTGATCATGTAAAGCTGCAAGTTCAACTCTAGATTAAGCATCCCTGCTGAATCAATTGCAATGTATATCGTGAAGTTAAAACAGTTGACTGAGCACTGCGACTTCGGAGATACTCTCAATGACGTGCTGTGAGATTGTTTGGTTTGCGGCATATATGATGATGCCGTTCAGCACTGTTTACTTGCAGAAGTTATTATTGACCTACAGTGTGCCATGGAAATAGTACTAGCTATGGACAGCGCTGAGAGGGACTCACAGGCTTTGCAGAGTGCGCAACATGGCGCCGTTCTTGAGTTGGGGGGTGGGGCAAACACCAGAGAGATAGCTGCAAAGCTGGACGCAGTCCCTACCACTTGAAAAACAAAAGAGAAATACTGCAAGTGTCTCACCTGTAATTCAGAAATTAAATTGTTACCAATGTGGGGGTAACCAGGTACCGGAAACATGCAGGTTTAAAGAGGCAGAATGCCACTACTATCACAAAAAAGGGCATGTAATAGAGCAATGCAGGGTGAAATTGAGACAACCAATTAGTCGGCAGGCCAAGATGATTGAAATGCACAATATAAATGAACCAGTAGCGGCTGATACTGATATCTATTCCTTATACAATCTCAAGGCAAGGAAAACTGAACCAATCACCGTCACCCTTCAAGTAAATGGGAAGCCTCTAGTCATGGAGGTTAAAACAGGAGCATCGACCAAATGGTGGGAGAACACATCTTTAAATACCTGTACGTAGGTACCCAGCCACTGAATCTGGAGCAAACTGTGGCTCGGTTGAAGACGTATACTGGAGACACAATACTGGAGAGGTGAAAGGCATTGCTTCTGTAGCTGGATCCTACAGGCAACAGACAGCCCAGTTGCCAGTAATTGCTGTAACAGGTGAAGGACAGTGATTGATTGAAAGAAATTAAACTCAACTGGTCAGAAACTTTTCAAGTTAAAACCAGGAAGAAATACTGAGCTGTTAAAAAAGTATGACAGCATATTCTGAGACAAGTTGGGAAAAATGAAAAGTCTACAAGCAAAAATATACATAGATTCGGAGGTAACATTCGGGTGCTTTAAGGCCAAACCTGTGCCTTCCACCCTAAAGGAGAAGGTGGACGTGGAATTGTGCTGCTTAGAGAAGTTAGGAATAATCCAGCCACTCTAATTTTCAGAATGGGCAGCGCCCATAGTCCCTGTGATGAAACCAAATCAAAGCATTCGCATTTGCAGAGAACTGAGAACGAGTCTCCTATATTAAGCAAATATCCAATCCCAAGGATTGAAGATTTGTACACTAAACTTGCAGGCGGGAAATCCTACACCAAACTGGACATGAACCATGCATACCAACAGCTAGAGCTTGACAGCACATCTATAGGGTATGTGACAATCAAAACGTACAAGGGCCTGTACCAATATACACACCTACCCTTCAGTATGTCATCTGCCTGTGCTATTTTCCAAAGCACCATGGAAAGCCTACTACAAGGATTTCCCCGAGTTGCAGTGTACCTAGGCGACATCCTAATCACAGGATCAACAGAAGCCAAACATTTGGCCAACCTAGAAGAGATTTTGAAGAGATTTTTGGAGGATAGTGTATGATTGAAAAAAGAGAAGTATACTTTCCAAGTGGTTGAAGTCACTTATTTGGGTCATCGAGTGGATGCTCAAGGGTTGCTTCCAGTAGAGGAGAAAGTCAGGGCAATCAAGGAAGCATTGCCTCCTACCAGTGTCACTGAACTCAAGTCTTTTTTGGACAGGATAAGTTGTTATGGTTGCTTCTTGCCTAATTTGTCCACAGCATTCGCCGCTTTACACTTACTATTGAAGAAGAATCACAGGTGGTCTTGAAAGACACAACAAGAAGAAGCTTTCATGAATGTCAATAAGCTATTACACTCGTCATGCCTGCTAGTACACTATGACTGGAATGAATATTAACCTGTGATACATCTCCCTACAGAGCGGTATTGTCACACAAGATGGAAGATGGTTCTGAAAGGCCAATTAGCTATGTCTCCAGAACCCTCTTTGCAGCCAAAGAAAGTTACTCACAACTTGAAAAATAAGGCTTACCTGTAATATTTAGTATAAAGAAGTTCCATCAATATTAGCATGGTCGACATTTCGCTATAGTGTCATTTCACAAGCCGCTAATGGGTTTGTTTCGTGAAGATAAAGAAATTCTGCCGATAGCCTCTGATAGAATTCAAAGGTGAGCCTTGGTTTTGTTGGCATACGAGTACACCTTAATGCACTGTCGGGGTATGCATATAGTAAATGCAGATGCCCTCAGTCATCTTCCTTTGCCAGATAGTATTACACATATTTCAGTGCCTCAAGAGGTTGTACTAATGTTGAATTTACTAGACTCCTCGCTGGTCTGTGCAAAGCAAATAAAGAATTGGACTAACCGGGATCCAATTTTATCAAGAGTCCGAGAACAGGTATTGCAAGGATGGTCAAATGCACACAAGTCTCTGAAGAGTTAAAACCATTCAATGCCCGTAAATCTGAACTGAGATATCAAGATGGCATCTTGTTGTGGTGTGCAAGAGTCATTGCCCCTTTGCAATGAAGAGCACCCTTCTTAACAGAGCTTCACAGTGCGCATCCAGGCATTTCGAAAATGAAAATGCTTGTGTGGAGCTATATCTGGTGGCCAGGTATAGACAGTGATATAGAAAAAATGGTTAAACATTGTCTCCAGTGTCAGCAACATCACAAGTTGCCAGTTTCAACTTTACTACATCCATGGGAGTGGCCTGGTAGACCCTGGGTTAGATTACATATAGACCATGTAGGTCCATTTTTAGGTACCATGTTTTTAGCGATCATCGATGCACATTCTAAGTGGATGGACGTGTATGAAGATCACCTACATCATGTGCAACTATTAAAAAGTTGTGCCAATGTTACATGGCTACCAGAAGGCATTGTTTTGGGTAATGGCACTGCTTTCATTAGTACGGAATTCCAAAGATTCATGAACCGAAATGGGATTTTACATGTCAAAACAGCACCAGATCATCCCTCATCCAATGGGTTAGCTGAAAGAGCAGTAAAAACTTTTAAAACAGGAATGAAGAAATTATCTAAAGGAACGTTAGAAACATGAATTTCAAAATTTCTCAACTATCGCGTTACTCCGCATGTAACTACGGGTTCAACATCGTCTGAATTACTAATGAAATTCCGCCTTCATACAAGATTGAGTCTAGTACTCCCTAACTTAGAAGGGAAGGTAGAGAAAACCAGAGCATTCAGAAAGTGAATCATGATATTCACAGTAAAGATCAACAATTTACTGTGGGAGAGACAGTTTTTGTGCAAAAGTTTGGAACTGGACCTAGATGGGTTCCTGGTATAATTGTCTCTGAAATAGGACCTTTACCATGCCAAGTGGATGTGGAAAACAGGGTTGTTAGGAAATATATGGATCATCTCAAAAGTACAGAGATGCTCCAACAAACAATTACTCTACCTGAAATTGAAGTTGAACCTTTGATCTTTGACCTGACATGCCAGATTGACATAGGATAGACATATCTGATATCTCTGTTGAAGTAAATAATTCTGAACTGTCATTGTCTAAGGATGTCCCTGATGCTGGGGTTCCTGGTCAAGTCAATCCAGTGGTAGAATCTCAAGTTGTAGAGCTATGTCACTCTACCCGAATCAGAAAACCACCTCAAAGGCTTAATCTATAATTGCATGAACTGTCCATATTTGTATATGTTGTGGATTATGATATTCTTGTAAATAAGGGATGTAAAACAAAGTTAAAGTTAAATTAAAGTTAAATGTAGTGATTGTAAGTAAAACTTTTCACACTGTTTTGGGGATAATGTGACTGTACAGACAAATCAGCCCTAAGTGTGGGTAATCTTAGGGGCGGAGCTTTTTAGTCATGGTCTTGTTTCAAGCAGGTAGCTTCATCAGGAGCTCTGTAAATAACAAGAAACCTGTTTGGTACACTAAATTTATTACAGGGGGTTTGTCCCTTTTTGGTGCCATTATCCTCTCCATTGCAATCATTTTGTTTGGGTCCATTTTGATGAGACACTGATTCTGATTCAATGTAATTGCAATTTAATTCAAATTTTATTCAAATTCATATTTTATTGAAATTCATTGAGGGTATATTGCTTGTTTATTGAACATCATATACAATGGGTAATTACCAATGAAAAGGAAAAATCACATAAACTTGAAGAAAGTAAACAAAAATAATAAGAATGTAAAATCCCATGTCGCTGCAATACAGCACTGTCTTTCCTACACTTCAACAAAATTCACACCCATTCCACTCTTCAATGGAGGTTGTACCATGTTGAATGTTATTAATTTACTTTGAATTTCTGGCATATTGATCTCTTCCGCAGCTGTAAATACCGATGCAAAGTAATTAATAAGCATGTCCACCTTTTCCTTATTTTCATTGACAAAATCATTGATATCAAGTTTCAAAGAATCCACATTTCTCCTGACCACCTTCTTTTCCCTAGTATCATTACAAAATACGTTTGTGTTAATTTTGAGACTCCTTGCAAGTTTCTTTTCATGCCCCCTTTCAGTAGCTCTTACAATCTATTTTGAAAGCCTTTGCTGTTCTTTGTATCTTTCCCAATTGCCAGGGTCTGTGTATATTTTGCACTTGTGTAGGCTTATTCTATTAGTTTTATGTCTAGTGCAACTTACCTTCCATATTTTCTCATAGACATATTTTTGCCATCACCCATTTGATTACAAACCATTTGATACACTGTTTTAGAGGTCAAGAAGCTCATTACCTGCTTGTTAAGGAATTAATCTGATTATTATGGATGAGCTATAGTTGGGAAGCTTAACTTCTTGCTTTTGAAAGTTATACCAATGTGAATTGGAAATGCTGCTTTCTTATGTGAGCTGCTGTTGAGTGAATTGCCCAGGAATAACTGCTTAAAAGATCTTCTTTTACAAAACTCAGAAACTCTCACAACAAGTTGAACCCTTTAATTTTTAGGAGAAATAGTGGGCGAGTTGTTCAAATATCCATCATCGCTAGTGAAGTATTCTTCAATATCAATAGGCCATGTGAGAGATTCATTAGAAACAATAAAAATGCTACATCCTTAATGCACTATTTAGAAATATTCATAATCCCCCTAAGACTAGAGGAGTCAATTCATTCCACATCCTATGACAAAGTTTAGCACAAATTTAAGTAAGTAGTCCTGACGATAGGTCATTGGCAGGAAACCTTCAGTGGAATATTGTGAAGCTCCTGGGAAAGAGAAACAAGGTGGGTAGAGCACTTAATTGTGCAGGAGGCCAAAAATCAACTTTCCGATTGTGGGATGAAACTGCAGTCCTAGGTTGGCAGCAGATTGGCAGCGGATCCAATTTCCCAACAGCAAGTGCTGGAAACCTCTTTTTAAAATATTTGCATATCATGCAATAAGATGGAGCCTCACCAGAATTAAGTGTACATAAGAAATAGGAACAGGAGTAGGCCATTCGGCCCCTCGAGCTTGCTCTGCCATTCAATAAGCTCATGGCCAATATTCCTGTGTTTTGATATCCACATTCCCATCTACCCCAGATAACCTTTTATTCCCTTGCCTAACAAGAATTTATCTACCTCTGCTTTAAAAATATTCAGTTACCCCGCCTCCACCACCTCCTGAGGCAGAGAGTTCCAAAGTCACACAGCCCTCTGAGAGAGAAACATTTCTCCTCATCTCTGTCCTAAAAAGGGCGACCCCAAATTTTAAAACAGTGTCCCCTCGTTCTGGACTCACCCACAAGAGGAAACATCCATTTGACGTCCACCTTGTCAAGGCTGTTCAGGATCTTGTATACTTCAATCAACTCCCCCCTCACTCTTCTAAACTCCAGTGGAAATAAGCCCAGCCTGTCCAACCTTTCATCATAAGACAACCCACTCATCCCAGGTATCAATGTAGTAAACCTCCTTTGAACTGCCTCCAATGTATTTACATCCTTCCTTATATAAGGAGACTAAAACTGTACACAGTATTCGATGCTTTGTATAACTCAAGCATAACATTCTAACTTTTATGTTCAATCCCTCTCATAATAAAGGATAGCATTCCATTAGCCTTCTTAATTACTTGCTGTACCTGCATACTAACTTATTGTGAGTCATGTATTAGAACACCTAGATCCTGCTGCGCCTCAGAATTATGCAGCTGTTCTCCATTTAAGTAATACTCTGCTTTTTTTCCTTCCTGCCAAAGTGAACAACTTCACATTTTCCCACATTAGACAACATTTGCCAGATCTTTGCCCACTGACTCAACCTATCTATATCCATCTGCAATCTCTTTATGTCCTCTTCACAACACACTTTCCTACTTGTCTTTGTGTCGTCTGCAAATTTAGCTACCAAGTCTTCGCTCCCCTCATCTAAGTCATGAATATAAAGCATAAAATGTTGAGGCTCTAGCATAGACCCCTGTGGGACTCCACCAGCCAATCTTCTATCCATGCTAATATGCTATCCCCTACACCATGTGCTTTTATTTTCCATAATAACCTTTGATGTAACAGCTTATCAAATGCCTTCTGAAAATCCAAGTACAGCATATCTACAGGCTCCCCTTTATCCACTGTGAATGTTAGTCCTTCAAAATATTCCAATAAATTGATTAAGCATGATTTTCTTTTCACAAAACCATGCTGGCTCTTCCCGATTGCCTTGAGCTGTTCAAGGTGACCAGCTATAACCTCCTTAATGATCGATTCTAACAAACTTCCCCACGACAGGCTTCAAGATAATTGGCCTATAATTTCCTGTTTTCTGCCTCTCTCCCTTCTTGAATATAGGGGTTACATTTGCTACTTTCCAGTCTGGTGGAACCTTTCCAGGATCTAGTGAATTTTGGAAAATTAACATCAGTGCATTGACTACCTCATTAGCCACCTCTTTTAAGACCCTAGGATGTAGTCCATTGGGACCCGGAGACTTTCCATCTCGCAGCTCCATCAATTTGCTCAGTACTGTTTCCCTAGTGATTTCAATTTCACCAAGCTCCTCTCTCCCTTTCACCTCCTGATTTGCATCCATTACTGGAATGTTTTTGAACCCCTTATAGTGAACACAGAAGCAAAATATTGTTAATTTTTTCCACCGTTTTCTTATTATCTTCTATTAACTCTCCACTGTCACTCTCTAGAAGACCAATACTCACTTTACTTACTCTTTTCCTGTTTTCTGTAGTCACTTTTGCTATCCATTTTGACATTTCTAGCTAGCTTCCTCTCATACTCTAATGTCTTTCTCCCAGTTAACCTTTTAGTCATTCTCTGCCATTCTTTATATTCTGACCAATAATCTGTCTTGCCCTCATCTTTGCAGAGTTGTATGCTTTTTCCTTAAGTTTGATGCTTTCCTTAACTTCTTTAGTTAACCATGGATTGTGGGTCGTTCCCTTAGGATTTTTCTTAATAATAGGAATGTACTTATTGATATATTGATCTACTTTCTAGCCTAGTTTTCCAGGTAACTTCAGCTAGTTCTGTTTTCATCCCCACATAGTTGCCCTTAATTAAGTTTAAGATACTTGTCTTAGACCCATTCTTCTCCCTTTCAAACTGGATGTAAAATTCAATCATATTGCGGGCACTGCTATCTAGGAGTGCCTTTACTCTGAGGTCATTAATTAATCCTGTCACATTAGGTAATACCAAGCCTAATATAACCTGCTCTTAGGTTGCTCCAGAACATGCTGCTCCAAGAAACTATTTCAAAAGCCATTGTAAGAACTCTTCATCCAGGGTACTACTGACAATCTGATTTTTGCAGTTTAAATTAAAATCACCCATGATCACTGCTATCCCTTTATGAGGGAGCACACAACATTTTTTCTTGAGTACTTTGTCCTACACTGTGGCTACTGTTAGGTGGCCTGTAGACCACCCCCACTAATTACTTTTCTCACCTACTATTCCTCATCTCCACCCAAACTGATTCTTCATCCTGATCTCCTGAACCAAGGTCATCTCTAACTATTGCACCAATGCCCTCTTTGATTAACAGTGCTACCCCTCCACCTTGACACTCTTCCTAATCTTCTTGAATGTCATGTACTCCTCAAAATAAGGACCCAATCTTTGTTGTCCAGCAGCCACTTCTCTGTAATTGCTATCAGATCATATTTATTTACTTCAATGTGGGCCATCAATTGATTTACTTTGTTATGAATGCTACATGCATTCAGAAGGAGAATGTGCAGTTTTGTCTTTTGTTACCTTTGCAACATCTTGGGGAGGATTTTTCCCTCATTGGGTGGGCTTGACAGGGGTGGGTGGGGGCGGTTGGAAAGCTGACCGCCGCCTGCGATCTGGGCCGGGCTGTGATTTCATGCTGGCAGGCCAATTAAGGCCCATCTAGCATGAAATGCACGCAGTAGAACTCAGCGCTGCCTGTGTGTGGGCTGGGGGGAGAGGAATGAATGCGAACTTGGTGCTTACGCACAGCAAAAGCTCCCTGAGACAGAGCTGCCTCAGGGAGATCAATAGTTTAAAACATTAAAAATAAAGATTTAAAAAATGTTACAAAGCATGTCCCCTCATGTGACTCTGAGCAGGAAAATGTTATAAATAAAATGTTACATTTTTTCTTTTATTTTTATTTGCTGTTGGAAACTTCATCCCGCTCATCAATGAGGTTTCCTAAAAATTACAAGGGCCACTTGGCCTTTTTGCCTGCCCGCTAACCTGTAAAGTTGGATGGGCAGCGAAAAATTTCTTTCAATTATAACTATAATGACCTTAGTAGGCCTTTTAATTGTCACTGACTGAAATATCACACAAGTGCGCAATGATGTCAGGAAGCTCGCCCAAAGTCATCACCCGTCATTTTACGCTCAGTCGGGTAGAGCACGCTCCCACCCAATGAGCTTAAAGTTCTGGTCCTAATCTTGACTGTTGATGTATTCTTCAGGTTTTTCCCTCTGTTTCTTCCTGTCAGTCTCTAACCCTCACCTCTCATATTACTATTTTGCTATCCTGGCTTGACTCTATTCCTTGAATTGCTACCTCTACCCAAGCTTGATCCCTCATCCCTCTTGTTTAGTTTAAAGCCCTCTCCACTTCCCTAATTATGTTATTTGTGAGGACACTCATCCCAGTACGATTCAGGTGTAAACCATCTCAGTGGTACAGCTCCCATTTTCCCCAGTACTGATGCCAGTGCCCCACAAACTGGAACCCACTTCTCCCACACCAGTCTTCGAGCCACGCATTCATCTCTCTAATCTTATTTTCCCCATGCCAATTTGCACGTGGCCCAGGTAATAATCCAGGTTCTCCCTCCTAATTTGCCACCTAACTCCTCATACTGACTTTGCAAAACCTCTTTCCTAGTTCTTCCTATGTCATTGGTACCTACATGGACCATGACAGCTGGATCCTCCCCCTCCCACTGCGAGTCCCTCTCCAGCCCTGAGCAGATGCCCTGAACCCTGGCACCAGGCAGGCAACACAGCCATCTGGACTATCGCTCTTTGCTGCAGAGAACAGTGTCAATTCCCCTACCACTACATTCCTTTTTGCTCCCCCTGCTTGAACAGCTTCCTGTACCACAGTGCCATGGCCAGTCAGCTTATCCACCTTGCAGACTTCGCTTTCTTCCACACAGTTTGTGAGCACCTCAAACCTGTTTGGCAATTGCAAAGTCTGAGGCTCCTCCACTACTGTCTGCTCGGTCCCATTACCTGCCTCACTGACAGTTACATCCTCCTGGCCCTCACAGCTGACCAAACCAGGGTGTCCGTCTTCTAAGAGGTGTTACTGTCTTTTGGAACAAAGTATCCAGATATTTCTCTCCCTCCCGCAGTGTCTGCATTTCAGCCTCCAGATCAATAATCCTGAAACGGAATTCCTCAAGCTGCTTACACTTCCTACAGGCATGTTTATTATGGATCACCTTGGTGTTCAAAAGCTCCCACATCCCACAACTGCACCTTAGCAATTAAATAATCAGGAAATGAGAAGCATGTGCCTTCAAATTCACAACTGCTTAAACAAGGAATGCTTCAGGTGAGGTAGTCTTCCTGGTTGATTTGGACTGAGTTGGAGCTGATTTTTTCTTGTATGGGGAGCTTTGTTCACTCACTAGAGAGAAGGCATTGATGATTGAGATCAGATGGTGACAGTCAAAGGGGAACAAGGATATGGTTGACCGAGGGAGAGAGGGTGGGGAGCAGAGAGGTGGCAATGAAGTCTTGTGGGAGACAGAGAAAGCAAATTGGACTATACAGGGAAGGTCAATGTTGAAAGGTGGTGGGTCAAGCTTGGTTGTGGGAAGATCAAGGGGTATATAGGCAAGGTCAATGAATCCTGAGAGCCGTAAGTAACAGAGGGAAGCTCAAGGATGATAGAGGGAAGGCCAAGTATGATGGATAGCAAGTCAAGGGTGCTGGGGGGGTGCAGTTCTACAGTGCCGGGGGAAAGCTCGAGGGTCAATGATAGCTAGTCAAGGGTGATGGGGTTGGGTTGAAGGTCACAGAAGGCAGGGAAAATGTGGTGGAGTGAGGGTGGAGGGTGTTTCACATTGAGTTCAGGGCCTAGATGGGGTTTCTTTAGGGTTTGTCTAGGGTTTCCCCCAGAAAGTTACTTTAGTCTGTAATTCATAAAAGATCATTCCTGCTTATTTACAGATCTATCTACATCTCAGTAATTCTACACGAGGTTGTACTTTTGCTTCCCTCCAGATCTCAGTTACTTAATCATGTGACGTTCCATCATAATTACATTAGTATCAGGCGCTCCTGATGTTAACCCTTTACTCTACAGAGAATGATGGAGGGAGGTTGGAAGCTGATGCTTCCAGTTCCAGGGATCCAGATGGAAGGTGGAGTGTGGGTGGCAGCAGCTGCAGTTCCCAAAACCTCCTCTCAGAAAGTGCAAATAATGCTTCTGGCTTGCAGGGGATGAATGCTTGTCTGGGTTACCCTTAAAAATAGTACCCAGACTTTCAACCCATGAAGTAACAGCGAGACTGTCAACTTCCTGCCCATCCCCACTATATGTTTTGCCATGCTCTTTGTGCATAAATACCTGTGTGATTGCTCGTGGCCAGCTGTCCTGCCTACAAGTGGAAGTGCCGTGCACTTATGGTCCCACCACCGACAACCTCGCCGCTATTTGAAGTTTCTGCCCCTTAACTCTGTTATTCTCACTCCACAGATGCTATCTGGCCTGCTGAGTATGTGCAGCATTTTCTGTTTTTATTTCAGATTTCCAGCATCCACACACTTCTGATTTTCGATAAAGGTGTGTGTCAGATTGGCTAAGGAAAAACACTTTTGTAAGTTCTAATACATTTTTGTTTCAAATGCTAGTTGTTCTTTTGAAGTCATTCTGTACCACTGCTCCAGGCTTTTGACATCTAGGGCCAGGATTTTTCGCTGAGCAGGGGCACAAGCACCCAACCTGCTCGAGCGTAAAATGATGAGGTAATATTTTGGTCAGTGGGCGCGCGCAGGAGTTGGCAGCGCCTGCCAACAATGAAAACGCCTATTATGACCATTAACAATCCAATTGATTTAAATTTTTCGCTGGCTGTCCAACCTTATGGTTGGCGAGCAGGCGAAAAGGCCATTTGCATTTTTTGCAAAACCTCATCCATGGGCGGGATGAGGTTTTGATCTGTCATTAAGAAAAAGATTTCATCCTAATTTCTATCATGTCCCTGCTCATGTGACAGTGTTCAAGAGGGGACAAGTTTTTTTAATTTTGAAAAATTTTTATTTTGAAAACTGTTCATTTCCCTGAGGCAGCTAAGGCCGCAAGGAGTTTTTCCAACATATACCCGCGCGCATGAGCGAAGTTCCACACTCGCCCTCCCCATCCCCCAACAAAGACAATGCTCAGCACTGCAGCACGCGATTCACCCTGGGCGGGCCTTAATTGGCCGGCCAGTATGAAATTGTGGTCCGGCCCTGATCACAGGCAGTAGCTGGTTTTGAGCCATCCGGCTCTCTTCCTGCTCCATTGTGGTCACCAAAACCTGGGTCCAAGTCTGTTCACCCTTCTTCTGCCCACTGACCTACATTGGCTATTGATCCACCAGTGTCTAGATTTTAAAATTATCGTCCTCATGTTCAAATCTCTCCCTGTCTCTGTGACTTTCTCCAGCACTAAATTGCTCAGAGAAATCTCTTGTCAATTGTTTTCTGATAATGCCTCTGTGAAGTGCATTGGGATATTTTGCCATGTTTGAAGTAAAATATAACTGCCAGTTGTTGGCACACAAAAAGAAAAAGTATTTTTCTAGGTTGCAAAGTCAATCTATGCTTATCACATAATTAAGCCACTATCATTAATTCATCACACTAAAATCTACATAAACGTTTGTGATTCCTTAAAGAGAAGTGATATCCTTAAAGCAGTTGCATGGTGTAAACAAGAGCACAACTGAAAAATAAAAAGTACTGCATCAAGAAAAATTGGTGACAGAAATCAAGGAAATTATTGTGCAGACAATCCAATGGAGGTGGAAAAATGTCATTGACAATGAGACCTACTCCTCCTCTAAGGTTGCTGCAGAAACTGATTTGTGGTAAAATAGTTTTCAGAGCAATTTTTATTTTGAAGCTAACAAAGTTTCCTGTCACAGGCACACCAACAGTGTGCTGCAAATCCTCAGCTATGCCTTCCATAAATTGATGCATGCCAAAAAAGCCTATAAAGTAATTACCTTCATTTACTATGGACAAAGCATAAATCCATAATATACTCCAAGTGTACAATGTAAACTCTTGCCTTGTGCTTTCATTGATAGATCTACCTAACACACCAGTGAAGACAGAGGATCATCCGATTGCAGGTGCAGAGCAAGTTGCATTGACTGAGTTGCAAGCCTGGGTAGGGCTAATGTTGGAGTAGAGTAAACACTAGGTCTTTTCTCAAATTTGGCTGCCAAATTTCTGGACTTCTCTGGACATCAAGGCTAGCTACTTGTGACTGCGTCACCAGTTGATGGTGACTTGCCATTTTAACACTCCACCCTGCTCTCTTGCCCACATGTCTGTCCTTGGCTTGCTGCATTGTTCCAGCGAAGCTCAATGCAAACTGGAGGAACAGCACCTCATCTTCCGACTAGGCACTTTACAACCTTCGGGACTGAATATTGAATTCAACAACTTTAGATTTTGAACTCCCTCCTCCATCCCCACCCCTTTCCGTCACTTCCTCCTCCCTTTTGTTTTTTCCAATAATTTATATAGATTTTTTTTCCCACCTATTTCCATTATTTTTAAATCTATACCTTTTATACCCTGTTAGTCTTATTTCACCCCACCCCCACCAGAGCTGTACCTCATGTGTCCTGCCATCCATTCTTAATTAGCACATTCATTTAAATAATATCACCACCTTCAACAGCTCTTTGTTCTTTTGTCTGTGACATCTTTTGATTATCTGTTCCTATCACTGCTTGCTTGTCCCTACAACCACACCCCTCCCCCACTTCTCTCCCCCCACACCCCCCCCGCCACACCTTAAACCAGCTTATATTTCACCCCTATCCTAATTTCACTCAGTTCTGTTGAAGGGTCATGAGGACTCGAAATGTCAACTTTTTTCTTCTCCGCCGATGCTGCCAGACCTGCTGAGTTTTTCCAGGTAATTCTGTTTTTGTTTTAGATTTTAAACAGATCTAGCAACTCAAGACTGGGCATCTATGGCACTGTGGACCATCAGCAGCAACAGAATTGTACTCAACATAATCTGTAACCTCATGCCCCAGCATATTCCCCACTCTACCATTACCATCAAGCCAGGGGATTAACCCTGCTTCAATGAAGAGTGCAGGAGAGCATGTCAGGAGGAGCATCAGGCATACTTAAAAATGAGGTATCAGCCTGGTGAAGCTATAACACAGGACTACTTGCATACCAAACAGCATAAGCAGAAAGTGATAGACACAGCTAAGCAATCCAACAACCAATGGATCAGATCTATGTTCTGCAGTCGTGAATGGTGCTAGACAATTAAACAATTCACTGGACAATTAAACATTTCAGCCTCCTCCAGAGGTCACCAGCATCACAAATGCCAGGCTTCAGCCAATACAATTCACTCCATGTAATATCAAGAAATGGCTGAAGGCACTGGATAGTAGAAAGTCTGTGGGACCTGACAATATTCCAGCAATAGCACTGAAGACTTGTGCTCCAGAACTTGCTGCACCCATAGCCAAGCTCTTCCGGTACAGCTACAACCCTGACATCTACCCGGCTATGTGGAAAATTGTCCAGGCACCTCCTGTGTACAAAAAGCAGGACAAATCTAACCTGACTGTTAACTGCCCCATTGGTCTACTCTCGATGATCATAAAGTAATGGAAGGGGTCATCAACAGTGTTAACTAGCAGCACTTGCTGAGCAATAGCCTGCTCACTGATGCCCAGGTTGGGTTCCGCCAGGGACACCCAGTTTCTGGCATCATTACAGCCTTGGTTCAAACATAGACAAAAGAGCTGAACTCCCGAGATGAAATGAGAGTGACTGCCCTACCAGTCAAGACATCAAGGCTGCATTTGACCGAGAGTGGCATTAAGGAGCTCTAGCAAAACTGGAGTCAGTGAATATCAGGGGGAAAGCTTGCCATTGGTTGGAGCCATAGCTAGCACAAACGTAGATGGTTGTGGTTGTTGGAGGTCAATCATCTCAACTCCAGGACATCACTACAGGACTTCCTCAGGGTAGTGTCCTCAGCCCAACTATCTTCAGCTGATTCATCATTGACTTCCTTCAATCATAAGGTCAGAAGTGGGGATGTTTGCTGATGATTGCACAACGTTCAGCACCATTCACATCTCCACAGATACTGAAGCAGTCCAAATACAGAAAGACCTGGACAATGTCCAGGCTTGGGCTGACAAGTGGCAAGTAACATTCACACCACACAAGTGCCAGACAATGACCAACTCCATCAAGAGAGAATCTAACCATCATTGGAATTCAATGGCATTACCATCACTGAATCCCCCACTAACAGCATCCTAGGTGTTGCCATTGACCATAAACTGAACTGGACTAGTCATATAAATACTGTGGCTACATGAGTAGGTCAGAGGCTAGGAATCCTGTGATGAGTAACTTACCTCCTGACTCCCCAAAGCCTGCCTTACCATCTACAACGCACAAGTCAGGAGTGTGATTGAATACTCCCCACTTGCCTGGATGAGTTACTCGTCGCAGGATTCCTAGCCTCTGACCTGCTCTTGTAGCCACAGTATTTATATGGCTAGTCTACTTCAACGTCCAAGATGTTGAAATACTCATCCACGTCTTTTTACCTCTAGAATTGAATATCCTACTGCACTCCTGGCCGGCCTCCCATATTCTACCTTCCAAAAACTTGAGGTCATCCAAAGTCGACCATAAGGGTGGCAGCATAATACTGCCATGCAGCATCGCTATAAGTGGCAGGAGGGATTGAAAATTTAAACATGGCATACAGCTGAACATTTGAAGTTTAAAACATAAATAAATCACCTTCTTCTTCAATGCCACAGAGAGCTGCCTCTCTCTGTTGTGGCAAGTGACTGACAACTGCAGCAGCCATATTCTACTGGGTTTCCAGAAATGAGCTTCCTACCATAGACAGGACCTCTGCCAAGAATATTATAATGAGAATGTCTCCAGGAAATCTAGTGTGGTTAGCAAGTTTCTGGTGCTGACTGCCTGTCCCAAGGTCCTCCTCTCACACTCTCCTCTAGGTGCTGCTAACTGTCTGTCCCAGGGTCCTCCTCTCACTCTCTCCTCTAGGTGCTGTTGACTGTCCCAATGTCCTTCTCTCGCACTCTCCTCTAGGTGCTGCTAACTGTCTGTCCCAGGGTCCTCCTCTCACTCTCTCCTCTAGGTGCTGTTGACTGTCCCAATGTCCTTCTCTCGCACTCTCCTCTAGGTGCTGTTGACTGTCTGTCCCAAGGTCCTTCTCTCACACTCTCCTCTAGGTGCTGCTGACTGTCTGTCTCAGGGTCCTCCTCTCACTCTCTCTTCTAGGTGCTGTTGACTGTCCCAAGGTCCTTCTCTCCCACTCTCCTCTAGGTGCTGCTAACCGTCTGTCCCAGGGTCCTCCCCTCACAGACTCCTTTAGGTGCTGCTGACTGCCTGTCCCAGGGTCCTTCCCTCACACTCTCCTCTATCCAACAAGAAAAGACACACTGTTGTATCTGGTTCTTGGAAATGAGGTGGGCCAAGTAGGTCAAGTGTCAGTGGGGGAACATTTAGGAGACAGTGATCGTTGCATTGTACATTTTAAGATGATGATAAAAAAGGACGATAGGCAGTCCAGAGTAAGAATAATTAATTGGATGAGGCCAACTTCGATCGGGCAAGAACAGAGCTGGGCCAGATAGACCAAAAAGAAAGATTGGCAGGAAAAGCATATTAGAAAAGCAAAGAGATATAATGAAAAAAGACTAGCAGCCAACGTAAAGCAGAATCCCAACGTTTTCTATAGGCAGATAAATAGTAAAAGGGTGGCAAAAGGAGTAGGGCTGATTAGGGATCTAATAGGAAAATTACACATGGATGAAGGGGCCATGGCTGAGGTGTTAAATGAATACTTTCCATCCATCTTTACCAAGGAGGTAGATACTGCCCAGGCCATGGTGCCAGACGAGGCAACTCTATCACTAGAAGGGTTCAAAAGTGATAAGGAGGAAGTGTTGAATAGACTGTTGGTACTTAAAGTTGACAAGATACCGGGACCGGACGAGTTGCATCCAAGGATATTGAAGGAAGTGAGAGTAGAAATTGCAGGGGCACTGGCCATTCCTTTTCAGTCTTCCCTAGACTCCGGAATGGTGCCAGAGGACTGGAGAATTGCAAACATTGCCCTTGCTCAATCATGGTTTTAATGATAAGCCCATCAATTACAGACCTGTCACTTTAATTTCAGTGGTGGGCAGGATTCTAGAAACAATTATTCAGGATAGCATAAAATAACATGGAAAAATGTGGGTTGATAAGGAAGAGCCGGCATGGATTTCTAAAGGGGAAATCATGTTTAACTAACTTGCTGGAGTTTTTGAAGAGGCAATTGAAAAGGTTAATGAAGGTAATGCTGTCGATGTGGTGTACATGGGCTTTCAAAAGGCATTTGACACAGTGCCACACAACAGACTTGTGAGAAAAGTTATTGCTCATGTAATAAAAGGGGCAATCGCAACATGGATACAAAATTGTCCAAAAAATAAGAAGCAGAGAGTAATGGTGAATGGATGTTTTTGGAGTGGGGGAAGGTTTATAGTGAAGTTCCCCGGGGATTGGTTATTGGGACCTTTCTTTGTCCTGATATATATTAATGATCTAGATCTTGGTATGCAGGGGGTAATTTCAAAGTTTGCAAATGATACATTGCTTGGGAGTGTTGTAAACTGCAAGGGGGACAGTGTAGAGATTCAAAAGGACATTGACAAGTTGGTGGAGTAGGCAGATCGGTGGAAGATGAAGTTCAATGTGGAGGAGTGTGCGGTGATGCATTTTAGTAGGCAGGTTCTTTAAGAGGCAGTTGACCCATATCACCAGTTTTACACTCAGACATCAAGTTGAAACTTTCCTCCACAATCTCTGACTGAAAACAGTTGTGTTTGCCAGTAGATGTATCATATAATATGTGAACAATCATGAATTTTGTAACCTTACCATGCTCCGGCTCTGGAAAAAATGACTTAAGAGATTTTTGAATTTGTAGAAATTAAGAAGTTTTTGTCTACTGTACAGAACTGAGAAAATAAAGACTGTCAGAATGAGAATACTGATGGATTTTCTGTAAAGCTCCAATGTTGTCAGGGAAACAAATGGAACTCAAAACAGCCCTCCATGTCTCAGAAACTGTTGAAAACATGAAGTACACATTAATGCTCATACTCACACTGTTGGCAATTTCCACCAGTGTTCTCTTAAAAGTACTAAAGTAAAGGACTTTAAAATGTCATTTGTAGTATTAACAATAATCATTGGCTCCAAATCTATTGACACATAAAATTCAAAAAGGCAGGAAATTATTCTGTTCACTTTATTGGATATTAACTGGAATTCTGAAAAATATAACAACATTCCTTGCTGCTTGCATGCTTTGGAATTTGTATATTCTGAGTGATTTACAGCACTTCAGCGATTCAAACTTCACTGAGACACAGACATTCACAAAATATCTTCATCCAGTTCTGACTTCTTTGACAGGCCAAATTTCCTTCCAGCTCCTTCTCCACTTTGCAGGTCAGTGCCCAGATTTTTATGCTTCTCTAATCATGGAGGAAAGGAGGTGAGGGTGGAATTTAAAAATTGTGGGCGGGACCCAATTCCGGGATTCCCACCTCATTTCTGGTGCCTCCAATTTTCGTTGGCTTGGGGTAAGGGTATAGGAAGTGAGCCAGCACTCCAAGCTCCCAACCTGGCTGCCCCCATTGCAGGTGTAGGCATCTCCTGGGTCCAATTTTTGTGGTGTTTAGCCATAAAAGCATACAAACTAGAAGCAGGAGTAGGCCATTCAGCCCCTCAAACCTGCTTCACCATTTGATAAGACCATGGCTGATCTGATTGTGGCTTCAACTCCAATTTTAGTCTATCCCCCTTTATTATTTCTATCTAACTCAGCCTTAAAAATATTCAATAACTCAGCCTCCACCACTCTCTGGGGCAGAGAATTCCACAGACCAGCGATACTCTAATAGAAAAGAAATTCTCCTTATCTCCGTCATAAATGGGAGACCCCTTATTTTTAAACTATGTCCCTTAGTTCTAGTTGGTGGGCCTGGGATCAGCTGGAAAATGGGCTGCCGCCTGCGATCAGTCCCTGGCCGCAATTTCACGCAGGCGGTCCAATTAAGGCATGTCCAGCGTGAAATGCCACTAGCTGGGAAGGGCCGAGCAGGAGTGGGGGCCCCTCATCCACTGGGTCCAATAGCAACCTGGTGGCTGGTTTAAAAATGACGCAGGCAGCCACTGGAAGGCTGCCATGGAAGAGTGTCTGTTCTGCTTTAGCAAAGCGATGGAGTCGAGTGCGGCTGGAGATGCCAGGCGGAGGGCAGGTCAGGTGGGCACCCTGCCACCCACTTTTCAGCTGGGTGATTCACAGTCCTGTTGGAGGAGATGGCTGCCAGGAGGGGCACTCTTGCCCCCAGAGATGGGAGGAGGAGGCCACCGCACCTCACAAAGAGGGCATGGGACGAGTGGCAGCGCTAGTTAGCAGCCGCGACATGGTGCGGCATACATGGGCGCAGTGCCAGAAGAGGTTCAGTGACCTGTTGCTGTCAGGAAGGATGAGTACTGTGTTGGCATGGGTCACTGTACAGAAGTTTTAAGGTGTGGCCATCCCCCCCACTGTGGACCTCAGGGGTGCTAGAGACTGAGTGCCAACTGTCAATGATGCCGGAGCTGGCCAAGGGGTTGTGCACTGACTGCTTGAACGGAGTGCCTTGTGGCTCAAAGGCCACGACTCAGATGTGCCCTGCGAGGTGTTCCTCAGCTAGTGTTGCTGCTCCTGCTCTATGTAGGAAGCCGGGAACATTCCCAGTGCCCAGGGCCAGCATGTGTGTGGGAAGTATCTCCAGCTGCAGCTCCTGGAAGCCCGAGCTTCGGAGCGGGTGTGGTGGCTGGGGACACTGTGGAGCATCCATGAGGTGGAGAGTATCATGGATAGCACGTACAGAGAGGTGGTCACACTGCAGGCTAAGAGTCCACAGGCAGGAAGGGAATGTATGACTACCAGGCAGAGCAAAAGGACAAGGCAGGCAGTGCAGCAATCTCCTGTGGCTATTCCCCTGCAAAACAGATATACCACTTTGGATACTGTTGGGGGAATGACCTCTCAGAGGAAAGCAGCAACAGCCAAATCCGTTGCACCGTGGTTGGCTCTGCTGCACGGGAGAGGAGTAAAAAGTGTGGGAATGCAATAGTTATAGGGGATTCAGTTGTAAGAGGAATAGATGGGCATTTCTGTGGCCGCAAACAAGACTCCAGGATGGTATGTTGCCTCCCTGGTGCTAGGGTCAAGGATGTTTCAGAGCGTCTACAGGACATCCTGAAGTGGGAGGTGAACAGCCAGTGGTCGGGGTACTCATTGGTACAAACAACATAGGTAAAAAAAGGGATGAGATCCTAAAAGCAGATTATAGGGAGTTAGGAAGTAAGTTGAAAAGTAGGTCTTTAAAGGTAGTGATGTCAGGATTACTACTAGTGCCATGTGCTAGTCAGAGTAGAAATAGCAGGATATATTGGATAAATACGTGGCTGAACAGATGGTGTGAGGGGGAGGGTTTCAGATCCCTGGGACATTGGGACTGGTTCTGGGGGAGGTGGGACCAGTACAAACTGGACGGGTTACAACTGGGCAGGACTGGGACTCAGATCCTAGGGGGAATATTTGCTAGAGTGGTTGTGGAGGGTTTAAACTAAAATTGCAGGGGGATGGGAACCTGAGGAGCCAGAGGATGGGAAATCAAGGACAAGAACAAAAGACAGAAAGGGGAATAAGAAAAGTGATAGGCAGAGAAATCAAGGGCAAGAATCAAACAGGTCCTCAGTGAAAAGTAATGGGAACGGGACAGGTAATGTTAAAAAGACAAGTCTTAAGGCTTTGTGTCTTAACGCAAGGAGCATTCGCAATAAAGTGGATGAATTAACCACGCAAATAGATGTAACCAGATATAATATAGCAGGATTACAGAGCCATGGCTGCAAGGGACCAGGGATGGGAACTGAACATCCTGGGGTATTCAGTATTTAGGAAGGACAGACGAAAAGGAAAATGCGGTGGAGTTGCATTGCTGGCTAAAGAGGAAATTAACGCAGTAATGAGGAAAGATATTAGCTTTGATGATGTGGAATCTGTATGGGTAGAGCTGAGAAAGACTATGGGGCAAAAGACGTTAGTGGGGGTTGTATATAGACCTCCATACTGCAGTGGTGATGTTGGGAATACATTAAACAGGAAATTAAAGACGCATGCAATAAAGGAACATCTGTAATTATGGGTGACTTTAATCTGCATGTAGATTGGGCAAATCAAATTAGTAACAATACCATAGAGGAGGAATTCCTGGAGTGTATACGGGATGGTTTCCTGGACCAACACGTTGAGGAGCCAACTAGAGAACAGGCCATCCTAGACTTGGTATTGTGTAATGAGAAAGGGATAATTGGCAATCTAGTTGTGCAAGGCCCCTTGGGGATGAATGACCATAATATGATAAAATTCTTCATCAAGGTGGAGAATGACATAGTTGATTCTGAAACTAGGGCCTGAATCTTAATAAAGGAAACTACGATGATATGAGGCGCGAGTTGGCTATAATGGATTAGGAAACATTACTTAAAGGGATGACGGTGGATAGGCAATGGCAAACGTTCAAAGAGCACATGGGTGAACTGCAACAATTTTTTATTCCTGTCTGGCGCAAAAGTAAAATAGGAAAAGTGTCCAAACTATGGCTTATAAGGGAAATTAGAGATAGTATTAGATCCGATGAAGAGGCATAAAAGTTGGCCAGAGAAAACGAAAGACTTGAGGATTGGGAGCACTTTAGAATTCAGCAAAGGAGGACCAAAGGATTGATTAAGAAGGGGAAAATAGAATATGAGGGTAAGCTTGCAGGGAACATAACAACTAACTGTAAAATTTTCTATAGGTATGTGAAGAGAAAAAGATTGGTGAAGACAAATGTAGGTCCCTTACAGTCAGAAACAGGGGAATTTATAGTGGGGAACAAAGAAATGGCTGACCAACTAACTACATACTTTGGTTCTGTCTTCACAAAGGAAGACACAAATAACATACCAGAAATGTTGGGGAACAAAGGGTTTAGTGAGAGGGAGGAACAGAAAGAAATCAGTATTAATAGGGAAACGATGTTGGAGAAATTGATGGGATTGAAGGCTGATAAATCCCCAGGGCCTGATAATCTACATCCCAGAGTACATAAGGAAGTGGCCCTAGAAATAGTGTATGCATTGGTGGTCATCTTTTGGAACAGTTCCTATAGATTGGCGAGTAGCTAATGTAACTCCACTATTTAAAAAGGGAGGTAGAGAGAAAATTATAGAAAAAGGGAGGTAGAGAGGGGAATTATAGACCAGTCAGCCTGATGTTGGCAGTGAGGAAAATTCTAGACTCAGTTATAAAAGATTTAATAGCTGAGCACTTGGAAAACAGTGGCAGAATCGGACAGAGTCAGCATGGATTTACAAAAGGGAAATCATGCTTGACAAATCTACTGGAATTTTTCGAGAATGTAACTAGTAGAATTGATGAGGGGGCACCAGTGAATGTGATTTATTTGGACTTTCAGAAGGCTTTCGACAAAGTCCCACATAAGAGATCAACGTGTACAATTGAAGCACATGGGATTGGGGGTAGTGCATTGGTATGGATAGAAAACTGGTTGACAGGCAGGAAACAAAGAGTAAGAATAAACGGATCTTTTTCCGAATGGCAGACAGTGACAAGTGGGGTACCGCAGGGATCGGTGTAGGGACCCCAGCTATTCACGATATATATTAATGTTTTAGATGATGGAACTAAATGTAATATCTCCAAATTTGCAGATGACACAAAGCTGGGTGGGAGGGTGAGCTGTGAGGAGGATGCAGAGATGCTTCAGTGTGATTTGGACAAGCTGAGTGAGTGGGCAAATGCATGGCAGATGCAGTATAATGTAGATAAATGTGAGGTTATTCACTAGCAAAAACAGCAAGGTAGATTATTATCTGAATGGCTATAAATTGAGAGAGGGGAATGCGCAATGAGACCTGGGTGTTCTTGTACACCAGTTGCTGAAGGTAAGCATGCAGGTGGAACAGGCGGTAAAGAAGGCAAATGGTATGTTGGCCTTCATAGCGAGAGGATTCAAGTATGGCTTGCTGCAATTATACAGGGCCTTGGTGAGATCACGCTTGGAATACTGAGTGCAGTTTTGGTCTCCTTATCTGAGGAAGGATGTTCTTGCTATAGAGGGAGTGTAGCGAAGATTTACCAGACTGATTCCTGGGATGGCGGTACTGACATATGAGGAGAGATTGAATTGGGTAGGATTACATTCGCTAGAGTTTGGAAGAATGAGGGGGCATCTCATAGAAACCTATAAAATTCTAACAGGACTAGACAGGGTAGATGCAGGAAGGATGTTCCCGATGGTGGGGGAGTCCAGAACCGGGGGTCACAGTCTGAGGGTATGGGGTTGACCATTTAGGACTGAGATGAGGAGAAATTTCTTCACCCAGAGAGTGGTGAGCCTGTGGAATTCGCTACCACAGAAAGTAGTTGAGGCCAAAACATTATATGTTTTCAAGAAGGAGTTAGATATAGCTTTTGGGGTGAAAGGGATCAAAGGATATGGGGAGAAAGCGGGAGCAGGCTATTGAATTGGATGATCAGCCATGATCATAATGAATGGCGGAGCAGGCTCAAAGGGCTGAATGGCCTACTCCTGCTCCTACATTCTATGTTTCTATGACCAGTCTGCAGTGGCATTGCAGGTAGACAGTGGACTAATCAATGCTCCTCTGTCCATTTAGGAGAAGACGAGTCATAACCAATCAGAGAGAACGTGTACACACGGAGGCCTGCGAAACATGCTGCTGCAGACCAGGTTTGAGCAGGACGCCCTTGAGCTCGAGAGCCAACATGCTCCACTTGCAACCGGGCGTGGAGAGGTGGGGGTGCCAGACGAAGGCAAGAACACAGTGCACAGAGCTGAGACTTTTGGGTTGTACAACCATTCTAGTGCAGTGTCTTCACTGACATAAGCCTCGAACCTGGAGTCCCCACTGATCATTCAAAGATGATGGCACCATGATGCAGATTCCCACTGTCTCACCAGGGTGTCTGGCATGCACAATGAGGGTCTGATGATTTTAACTAATGATATGTCCTTGTTTTCCCTTTTAGATTTGTCAGCACGGGATCACCCTCTGGACCCTGAAGGGCCATCCCTGACATCGGGGGACCACCAGGCGTCATTTGCACCTGTGTCACACCCACTCTCTGAAGCAGGCACCAGCGCAGATACCAGCACCTCAGTGGGCATGAGATCAGCAGCTAGAATGTCAGTGCACATTAGTGAGGGTATTTCACACTCACTTGAGGTGCAGATGGAGGCAGAGAGTGCCCAGGGTGCTGCCAGTCTGAGGACTGCTGGAAACCAGGATGATGCTCAGTTAAAAGACGATGATGAGCCCCTGAATTGGTCCATTAGGTGGCAGATGCTGGATGTCCAGCGAGATGTCCGGGAAGGTCTGGCAGTCAGGGTCAGTATGGGAGATGGATGAGGCACCCAGTATCCCAGCTAGGTGCGGGTCCATCATTGGTGAGCAGGGAGGTTCAGAGTGACCTCACATTGGCACACAAGCTGCTTGTCATCTCCGTAGGCTCCTCTCAGGGCGCTCTGGATGACAAAAGAAGCCCCTCCACTCCTCCACCAGTGACCGTGGCATCTTATGAGGCTCTGATGACTGAAGAGATGCCAGTCATGGCACTGGCTGCTCCCTCCCAGTTGGGGTCAGCACAGGCTCCACTGGCCAGAGGATGACCGCCAAGGTCATCAAACAGCAGAGTCAGCAGGCTGTCTCCAATGCCAGTGCCAGCAATATGGGAGCACCAAGACGTAGCACTCGCAAACATAAGTTAAAGGCACCATGAGCACAAGAAGAGCAGTTTATAGGTGATTTTCTGTTCATTTATGTTTGGTCTGCTGGTGTGGACATCAAAACCAGTAATGATAATGTCATTATGCATTCAATGTGACAATAACATTAAATTTGCTTCGGTTCTGATGAACTGAGTATGCTTCACTTTTTTTCTTTCTGGTGCAGGGTACACCAGTATGTGATGCTGGATGTGAGTGGTTAGATACTTTATTGCACAGGCACTGCATGGACTTTGGATGAACATGATAGAGTCATTTCACACATCCTGGATGGAGGAGGCAGCCCTAGCATGAGGTGTATGCAAATCTTTAGTAGCCTAGCTGAAGGAGCATTGGATCAAGGCATCCCTGGTGTCCTTGCCTCCCTAGAAGTTACCGAAGTCTGTCTCCACGCCCTCAGTGTTCTCCTCATTGTTCTCCTCTTCTGACTCACTACTGGATTCATCATCTGTGGCCTGTGCAGCTGCATCAAGATTCTCTTCCTCCAGTGGGTCCCCCCTTGCCAGTGCCAGATTGTGGAGAGTGCAGCATGCAACCACTATCAGTTACATCTGCTCTGGGGGGGCTTTGTAGTGCAACCAGGCATGAGAAGTGCAACTTGAGAAGACCCATGGTCCTCCCTACCACAGCCAGTGTAGGGGTATGACTCCTATTGTAATGCTGCTCTGCCTCTGTGCTTGGGTGCTGGAGAGGAATCATAAGCCCTTGTCACCCAGCAGCCATCCATCCAGCAGGGCTGGAGCACCGAAGAGCCTTGGCACCTGAGAGTGTCTCAGGATATAAGCATCATGGAACCTGCCTGAGTACCTTGCACAGACTTGCAGAATCTGCATCCTGTGGTCACACATTATCTGCACATTCATGGAGTGGAATCCCTTCCTGTTGATCAAGGCACCCGGCTGACCCACTGGCACCTTGATGGCCACATGTGTGCAGTTGATGGCACTCTGGATGTGGGGGAACCCAGCAATCGCTGCAAAACCTCTGGCTCGCTCTGCCTGGCTGACCTCACCTGTACAATAAGGAATAAAGGTCAATACCTGCCAGAACAGATCTTCTGTCACTGGCTTGTCACAACTGTGGGCAGCTGATTGGAAGATTCCATACAGGTCCCCCACTGACCCCTGGGAAGAGCAGGAGGCATAGAAGTTGAGGGCCACTGTGACCTTCAGGGCCACTGGGATGGGTTGTCCACCCACACAGTCGTAGCTGATCTCAGCCCCAGTCATCTGAATAAAGGAGGTCATGGTCTCCCTTGAGAGGCGGAGCCTCCTTCGGCATTGCACCTCAGACATATCGCAATAGCTGCATCGCTGCATGTAAACTCTGGCAGCAGGATAGTGGTGTCCTCTGTACCCCCTTCCACCTTAGACTTCCTGCTGGCCTTGCCCCTCTTGTGCCTGCGCCTCTCCTCCCACAGGTCCCTCCCCTGGAAGCTGCATTGGGCATCTGGCCTCCTCTCCCTTCTGCCTCTCTCTTCCTCCTCAGAGGGGGTGCCTCCAGTGGAGACCACGATCCCCATTACCAGGGTTAGGAAAGGCTACCTGATACTTGGAAGGGTCCACATGGTAAAAATCCTCTGAAGGTCTTGGAGACACCAATAAGTCCTGAAATGAAGCCTGGAAATGCTACGAATGAAGCCCCCAACAGAGATGAAGCTGCCAAATACCAATAAGCAACCAGCAGCAACCTATCTCCAAAACTCACTACTCACAATGGCACTGCTGTTGACCCTTTTTATCCCGCCCTTGGATGAAGTTTGGCAAATTATCAGCTGCCTGCCTGCCCATTTTCCCTGTGCGATGAGGGTGAAATCGCATAGGCAACATAAAATACAGCTTAATTGCCTTTTTAATGGCCTTAACTGGCCTCGTAATTGATGGCCGGCCAAATGAAATATCGTGTGAGTGTACAATGACGTCAGGATGCTCACCTGACGTCATCACGTGTTATTTTCTGCTGGAGCAGGTCGGGCACACGCCTGCCCACTCAGCGAAAAATTCTGCTTTATATGTTTTCATTAGATCCCCTCTCAATCTTCTAAATTCCAATGGATATGGGCCAACCTGTTGAATCTTTCATCATGATATACACGCCTCATCCAGGAATCAGTCAAATGAACCTTCTCTAAATTGCTTTGAATGCAATTATATCCTTTCTTACGTAAGGAGGCCAAAATTGTACACAGTACTCCAGATGTGGTCTCCCAGCGCACTGTACAATTGCAGAAAAAGTTTGCTACTTTTGTATCCCATTCCGCTTGCAATAAAAGACAATATCCCATTTGACTTCTGAATCATTTGCTGAACCTACATACTGACTTATTGTGATTCATAGACCAGGACACCCAGGTCCTTCTATATTGTAGAGTTTTGTACTGCTTTTTTATTCTTCCTGCCAAGGTGGACAAATTCACATTTTTTTTGCAAAAATATATTTTATTATAAAATATCAAAAAGAACATTATAAAACATTTCAAAATGGTCTACACAGAAAGTATAATGATATTCAAATTTTCTACATAGATCATGGGAAGAATTCTCCCCCCTGTCAGGGAGGAAGTGTAGGAGCGGGTACGCCTCCGATCAGCGCCCCGATTGGGGGCATGCCGCCATTTTACATGGGTGGGCCAATTAAGGTACACCCAGCATGAAGTCTGCTCAGAAGCGCTATGCTTCTATTGAGGGACTATTCCCTCAGCTGGGAGTGTGCTCTTTTGCGCATGCTAAGTGCTGCCTCAGGGATATCGTCTTTGGTTTAACACTTTAAATAAAGAGGTTTAAAAAATTTCCCTGCCATGTCCCCTTATGTGACACTGTCACATGAGTTGGGACATGTCCATAACTTTTATTGAAAGATGTGATTAAAATTTAAATACCCTCATGAAATCTCATCCTGCCTGTGGACGAGGTTTCATGCTTTTTCCAAAGTCAGCCGGGGCTCTGGGCCTGTCCGCCAGCCTTAAGGTTGGACGGGCAGGTTCATTAACGACCTTAATTACTTTTTCAATGGCCTCAATAGGCCGTTGATAGGTTGGCGGGCATGCAGCTGACTGACCCACCCCACCCAATGGCCTGAAAATGGAAATGATGCAGGGTGACATAGGGAGATCTACCCAACATCATCCTGCATCATTTTACACGTCAGCGAGCGGGCCCAGGCCCCGCTCGCCAACCGGAAGATCCTGCCCCATGTTGCAATCTGAGGTGCTTCAATACCATTGTGATCAATGCAATATTTACTGTATACATTCAATGTGAGCCATATTTTATATAATTTCCAGCCCCTCGGTTGACTTTGGCTGAAAAGCCTTAGATAGCAACCTTTCCCCATTGTGCCTCTGTGGAGGCTACCTCAAGCTTTATTGCATCCCTCAGCATGCAGTCCTGGACCTTGGAATGTGCCAACCTGCAACACTTGGTTGTGGACAACATTTTACGCTGGAAGACCAACAAGTTTCAAGCAGACCAAAGAGTGTCTTTTACTGAGTTGATGATCCTCCAGCTGCAGTTTGTGTTTGTCTTTGTGTGCGCACTGGGCACAGCCTGTAGAGCACAGAGTCCTGTATCACATTTTCCCACATTATAGTCCATCTGCCAACTTTTGTCCACTTAGCTTATCTAAATCTGTTTGCAGACTCTTTATGTCCTCCTCACAGTTTACTTTCCTATATATTTTTGTGTCATCAGCAAATTTAGCATACAGTTTGTCCCTTCATCCAAGTTATTTATATAGATTATAAATAGTTGAGGCCACAGCACTGATCCCTCTGGCACTTCACTAGTTACAGATTGCCAAGCCAAAAATGACCCATTTTCTATACTCTTTGCTTCCTGTTAGCTAATCAATCCCCTATCCATGATAATATGCTTCCTCTTACATCATGAACTCTTACTTTGTGTGGCAACCTTTGAGGTGGCACCTTATCAAATGTCTTTTGGAAATCCAAATGCACGACAACCACAGGTTCCCATTTATCCATATATTACTTCATCAAATAACTCTAATTAATTAGTCAAACATGGGCCCTGCTCTTCAGCTCGGCGAGCGGGGGCAGGGCCCACTCACTGACATGTAAAATGATGGGCAGTGATGTTGGGTGGGCATCCCGATGTCACTGCGTGTCATTCCAATTTTCAGTTCGGCAGGCGCACACCGGAGTCGGCTGCACGCCCACCGAACTGTCATTTAAAAACTAATTAAACCACTTAACACAGCTATCCGTCCAATCTTAAGGTTGACAGGCAGGTGAAGAGCCCAGGCGGCCTTCACACTTATCATGAAACCTCATCCATGGGCGGGATGAAGTTTCATGAATGATTTATAAATGAAATAAAGATTTTCACTAAAATTCATAGACATGTCCCAGCTCATGTGACACTTTCACATATGGGGACATGTTCTAAATTTTTTTGTTTTTCTTTATTAAAATTCTTGAAACTCAAACTAATCTCCCTGGGGCAGCTCTTTGCCTCAGGCCAATTTTTTGCGCTTTCACATGCACGCGCCAAAGAGCACAGGCACCGACTCAGCCTACTCCCCTCACCCGCACAGGGAACTCTCAGCGCTTCTGGGTGCACGTCACACTGGGCAGGCCTTAATTGGCCAACCCACGTAAAATGGCAGCATGCAGCTGATCGTGGGCAGTGCTCAGCTGCGTGCCCGCCTGCGCCCGCTCCCGTTCCCACCCAACCCCCCAGACGAGGAGAAAATTCTCCCCATGATTTCCCTTTCAAAAAACAATGTTGACTCTGCCTGATTGTGTTAAGATTTTCTAATTGCCTTGCTATAACCTCCTTAACAATAGATTCCAGCATTTTCCCTGTGGAACGAAGAAATGGTGGAGGTTTGTGTCAGTCTTCACAGTGGAAGACACGAGTGACATCCCCAAAGTTCAAGAAAGTCGGGAGGTAGAGGTGAATATGGTGGCCATTACCAAGGAGAAGGTGCTAGGAAAACTGAAAGGTCTAAAGGTGGATAAATACCCTGGACCGGATGGGATACACCCCAGAGTTCTGAAGGAGATAGCTGAAGAGATAGTGGAGGCGTTAGTGGTGATCTTTCAGGAATCACTGGAATTAGGGTGGGTCCCAGAGGACTGGAAAATCGCTAATGTAACCCCCCTGTTTAAGAAGGGTGTGAGGCAAAAGACGGGAAATTACAGGCTGATTACCTGACCTTGGTTGTTGGTAAGATTTTAGAGTCCATTATTAAGGATGAGATTGCAGAATACTTGGAAATGCATGGTAAAATCGGGCAAAGTCAGCATGGTTTCATCAAGGGGAGGTCATGCCTGACAAATCTGTTAGAATTCTTTGAGGAGGTAAAGAGTAGGTTAGACAAAGGGGAACCAATGGATGTTATCTACTTGGACTTCCAGAAGTCCTTTGACAAGGTGCCGCACAGGAGGCTGCTCAGTAAGATAAGAGTCCATGGTGTTAGAGGCAAGGTACTAGCATGGATAGAAGATTGGCTGTCTGGCAGGAGGCAAACAGTGAGGATAAGGGGTCCTTCTCAGGATGGCAGCTGGTGACTAGTGGAGTTCTGCAGGGATCAGTGTTGGAACAACAACTTTTCACTTTACACATTAATGATCTAGATGAAGGAACTGAGGGCATTCTGGCTAAGTTTGCAGATGATACAAAGATAGGTGGAGGGACAGGTAGTATTGTGGAGGCGGGGAGCTACAGAAGGATTTGGACAGGTTAGGCGAATGGGCAAAGAAGTGGCAGATGGAATACAACGTGGGGAAGTGTGAGGTCATGCACTTTGGTAGGAAGAATAGAGACATGGATATTTTCTAAATGGCGCGAGAATTCGGAAATCTGGAATGCAAAGGGACTTGGGAGTCCTAGTCCAGGATTCTCTTAAGGTTAACTTGCAGGTTGAGTCAGTAGTTAGGAAGGCAAATGCAATGTTGGTATTTATTTCGAGAGGACTAGAATATAAAAGCAGGGATATGCTGCTGAGTCTTTATAAGGCTCTGGTCAGACCACATTTAGAATATTGTGAGCAATTTTGGGCCCCGTATCTCAGGAAGGATGTGCGAGCCCTGGAGAGGGTCCAGAGGACGTTCACGAGAATGATCCTAGGAATGAAAGGCTTAACATATGAGGAATGTTTGAGGACTCTGGGTCTATACTCGATGGAGTTTAGAAGGTTGAGGGGAGATCTGATTGAAACTTACAGAATACTGAAAAGCCTGGATAGAGTGGAAGTGGGGAAGATGTTTCCATTAGTAGGAGAGACTAGGACCTGAGGGCACAGCCTCAGAGTAAAGGGAAGACATTTTAGAGATGAGGAAAAACTTCTTTAGCCAGAGAGTGGTGAATCTATGGAATTCATTGCCACAGAAGGCTGTGGAGGCCAGGTCATTGAGTGTATTTAAGACCAAGATAGTTAGGTTCTTAATTGGTAAGGGGATCAAAGGTTACGGGGAGAAGGCGCAAGAATGAGGTTGAGAAACTTATCAGCCATGATTGAATGGCGGAGCAGACTCGATGGGCCGATTGGCCTAATTTCTGCTCCTATGTCTTATGGTCTTATGGTGACAAACGTTATACTAATTGGCCTGTAGTTACCTGTGTCCTGACTCCTCCCTTTGTTGAATAAAAGAGTTACATGCACTATTTTCCAATCTGATTGGACCTTTCCAGAATATAGAGAATTTTGGGAAATTACAACCAATGCATCTCCACAGCTACTTCTTTTAGGACTTTCAGATGAAGTCCACCAGGTCCCGATGACTTGTCAGCCTTTAATTCTAATAGTTTTCTCAGTACCTTTTCTTTGGTGGTTGTAAATTGTTTTGAGTTCCTCTCTCCCTTTCATCTCTTGATTTAAAAGTAATTCTCGAATGCCAAATGTGACTTCTACCGTGAAGCCAGACAAAAACTCTGTTCAATGCTTCTGCCTTTTCCTTATTTCCCATTATTAATTCCCCAGTCTCCATCTCTAAAGGACCCTCGCTTACTCTTTTACTTTTTAAATGCTTGTAGAAACTCTTACTTTATGTTTTTATATTTCTGCCTAGTTTTCTCTAATACTCTAATTTCTCTGTCCTTATTACTTTATTGGTCATACTTTGCTGGATTTTACATTCTGTCCAACCTACTGACCTACCCCTAATCTTCACACAATTGTATACTTTTTCTTTCAATTTGATACTATCTTTAACTTCCTTAGTTATCATTGATGATGCATTTGTCTCCTAGAGTCTTTCTTTCTCACTGGAGTGTACCTTTATTGAACATTCTGAAACATCTCCTTAAGTTTTGCCACTACATTTCTACTGACCTACCCCGTAATTTATTGTCCCAGTTTACTCGAGCCAACTCTTTCTTCATGCCCTTGTAAGTGCCCTTATTTAAAATGTTAGTCTCAGACCCAGACTTCTCTTCCTCAGACTTAATGAAAAATTCAATTATGTTATGATCTCTGCTACCTAGAGGCTCCTTTACAATGAGGTCATTAATTATTCCTGCCTTATTACACTCTCAGGCATGCAATAACCTGCTCTTTGGTTGGTTCTGGAACATACTGCTCTAAGAAATTGTCCCGACGACACTCTATGAGCTGATCTTCCAGCTACCTTTGCTGATCTGATTCACCTAATTATATGTAGATTAAAATCACCCTTGATAATTGCAGTGTCTTTCTTATAATCCCCCATTATTTCTTGCTGCATTCCCCATCATACAGCATTGTTACTGTTAGGAAGCCTATAAACTACTCCCACAATTGATTTCTTCCCTTTGCTGTTTCTTATCTCTATCCAAACTGATTCTACATCTTGACCATTAGAACCAAGGCTAACTCTCATTATTGTACTAATGTCATTCTTAATTAACAGAGCAACCCCAAAACTCTTTCCTCACTTCCTAGCTTCCTGACACCGTGGCTCATAGCTCATGGCCTCTCAAAGGAATCATGAACCAAGTCTGGGTATGGGAATGTTTTGAAAGGTAAGGTCAAAAGGCCACCTTACCCATGCGGCCTTTATGCCAACCCATGCCCCCTCACCCATCCCCAATTGCCCCTCATACCCTCCATGCTGGTTTATGGCACATCTCTGCCATGTATACACTCTGTATAGAACCAATGAACCCTATAGCAGCAGTGTCATGTGTGGAACTGCTAAAAAAATTCATAATTTTATTTTAAAAAACTGTTGTTCCTAAAACCCTATAAAAGAGTCAATCAACCATGCCTTTAAAGTGACTTGACTTGCCTTTATCTTGTGCAAGTAAACATTGCACCATTGACATAACAGATCACAGAAAAAATAGCTTTTTATAACATTGTAAAACTGTCACTTAGGCAAAATTTCCCTTCTCCCCAGCTGTGTCAACAAAGTAAAACCTTTTATGTGAGTCCAGGCCCTTGGCTGAGCATACATGGTGAGACTTGTGGGGGATAGGAAGCCCCTTGACAGGGCAGCCTTTAACTGCACCCCCACCAAAGCAGGCAAGTAAGGTCTGTAGGGCTAACTGGAGAGCTGACAACCAGCCTGTTGGGTGCTGGCCCCCAAGCAGTTGATCTGGCACACCCACCCCACTCCAGGAAAATGGAGGCTGACTTGAAAATCCCAGTCAGTCTCCTTAACTCACTTTGATAAGGCTCTTAACAAACTTGATAGTCTGCCCACCTCCTATGGTCAGGGGGCCTTCCTGGACCCCAAACCCGCATTGGCTAAAATGATCGATGTCAGGCATGAGGCCGAGATGCAGGCATGACAGCCAGCCTTGTAATTTTTATGCTCCATCTGCCTCTGCCACCATCTGCCACCATCATCATAGGCAATGGTTGTGAGTTTCCATTATAAATTTGTAAGTAAATATTTGTGATGGGAGTGTTGATAGGAGGTCCATGCAGATGTAAGATTTGTAATATATTATAGATACAATATAAGGATCCAAGTACAGAAATCTATATTACATTCCAAAACAGTTTTATACAACCCAAAATATCATGATACCAAATGATTAGTTGCAATATACTACCTGACATGGAACAATTACTTTCTTAACGAAGAATAAAATAAAGTAGAATAATCTAAACATGGTACTAGTGAAATGGTCAATGCCACCACTGGGTGCAATATTTAATTTCGCTCGTAATCACTAGAGACAAAGCTATTCCAGCATCTGATAGCTTTAGAAAATAAACATGAATCAATTCAGCATCTTCAAAATTAACTTTGAGCTATGAAAGATGACATTTTGAAAAATTATACCATTAATAAATTGAAAAGCGACATCTTATATTTTAGCTATTTTGACTAGGGATCTTATTTTGAGTCATAACCAAACTATATTTACGGACATCAATCACCTTAAGATTGCACAGAGAAGCACAATAAAAGGTGCCAGCAGACCTTCTGTTGTTCATGTTATGTCAGAACACATGAGGGCTGCTTCTCCTCTATCATGCCATGTTTGCCAGCTAGGCAGTGGGAGAAGAGCAGATATGCATAATACTGGGCCTTCACCTTGTTTGGTCTTGACTTGTAATCTCTGGGGCATTCCTGGCATAAGTACAAAACTCAGGAAATTCCATATAAAGAACGCAAGAAAGTGACATCATTACAGCTACCCCATCATTCTCAAGCGTTCCATTGGGAACTGGTCCAAGGGCTGACCAGGGCAACAGGATGGCAGAGGATGCTGGCTTGCCCTTTAGATTAGAGGATCAATAAGGAGTAGCTGGCCCGTTCTTGGGATCTTGGGAAAACATTAGGTTCATTTTCACTATCACCCCACTGACCTCCCACGGGACTCCCCTCACACCTATGGCCCACAACAGAACCCGCCAACTGCCCTCCCCTCCCTCCAACTACCCTCCCTACCCTCCCACTGACAACCCCCCCAATGACCACCTGACTGCCCCCACTGTCACAGCCCCCATCGACCACCCAATGACAACCTGACCCCCACTGACAACCCCACTCCACTGACCACTTGACTCCCCTGCTGACCGCACCCCCGACTGACCAACTCTCCTCCACTGTTGACCTGACACCCCGCACCAATCCTCGCCCCCACACCTCCCGCGCCAACCCCCTGTCCTCCCCAACAACCTGACCTGCCTACCATACAAACCTACCTTCTCCCTGGCTTCTGAAAGTGACTGGACCTTTAAACTTACCTGCTTTACGGCAGCTGGTGTTGTAAAGATTGGGACGTGGCTACCTTACCGGCGACTCAGCTGCCATCGACGCAAGGCCTCAGGAACCTGACTCCGATTGTCATTCCATGAAAGCTATGGACCACTGTGTTCTTTCAGGCATTATCCATTGGTGAGAAATAAAAGCCCTTCCCTCAGTTATTAAGCGGGGGTTAAATTTAAAGGAAGGGCAAAATTTGAAATTATTGAATTTCAAAATGTTTCCTTTGTTTATATAATGTATTTTATTCATAGACTATGGGCTGGGATTTTCCAGCCCGATTATGGATGGGACCCACCGCGGACCCAGCCAGAAGTCCATTGACTTGAGGCGGGAACAGAAGATCCAGGCGGCGGGCGGGTGTGGAAAATCCTATGGAAAGCCATTATTAAGATATTTCCTGCAGCGAGCTTGTCAGTTGGCATTGAAGCCAATTGTCTTTAAGGAGGCGCCACCTTTTTACCAGCCTCAGGGATGTAAAGATTTAGCTTTTCAATTCAAATTGCGAACAACTTATTTCAAGCGACTGAAAGGTGCTTGAAATAACCTTTGTTTTCTTTTTGAATTGTAAATCACAGTATCAGTGAAATAGAAAATATCTTAGCTCACAGTGATCACAGCCTTCTGATTTGTCCAAATAATGCAGGTAATGGTGAGCAGCTAGTTTCCTATTTTGCACAGTCTTTTACTTAATCAACGGTTAGTTATCCTTTCATTTTTATTTCAAATTCCATAGGATTACCTGAGTTTGCCACTAATCTCACTTCAGCTTGCTGCCAATGTTGATGGGCTCCATCAGATACCTTTCGAAGCATTGATTTTTAATCTGTCTTCAGCATTCAAAGACCCAGGATACTTTTAAATTATTGACGCAGTCACAGGAACCCTCTAGAGGAGCAGCTACACTGTCAAACTACAGATAAATGTGCATTGTTTATTTGAGGAAATTAGGAATACACAAAGAGGAGTAAGTCGTTCAGCCCCTTGAGCTTGCTCCACTATTCAGTTAGAACAATTAGTTCAACATTGCATTAACCTTTTTTTGTACCTGTTTCGTAGCTTTTATTAATTTCTGTACTTGGACCCCTAATTCTCTCTGCTTCTAAGCAAATCGTAACATTTAGAAAATACACTAATAGGGTTCCCTCTCAGACACCCCAGCAAAAATGTACTTATTTGAAGATACTGAAGGGCCTGTTGTGCTATTTGTGGTATTTTGTGGTTACCTTGTGTCAGTATTTTTATTCTCATACCTTCTTATGTCTAAATTATGGGATAATCTGATTCCAGTTTCATCAGCAGTGTTTCTTTGACACGGATACCCTCTGTGATGGCAAGATTGTGTTTTAATAGTTTAAGATTCTAGAGATGAGCTGGACTTGTCAAGAAGAGCAATCATGTTTATATTGCCTCATTGCTGAAATCAGATATAGGGATTGTGGAATTCTACATTAAAGCCACTTAAAGGCAGCTTGCATCTCTTAAAGGGCAGGTACACTGACACTGCAAGAACTTTGAGGAATTGCTGAACATGTGAGAGGTTTTTGTGCAAGGTTTTTGGACAATGCACTGGAGGTCTTGTTCCAGGAGGTGGAGAGAAGGAAAGACACCCTGTACCAGAGGGGAAAAGAGGCCCTCCATACAGGAGGCAGTGAAAATCTGTGATCTGAGCTGGGAGTGTTGCTCCAAAGGCATGGATGCAGAGCAGGAAGTTTAATGATCAGAGACAAGTTGTCGAGATGAGTGAGTTCATCTTCATATGATCATATCCTACCTACCACCCGCAATTAGCCGTCTCCATGGCTCAATCCACCCAGTTCACCCGCCTACCAGACTAATCTATCAATCGTCACTCAGCATTAACATTCATATACTTTACTTTACTTTCACTCACTTTTGTACACCTTGCAATCACAATTCAAAGTTTGCACACACTGGCAGCTATTCAACTATGACAGCCACATCACCTAAACATACACATTGCAGGACATCCACTGGCACAATTCCCTCTTTCTTGCAAGAGAAAGTGGTCCATTGCAGGAGGCAGAAGTAAAGACCTGGAGGAGGTCAAGTGTGCCTACATGCTTTAACCCCTCCCTGGAGATGACAGTACTCGCCATCAATGGAAGGGACATCACTGAGGCTGTAGCCACTGATGAGACTGAACTGATCGATGATGAAGGTATGAGCAAACACTATCTCCTGCTCTCCTTCCATTTCCCTCTCATCCCATAATCTAGTCTGATAGACAAACTGCAGGTGGTGTAGGCATGCAAATTTTACTTTCTCCTCTCCCCTCACCACAACCCAACAATTCACCAGTATTCATTTCAGATACCCAAGAACGGAAATCTTCCTAGCCAGAAAGGAGGAGGAGGAGAGTGAAAATGAAGAGACATCGTCACTCAAACTTTCTCTTGCAGCAACCATCACATCTGAGACTGATGTTGAGGTAAAGTACAAGAGGGATCTGCATGTGGTGAAACACCAGACATCAGAGCCAGGGCGGGATGGAGGAGGGAAAGTATAGCACAGGTGTCAGCTCCCTGGATGGTGAGGTCACGCACTAGTTCTGCTGCAGAGGAGTCAGGTGAGAACTTTGATGGTTCAGGCTGCAGAAGAAAGCGGCTGGGTTTACTTATCCAAATTGTTGGTGCATTGGAAAGCCTGCTAGAAAGTCTGCACATAATGTGAAGGAGCATGAGGAGTTCAGCAGCAACTTGGCACAGGGCTTTGAGCAGAATTGGGGTCCATCCTTTGCAGCATGGAATGGATGGACACCTCCATCAGTACACCTGCAGAACCCATTATGATGTAGTGTCTCAGCTTCCATTGCAGCACAAACATCCTGGGTAGGTAACTGCTTGCTGTCCTGACCTTCACCCATCAGGTGAGAATTTGAGGGGTAGAAGCACAAGGAAGAGGAGGAGGAGGAAGTAGAAGTGGTGATGGAGGAGAAAATAGAGGGGCAGGAAGAGGAAGAGAAGAGGCAATTTTTTTTCTCAGGGTTGTAAGTCTTTGGAACTCTCTTCCTGAAAAGGTGGTGGAAGCAGATTCTTTGAATATTTTTAAGGCAGAGGTGGAGAGATTCTTGGGAAGCAAGGGGATGATAGGTTATTGGGGTAGGCGGGACGTGGATTTGAGGTTCCTGTCAGGTCAACTGTGATCTTATTAAATGGCATAGCAGCTTCAAAGATCTGAATGGGTCTACTCAGGCTCCTTGGAAGAAGTGGTCGGCCTAGAAAAATTACAAAATTCGGATCGCAAGTGGTTGCACGGGTGAACAAATTTTGTCAGTTTATAATCTGAAAACATATTCACTTCCACTGAATAATGTGTAATGTTGTCTTTCAGCCTCATTGACAGGCTTTGCGAGTCCTCCCGCTACATTCCCCCCTGCCCCCCCCCCCCCCCCCCCCCCCCCCCCCCCCGCCTTCCCCCCATCCCCTGCATGCATGCAGCCAGACCACGAGTGATTCTGGAGAGAGAGATGTGGTCATGTGTGTGTGTGTATGTGTGGGGCAGGGCTTTTGGAGCCTCGTGCAAGCACTTTCCCAAGCACTTCATCCATCACACACATCTTACAGCCCCGAGCATTTTCAATGCTGCCTGCTGGAGTTCTCTTTCATTTGTCCATCTGAGCTGACCTGCTTCTCCACCCACCCACTGATCACACTCCCATGTTCCAGTTCCAACACGAGGCTCCACTCAATTATGATTTTGACAACGATAGTCATAGTGAAGTTTTTGATCAGTTCTCCTGCCCTTTCCCCTCCCCCGGTCACCCATGTTCTTTCCCCCATCACTGTCGATCCTCTGGCATTACCTCCCAGGTCCCCACCATCACCTACCAACCCGAAACCTTGACTTTCCAGGATGTCCAGGTGAATGTGCATGTTCCCTACCTTCCTGAGAAGCCCATCCACAATGACCACCTAACCTCCTTCTTCCCACCCCCAGGGGCCTTGGCCTCCGAATCCCCACCAACCACCCTCGCTGTCTCTTCTACAGCTACCACACCCTCCCACTATTCCCTCTGCCCCCTCTCATACTCACCATTCCCTCCTATCACACCCACCCTCAGTCTGCTCCTCAGGAGACAGCCATTGACTCCACACACCCCTCTTTTGCACACATTCACCTCGACATACCCCCCCCTTACTCTTTCCTCCACCTTTACTCCCTCCTCCACCCTTACTCCCTTTCCCCCCCAGACACCTTCCCCCACTGACCTACTTCCCCCTTCCAAACTCATTCCCCTCTCCAAACTTCTTCCCTTAAACCTTCCTCCCCGTTTACACCTATCTCCTCATTTTCTGCATTCTCCCCCATTAAACCGTCATCCCCCCTCCCAACCTCACATGCCACCCCCCCTCAGTATTTCTTCCTCTCCCACTCAGAGCTGGACTTTCCTCTCCCCATCCTTGACGCTCATTTGTAGCAGCCCATGGCCAAGACCGTGATGTTTTGAATCAGACCCGAGACATCAACGGAGACCTCCAACCTTCCATGAGTTGCTTCGCGGTGGAGCCATGTCCTTGAGAATCCACCCAGCATGCACTGCACGTGTTCCTCTAGAGCTGTAGGGTTCCAGTATCTTCTGCTGCTCTCATGTCCATGATCTGAGCAATGCTCTAACGGTAAGTCCCAAACTGCACGTCACAGTTGCCCAGGTGTGTTCTGAGCCAACATGTTTTCCTGCCGGCATAACAAAAAACCTAGCGAGGGGGGACGATTCTGGTCGGGCCTTACTTTGCATGCCATTAGTTGGATGCAAAGCAGTTTTCCATCAGTCTCCAGCAGAATTGGCGTTCTGCCATGGCAGACACCATGGGTTGATCCCGTTGTGCTTTCATGCCGGCGTGAAACCGATTTTTGGCCTTGTCACCATAATGTCAACCCCCCGCCTGCCATAATGCCCAACGCCAAACGGGCCAGAAAATTCAGGCCTAAGGATTGCCAACTGTGATTAACACAAATCCTGGAAGTTTCATCACATGACTTGACTCACCCACGAGCTATTGGTTGGCCATCACATCAGTCCTTTTGATGCACTGCCTTCCTACGTCAAATTGGAAAGCAAAAAGATCCATTGCCTAATTGGATGATGCTTGACTGTCAGCCAAACAGCCTTTTTTCTTCCCATTTTCAACATTTTTATATCTGATAAAAAGGACTGTTCAATAAAATGACAAAAAAAATATTTTTAATGTCCTGATGATTTTTCTCCAGGGTTGCACACAGCAGTGTCCTGGAGATTGATCTTCAATTTTTGGAGACTCTAGGCCAAACCTGGAGGGTTGGCAACCCACAGGCATGACAGCATTTCTGCCATTCCACCAGTGCCTTTGCTGATCCCTATCAGCTAGCTAGCCCGGACTGAGGGTGAAGTTTGAAGCCAGGGCCTCAAGGACCAGGGCTGCTCAAGGTCACCCTACAAATGGGCCATCTGCAGTTTCCCCCAGTGAAATTCAGTAGCTTTCCATTAGCCATGTTGCAGCGGCTGGGGTAGCACTGTGTAGGAGCAGTAGGACAGCTGGCCAATGCGCTAAGAAGACTAAGGTAATGCACAAGGGTGATTAGTTTATTTTTGCATGTATTATGTAATGATTGAATTTATAAATTTGGATTAAGACATAGATTTATTTTTGTGATATTCAGAAGAGGATGGTCAGTGATAGAGGGAACATGGGTCCATTGGTGGATGGAGGGATGTGGTTGAGTTTGCTGGTAGTGCCCATGAATTATTTGATCACAGGAAAGAGCTGCTCCTCCCTCTTCCTGTTCCTCCACTACTAGTTTTATTTTCTCCTCCTCTCCCTTGTGCTCCTATTCCTCAGCTTCTTGCCCGGTAGGTTGTGACAAGAGCTGTTTCCTCATAATGGCCAGGTTGTGCAGCATGTAGCATGCGTCTACCAGTACTGATACGCACTCAGCTGTGCAACTGCAAGACTCCTCCAGAGCAGTCCATGCAGTAGAAATATTGCTGGAGGATGACAATATGGTGTGTTCTATCATATTTCTTGTGGCAGCATGGGTCTCATTGTATGTCTGCTGTGCGTGTGTGGGTGTGTTCCACACCGGACACATGAGCCATGTCAAGAGTGGATACTTGCCCAGTAGCCAGTTTTAATTTGGTATCATAGGTCAAATCCACGTGGCATAGAGGACCTTCCACAGAATGAAGGAACCATGACAAAAAAAAAACTTGTATTTGTACAAAGTCTTTCACAACCAATAGACGTCTCAAAGGTCTTTCCAGGCAATGAATTGCTTTTGAAGTGTAGTCACTTTTATAATGTAGGAAACATAGCAGCCCGTTTGGGTACAGCAAACTCCCACCAGGGGTAACTCCCCTGCCCTTCCTCAAAGTAGCACCCTGGAATCTTTTACGTCATCTGAGAGGGCAGATGGGCATTTGTTTAAAGTCTCAACCGAAAGATAACACCATTGACAGTGCAGTAATCTTTCAGTGCTGCGCTAGAGTGTCAGCCTACTGTTCAAGTCCTGGATTGTGACTTTAACTCACAGCCTTCTGATTTAGAGGTGGGAGTGCTACCACTGAGACACAACTGACACCTGTCTACTAACAGGATGCTGGCAATTCATCTACATGATGCATTGCCAATGTCCACACACCACTGAACGCAAAGGCAGTGAACTCCCTTTGGTTCAGGAATATGGCTGAGTTCACAAGGCTCACACAAGTCAATGGCATCCTCCGCCATGAGGAAGCCTGCAATCCAAATAATATCTCACTCATCCTGCTTGTCTCAACCAGGAAGAAATGAAATTAATGTGTTTTGATTTGTGTAGAAAACTTCAGTACATGGCAAACTGCAAAATGCTTATCTTTCCAGAAGCAGGGAGAAGGAGCCATCTGCATACAAGGTAAGAGCCACTGTCACCTTGACTTCTATAGACAATCCTGTCCTGATCGCTGCTTTGAGGTTTCAGTTGTGTAGATAGATTGGTAGATTTCAGTCCCAGCTTCTTTAGTGAAGCAAAGGTGTCTCAGGCATTGGTCCTTGGTGAAGTTGAGGTGAAGGAATTGCTCCCTAAAGATCCTCTTTGGATTGGAGTTCCTGTTGAGAAGTCTTTCCCTTTTTCATCCTGCCCCTTCTAGAAGCTTATCCTTCTCCACTTGGCCTCCCTTATTCCCTTCTTCCAGTCATGTTCAATTTCCAAAGGAAGCCCTACCAAGTTACACATACGAACATATGAGCAGGGAGCAGGTGTAGGCCATTCAGCCCCTCAAGGCTGCTCCACCATTTAGTAAGATCATTGCTGATCTGATAGTAACTTGAAATCTACTCCCTGCCTACCCCTGATAACCTATCACACCATTGCTTACCAAAAAATCTATCCACATCTGCCTTAAAAATATTCAAAGAATCTGCTTCCACCAGCTTTTCAGGGAGAGTTCCAAAAACTCACGGCCCTCTGAGCAAAGGAATTTTGCCTCATCTCTGTTTTAAATGGTCGACACCTTATTTTTAGACAGTGACCCCTAGTTCTAGATTTTTTCACAATAGGAAACATCCTTTCCACATCCACCTTGTCAAGACCCCTCAGGATCATATATGTTTCAATCATATTGCCTCTTACCCGTCTAAAGTCCATCAGATATAGGCCTAATCTGTCCAAACTTTCCTCATAAGACAATCCACCCAGTCCGGGTATTAGCCTAGTAAACCTTCTTTGAACTGTTTCCAATGCATTTACATCCTTACTTAAATAAGGTGACCAACACTGTACACAATACTCCAAATGTGGTCTCAGTAGTGCCCTGTACAATCGAAGCATAACCTCCCTACTTTGGTATTCAATTCTCCTCAAAATAAATGATAACACTCTATTAGCTTGCCTAATTACTTGCTATACTTGCATATTAGGCTTTTGTGATTCATGCATTAAGACACCCAGATCCCTCTGCACCTCAGAGCTCTGCAATCTCTCACCATTTAGATAATATGCCTCTCTTTTATTCTTCCTGCCAAAATGGGCAATTTCAGATTTTCCCACATTATACTCCATTTGCCAGATCTTCGCCCACTCACTTAACCTATCTATATCTTTTTGTAGCCTCCTTTTGTCCACCTCACAACTCACTTTCCTACCTATCTTTGTGTCATCAGCAAATTTGGCAACCATCCCTTCAATCCCTTCATGTCTGAAAGTAACTTGTTTCAGTGCAAGTTTTTAAATGTACAGAAAAGTACTCCAGCACCAGACAATGCTCCCCTGTCCACTATTCAGGGGGTGAAATTGGCTGATGCCAGCAGTGCAAAATGGATTCATGGCGAATTGGCAGTCAACATTTCTCTGCACCAGTTTTCATTTTCCATTGATTTGGAAAATATCACCAAGGTTTTTAATTTCAAGCCGAGTAAAAGTGACCGTGACACTAGGAAATGAGTCTTCCAATAGAGCTTGAACTATCTTTCTGTGCACTTCAAAGAAAAGAAGATTGAGCATAATGAAGAATTGGCTGCCAATCACCCATTTCACACTGCTGCCGTAGACTAAATCCACCCCCTCAAATTTTAGCCAAGTATAGGTAGGCTCCAAAAACATATACATTTCCATCAGCCACCAAAAGAAATCCAGCACCTAAGGTGTAAATGGATCAGGATCCCTTTAAAGACTGTTGTTGGGTGACCTATTCCAGTTAACGTTGTGTTCAGCAATGCAAGATTAAGACAGGGAACTGATTAAAATGTTCACTTATAAACTGATGATTGCACATCATGATCTGCTCACTCTGCATGTTTTTTCATGTTGTTAGTTGCACACACGCAAACCCCTTTACCACTTCACCTCATAACTGTGCTTGTGCTTCTCAGAGCCATGTTTGCGTGTTTTCTGGCTGAGTTGGAAGTAGTGCCTAATTAACAGGTGCTGCGTATGCCCATTTACCCCATGGTGTTCATCCTGCAACAGGCGTAATCAATGCACAGTCAGTTTTTTCAGACTGCAGGATGCAGTTTGTGCCCTGATGCTCTTAATTAGGGTCTTGAGGGAAATGTGTTAATTTGATCAGCGTAGATCATAAGAAGTTGTTCATGAACATGAATGGAATGTTGGTGCTGTATTGGCTGATGACGCAGAGGTTGACATTTAACTAAAACGGAATAAGTTCATTTGTGTTGCTTTGATGTACTTGGGGCATTAGTTGAGATGGTAATGACCACAAAATATTGAAAGATACTTATTCAAGAATGAAAAGGATGTGCAAAGGCATATTTTTATTGCCGCTTTCCTGTATTGTAGTTCTGGTATATTAAATTTTTGAAAGTAAAATTAGATATATGCATAAGTTTCATGCATCCACTTTGTGTGTTGAATAATGCATTCAATTGTTGTAGTCCATGCTCATTGAATAACTGGCAAAGTAAACAAGATAATAAGTTTTCTCAATGCTACTTAAACATTTCTCAAATAAAAGTTCTCTGGAATGGTCACTAATTTTGAATGTGCTCCTCAAAATACTCCTGTGAGTAAACTGGCTCCATGAACATGAACGCATGGATATTATTGCTGCAATTTAGGAATAGCCTAATTTCCTTCGAGCATTTGTATTAAATTTCTTAATCCAACATTTTAACTGGGGCTTGACTTTGCTTAAAATAAATGGCTTAATAACTCTTAAATAAGATGGACCCGTAGAATCCATCAACATGCAGTTCATTACTATATCACAGAGATAACAGATTCCTCCTTTCACAATTCACAAAACATGTAGGGCCTCAAATTGTCCAGGCTGGCAGGACCCATCACACTCAAAGTGCCGCAGGGATCCTGCCACCTGGCCCCAGGAATCCCTTTGAATTTGTGGGGTCGGGAAATTGGCATAAAGTGGATGATGGCATCAGGAGGCCAGGAGACCTTTAAAACTGATATTACAAAGGCAGTGGGAGCAGATGGCTACCATGGTCAGTGCAAGCGATCGAACTCCAAGGGTCTGAATATAGTACTGCAAAAAGCTGAATGACCTCACAATTCAGCCAAAGTCAGTGCATGTGTCTTCAAATGCCATATTACAAATAAACCACTATCCTCTCATACTGCTTAATTCAGTAGCTGAATGAATGGGTGGTACTGCTCATACAGGCCCTCCCTGTCTTACTGGATGGAAGATACAAAGGCTGCCCTGTAGAGGGGCTCTCCACCCCCCTACCCCACAATAGTGGCCTGGTGCTCTTATTAAAGTTATTAACACTTTAAAAAGTGGCTGAGGGACCACCTTCTTGTTACAACACCCTCCAAGTTACTTACCTTTTTCTGCAGACCGGTTCTTTTCTGAAGTTAGAGCGTCTCTCCAACTTTGAAAGCCAGCCCGTTACCCTTAATTGGACAGGGAACCTGTCTCCATGCCAATAGGGGTCTCACTCACGTGAAGATCTTGGGCCGAATCTTCCCCTCTGCTTTGGAAATGAAAGTTTGACCATTTCCTGGCTTCTCAGTCCCAAACCCATCACCTCCTTCCACTCCCACAGAATTTTTATTTCTACAAGACATGGGTGGGCAAGATTCAAGTCTGCTGCCTCCCAAGGCAGGCCCAAGACAATGATGGAGATGGATGGGTCCTGAAGCTAGCTGCTTACAAGGCCTGCCTCGGCTCTTGAGGCCATTGGCCCAGTCCTCTAGATAGTTTTTAGGACCCCTAGCCCTCAACCCTTGCCCCACTCAGTCCCTAGCCACCACCATACCTGCGTCCATGCCCCGTTCCATGTCTCTGCAAATCCTGTGCCCTCTCCATGCCTCCATGCCACATGCACCCTTCATGCTCCCTCATATCCCCCATGTCTCTCCATTCCACCTCATATCCCCCATGCCCCAACTATGCCCCTTCATATCCTCTGTACCCCATGCCCTCTCTACCCCATGCCCCTTCCATATTGCTTTTATTACTCCCATGCACCTTCCATTCTCCCATGTATCCTCCATCCCCACTTTCCCACTGTCAACTTGCCATCTGTTCTAATTGCTTCTGTTGATAGAACCAACCATGTTGGTAAATGTTTGGGAAGCAAATTGCAGGATTGACTCCAAGGAATCATAGGTTATTCATTCTAAAAACAGTTGATGGTACCTCTGCAGAAACCAAAATTCCTGAAGAAAGGATTATTCCATCGGGCATGGTACTGTTGGAGAAATATCGCCAGCTTTTGGAAGAAATGGCTTTGGTTCATGTGACATTGGCATTGTCTGCTGTATCTCAATTCGAGGAGGATGTCTAGTCAGGGTCATAAGTTTCTGCCATGGGTCTTCAAGTGTCTGATCAGGCTGATTCTCAATCCACAGATCTTTGGGCACATGGGCAGGATCTCCCACAGGACCTGGAGTGCAGGATTTGCTTCCATTTCTTTCCTTCTCTGCCGCCACACTTGCCTCATCATTCAGGTATTGTGACTCAAAGTGTGATGTAGGACAAATTGCTGCCATTTTGAATGAGTGGTAGCAAGATCCGCCCAGTCATTAATGTCAATGCCGCAATGCTTCAAGGAGATCTCCAGTGTCTTTGAGGCTTTGTCTTTGTCCTCCCCTTGAATGCTGGTGATTTGAGAGTTGAGAAAACAGGATCTGGTGGGGGACACACTTTCAGCCATCTGGACACTGTGTCCAGTCCATTGAAGTTGATTTCGTAGGAGTTTTGCCTGAATACTTGTGGAGCTGGTTTCAAGAAGGACATGAGCGTTTGTTTGACAGTCCTCCCATTGAATCTAGAGAATGAGGTGCAGGCATTACTGATAGAATTTCTCTAGTACTTTTATACAGTCCAGTACAGGTCTGAGCTGATGACAACAGTAGGACTTCTGTTGATTTGCAGAGGTTTTGTTGTCAAATACTTACTGCTGTCATTTGTAGAAGGCTGAGCTGGTGCAGCTGATCCCATGTTGGATCTCCTTGTCAACTGTGGCCTTTTAAGAGAGGTGGCTGCCAAAGTATGGGAAGTGCTCAACATATTCCGGAGCCTTTCCTTCAACATATATGAGAGGTGAAATATTTGACTGACCAGATGTGGCTTGATGTATGAGTTTTGATTTGGCAACATTCAAGTACAGTCCGAGTTTCTTGAATGCAAAATTGAGGAGATTGAGAGTGGCTTGCAAATGTGGTGCAGAGTGGGCAATGACTCTGCAGCCATCCACAAACGGTAGATCATGTAAGTCTATGATGATAAATTTAGTTTTGGCACAGAAGTAAATGAAGTTAGAGTTTTCCATCTTGGTGGTAATTAATACTTTTGGCAGAGGGCACTTGAACTTTGATGAGGTAAATATCCACTGTCAGGTAGATTGTTAATACTGTGGAGGCTATCACACAGCCTTGCTTAACCCCTGTCTGAATTTTGAATGCACTGTTTCAGATCACTCACTCAAGACAGTTGCAGTCATATCATAATGAAGCAGCTATGGATTGTGATGAAGTTTCTTGGACATTCAAATCTTTGGAGAACAATCCGCAGAGCCCTGTGATTTACTGAGTCAAATGCTTTGGTCAGGCCATTGATTGCAATGAAGAGTTCCTGGTGTTGTTCCTGACATTTTTCTAGTATTTGCCTGGCATCAAAAACCATGCCAGAGGTTCCCTTGGAAGGTTCAAACCCATACTGTGTCTTTGGGAGGATTTTCTCAGCCACAGGAAGTAGGTAATTCAGGAGAATGCACGTCATGATTTTCCCTGCTGTGGACAGAGAGAAATACCTCAATAGTTTCCACAGCATGATTTATCTCCCTTCTCGAAGATAGTTACATTTTTGAAGTCGGGGGAGAGTTCTTTTCCCTCCCAAATCTGTAGGATGAGATCATGGAGCCTTGTTGTTAGCAAAAGGCCACCAGCTTTGAGGACCTCAGCTGGAATACCATCAGGGCCACAGGCTTTGTTGTTTCATCCCTTTCATTGTTCATTGTAGCTTTTCCATCGAAGGTGGTACACCCATGGGTTTTAGCACAGGGCACTGGAGGATAACGTGGAGAGTATCAGCTGCCACTGTGGATTCACATTTGAGGTGTGTTGAAAATATTCTTTTCAGCACTAGCGGATGGCATTGTCATCTTAAGAAAAGAAACATCATACTGTGAGAGAAGGAGATTTTGCCCATTTGACCTGGGTCTATATACGGCCCACTGGGGTGGAGGAGTATGGGAGGGCAGCTGCAGAAATATGATTGAGCATGCAGGAAACATGTTAAAACAATATTACAACAGATTTCATTACTGTATTAGTCAGTTACATTACAAACCAGATTGTATTGGCAGAGTAATTGTCATGTGTTGCATACAACTTAATGCCAGTCCTCAGAGCAGGTAACTATAATGCCAAATGAGGGGCAGTTTCAACAGACCTGATTGATTGCATTCTATTTCAAAGGATTAATGCATTATGACAACTTACAGAAAATTGTGCATTGACATGCAGGATCCTTTGCTTGTTGCTACATGTAATCTGTAGAAGACCATTAGACATAGGAGCAGAAGCAAGCCATTCAGCCCATCGAGTCTGCTCTGCCATTCAATGAGGTCATGGCTGATCTAATAATCCTCAACTCCATTTTCCTGCCTTTTCCCCATAACACTTGGTCCCCTTACTGATTAAAAATCTGTCTATCTCTGCCTTGAATATACTTAATGACCCAGCCTCTATAGACCCCTGCGGTAAAGAATTCCACAGGTGGACTACGCTCTGAGAGAAGAAATTTCTCCTCATCTTGTTTTATTTTGTGTATCCCCTTACTCTCAGATTATGCCCTCTGGTCCTAGACTCTCTCACAAGGTGAAACAACCTCAGCATCTACCCTGTCAAGCCCCCTAAGAATCTTACATGTTTTTATACGGTCGCCTTTCATTCTTCTAAACTCCAATGTGTACAGGCCCAACCAACTCAACTTCTCCTCATAAAAAAATCCCACCACCCCCAGGGTCAACCTAGTGAACTTTCTCTGTGCTGCCTTCAATGCCAGTATATCTTTCCTTAGGTAAGGAGACCAAAGCTGTTCACAGTATTCTAGGTGTGGTCTAACTAATGCCTTGTATAGTTTTAGCAAGATTTCCCTAATTTTATACTCCAATTCCCTTTGAAATAAAGGCCAACATTTTATTTGCCTCACCTATTACCTGCTGAACTTGTACGCTAATTTTTTGGGATTCATGCACGAGGACTCTCAAATCCCTCTGTGCTGCATTTTTCTGCAGTTTTTCTCCTTTTCAATAACATTCAGCTCTTCTATTCTTCCTGCCAAAGTGCATAACCTCACGCTTTCCAACATTATTTTCCATCTGCCACATTTTTGCCCACTCACTTAACCTGTCTATATCCCTCTGTAGACTCTTATCATCCTCACCACTTGCCTTCCCATCTATTTTTGTGTCATCTGCAAAACTTGGCAATAGTACATTAATTTCCCTCATCCAAGTCATTAATATATATTGTAAATAATTGTGGCCCCAGCACTGATCCTTGTTGTCACTCCACTAGTTACAGGTTGCCATCCCGAAAATGTCCCCAGTATCCCAACTCTCTGTCATCTATTAGTTAGCCAGTCCTCTATCTATACTAATATATTTCCTCCAACACCATGGGGCTCTTATCTTATTAAGTATTCTTATGTGTGGTACCTTATCGAACACCTTTTAGAAATCCAAATATGTTACATCGACTGTTCCCTTTACCTATCCTGCTTGTTACTTCCTCAAAGAATTCTAATAAATTTGTCAGGCATGATTTCCCTTTCATGAAGCCATGCTGACTCTACTTGATTAGATTATGTATTGCTAAGTGCTCTGCTATTACATCCTTTACAATAGCTACAACATTTTTCCAATGACAGAAATTAAGCTAACTGGCCTATAGTTACCTGTTTTTTGTCTCACACCCTTTTTGAATAAGGATGTTACTTTGGCAATTTTCTAATCCTCTGAGACTTTTCCAGAAACTAAGGATTCTTGGAAGATTACGACCAGTGCATCCACTATCTCTGCAGCTATTTCCTTTAATATCCTAGGCTGTAACCCATCAGGTCCAGGTGACTTATCAACATTTAGCCCTCGTACTTTTTCTCTAGTGAGAGTTATTGTATTAATTTCCTCCCCTCCTTTTGCCTCATGAATAATTAGTATTTTTGGTATGCTATTAGTGTCTTCTACTATGAAGACTGATGTAACGTATTTATTCAACTCCTCTGCCATTTCCTAGTTCCCCATTATTATTTCCCCGACCTCATTCTCTAAGGGGCCTATATTGACTTTGGCCTCTCTCTTCCTTTTTATATATTTTAAGAAGCTCTTACTGGCCATGTTTATATCATTTCCTAGTTTACCCTCAAAGTTTATTTTCTCTCTCTTTGTTTTTTTTTGGTCATCTTCTGTTAGTTTTTAAAACTTGCCCAATCCTCTGGCTTACCATTAATCTTTGCTACATTGTATGTTTTTTCTTTCACTTTGATACTATCCTTAACTTGCTTGGTTAACCATGGTTGGTTTATTTGCTCCCTACAATCCTTCTTCCTCACCAGGATATATCTTTGTTGTGAGTCATGAACTATTTTCTTAAATGTCTGCCATTGTTCATCAACCATCTATTCTGCTAAACTCCTTTCCCACTCCACTCCAGCCAACTCTGCCCTCATTTCTTTGTTATGATCCTTATTTAAGTTTAGCACAGGTGTTTCTGAACTATGTTTCTCACTCTCAAACTGAATGCTAAATTTCACCATGTTATGGTCACTGTTTCCTAGGGGAATCTTTTACTCTGAGATAATTTATTAAACCTGCCATCATTACGCATTACCAGATCCAAAATAGCCTGATCCCTGGTTGGATCCACAACATATTGTTCTAGGAAACTGTCCTGAATACACTCAATGGGCAGAATCTTCTGGCTGGTGTGTGGGTGGCGGAGTCCACATGACAGTGCTTAAAATGTCTCCCGCTGAAATCGCGCGAGTGTCCCGATGTTAGCGCGCGGCATCATGATATTTCGGTTGGCAGGCGCGCTATGCAGCAGGACGCGCACCTGCCATTAATTAAAGGCCTTGTTTAATTCATCTGCATATAATTATAATCCCTATCCACTGGAATCATTGCCCCGCGCTGGATCATTCAGGCACATTGGCGTAATTGCACGCCAACGTGTTTCACAACTATACATAAGTAACATGCACCTGGTGAGCTACACTTCACTTGGGATTTCAAGGTTTGTTTGCCTAGTGTGCTTCGGGCAGCACTCGCAGTCATTAGCTCCAGGCTTCGCAGGCAGCTCCACATTACTTTTAGGGGTGCTCTAGGGCAGGTCTCTACCTACCAGCCCAGCCATAGAGCAAGGGTGGCTTTTAAGGCTGGGGCATGTTTGGGGAAGGGGAAAAAGAGGCCTGAGGCAAGGGTAAGGGCTGTGCTGGACAAGGGGGTATCCCAGGGTTTATGTGTGTGTGGGGGCACATGCTAATCTGTGCAAGTGGCCTCAAGATGTGCAGGCTGAGGAGGCAGTCTCCAAAGGAGATGAGGCCAGATGGAGATGTAAGGGTGTGTGTGAGAGAGTGAGTGGTGATGTCCCTTGAGCTGACAGTGAGTGAGATGCCAGTGAATGTGTGATGGTCTTGTGAGTGTGTGAGTTTAGAGTGATGAGATGGTTCCTTACCCTGGCAGCATACGTGAAATCATTCATTCTCTTTTTGCACTGGATGGCCCAACTCTTTTGTGCAGCATTGGAATTGACCACCACTCTCACCGCCTCCCAAACCCGAGTGGTGAGATTACTGGACAACCTGTGGCCAGAGCGGGGTTGGAGAACATCACTATGTGCCTCCAAAAGGCACTCCAGTGACAGGTCACTCAACTCTTCCTGGCTTTCGGGGCCATGTCTTCACTGGAGCAGCGAGTACTGAGAACTGGGTGCACGGCTACACCTGCATAGAGGAAACAGTGTGGCAGCAGCGTGGCGGGCCATTCAGAGGACACCCGCCAGTGAGACGGTGTGTTTCCTGTGGCTACATAATTAATGAGGCGGGAAGCAGACAATACAGCATGAAAAGCAGGTAACATGTCCATTTTCCCACCGCTTCCGCACTTAATGCAAATCTGGGACAATTCCGCCCACTATCTTACACAAATGGAAGAAAAAGCTGAAGAAGGGACCTCTTAGAAGAGAGAAGAATTGCCTGCTAGGTGAACATATTAATGTAGTCATCACACAGAGTCCAACCAGCCAAACATTTCATGAATAGTTTTTTTCCACCAATACACAACAACCCTTCCCAAATGTTTCTAATCCCAATGCTGAATAAAGCTTTCACTCTATTGGGACTAGATGTATGTATAAGCAACCATAAATGCAAGCTTATTTATCCCCATTAACTAGAATCAGCTTTATACCAAAAGAGATATCAGGGCACACTCTATCATCAGTCTATGTAACTTTCATTAATCTGTACAGTTTATTATATGGTTTAGTTCAATGCATTTTTGCCCAGTGATTCCACTTGGTGAAAATATGTCCGCCACATCCTTACCATGTACTTCTTATCCTTTTTGTTAAAGAGAGGTGGAATTGAGGTTGATTGTTGGTGAGTGTCAATGCTTGCCTCTATGGGTGGAGATGGATCAATCCCTCTCTCTGCTAGGTTCAATAATGATTGTGCAAGTGGAAGTAATGTGTCTTTTGAAAAAGTATTGTCTGATCCTGTACAATCAATGATTCTAATTTAGTCCTTTGAGTAACATTACAGGAAGCTTATGTCACGTGGCATTGCCTTGAAGAACATTTCTAACATGTGTGCCAAAACCTGCACTTTCTTACTACAGGGCACTCCTTCAGGATCAGAAGAAATCTGTGTGGGTCAATCAAATAGTTGGAGGTGGAAATGGCTGTCTCATTCTGATTCCCTGGCATGCTATATCCAGAAGAGACAGACGACTGTGTTTTTTAGCTCAAGGCTTCATAACACCAGTCAAAGCATTCATAAGAGTAAGGCTTTGGAGGGGTCACATTATCCGTAGCGGTCAGGTGAGTGTAGCACTCCAAAGGTGCAGCTTGTCTGGTCCTCCTTTGACTGTCTCAAGCTGCACAAGTTAAATGATTCAATTTTAACTAACTCCATGAAGTGCTGATGTCGAGCCACCAAAGACCAACCCTGAGTCCTAAGAGAGCAGTGTCTGGACAAGACATGGAGTATCAGGCTTCTCCTGTTTGCTGAATGTGACTGTACTTCCCCAAACATTTTGCAACCCTAAAGATTTTAAGGGTAGCTAGCACCGTATGATAGGTATTAGTGCAGAGAATCCTAAGCCCTTCCAAATTCTAATACACGACTAGCACTTCACAAGCTATGCAATGGGGATAGCAGTAAATAATGCTATTAGCTGATCACACACTAACAGAGGAGGTTAGCCTTTTGCAGTGTGGCTGAGGACAATGCCTGTTATGCTGCAGTCTCAATGCAACTGGATTGTGACTGTATTATTAATTTTTATTCTTTATGGGGTGTGGGCATCACTGACTGGGCCAGAATTTATTGCCTATCCCTAATTGGCCTTGAAAAGGCATTGGTGAGCTGCCTTCTTGAATCACTGCAGTGCCTGTTGTGTAGGTACACCCACAGTGCATTTAGGCAGAGAGTTCCAGGATTTTGGCCTAGCGACAACGAAGGAACAGAGATGTATTTCCAAGCCAGGATGGTGAGTGACTTGTAGGGGAACTTCCAGGTGGTGATGTTTCCATGTGTCTGCTGCCCTTGACCTTCTAGATGGTAGTGGTTGTGGGTTTGGAAGGTGCTGTCTAAGGAACCTTGGTGAATTTCTGCAGTGCATTTTGTAGATGGTACACACTGCTGTCACTGTACGTTGGCGGTGGAGAGAGTGAATGGTTGTGGAAGGGATGTGGACTGTTTTGTCCAGGATGGTGTCAAGCTTCTTGAGTGTTGTGGGAGCTGCTGTCATCCAGCCAAGTGGGGAGTATTCCATCATTCTCCTGGCTTGTGCTTGTAGATGGTGGGCAGGCTTTGGATGGGGTCAGGAGGTGAGTTATTTGCCTTAAGATTCCTAGCCTCTGACCTACTCTTGTAGCCACAGTATTTATATAGCTAGTCCAGCTCAGTTTCTGGCCAATGGCAACCATCAGGATGTTCAGAGTTGGGGGATTCAGCGATGGTAATGCCAGTGAATGTCAAGGGGCAGTGCTTAGATTCTCTCATGTTGGAGGTGGTCATTGTCTGGCAATTATGTGGCATGAATGTTATTTGCCACTTGTCAGCCCAAGCCTGGATATTGTCCAGGTCTTGCTGTATTTGGACTTAGACTGCTTCAGTGTCTGAGGAGTCACAAATGGTGCTGAACATTGTGCAATCATCAGTGAACATCCCCATTTCTGACGTTATGATGAAAGGAAGGTCATTGATGAAACAGCTGAAGATGGTTGGGCCTAGGACACTGTCCTGAGGAACTCCTGCAGTGATGTCCTGGAACTAAGATGATTGACCTCAAACAACCACAATCATCTTCCTTTGTGCTATGTATGACGCCAACCAGTGGAGAGTTTTCCCCCTGATTCCCAATGACTCCAGTTTTGCTAGGGCTCCTTGATGCCACACTCGGTCAAATGCTGCCTTGATGTCAAGAGCAGTCACTCTCACCTCACCTCGGGAGTTCAGCTCTTTTGCCCATCTTGAATCAAGGTTGTAATGAGGTCAGGAGCTAAATGACCCTGGTGGAACCCAAGCTGAGCATCAGTGAGCAGGTTATTGATAAGCAAGTGCCGTTTGATAGCACTGCTGATGACTCCTTTCATCACTTTATTGACGTTGGAGAGTAGATTGATGGGACGGTAATTGTCTGGGTTGGATTTGTCCTGCTTTTTGTATGCAGGCCATACCTGGGCAATTTTCCACATAGCCGGGTAGTTGCCAGTGTTATAGCTGTACTGGAACAGCTTGGCTAGGGGCGCAGCAAGTTCTGGAGCACAAGTCTTCAGTACTATTGTTGGAATATTGTCAGGGTCCATAGCCTCTGCAGTATTCAATGTCTTCAGCTGATTCTTGATATCAAGTGGAGTGAATTGATTTGGCTGAAGACTGGCATCGCTTCTGGGGACCTCTGGAGGAGGCCAAGATGGATCATCCAATCCGCACTTCTGGCTGAAGATTGTTACAAATGCTTTAGCCTTATCTTTTGCACTGATGTGCTGGGCACCTCCACCATTGAGGCTGGAGATATTTATGGAGCCTTCTCCAGTCAGTTGTTTAACTGTCCACCACCATTCACAAAATGTCTGCCACGTCCACTGGTTGTGGAATTGCTTAGCTCTGTCTGTCACTTGCTGTTTATGCTGCTTAGCATGCAAGTAGTCCTGTGTTGTAGCTTCACCAGGTTGTCACCTCATTTTTAGGCATGCCTGGTGCTGCTGTTGGCATGCCCTCCTGCACTCTTCATTGAACCAGGGTCAATCCCCTGGCTTGGTGGTAATGGTAGAGTGGGGGATATGCTGGGCCATGAATCTACATATTGTGTTTGAGTACAATTCTGCTGCTGCTGATGGCCCACAGCTCCTCATGGTTGCCCAATCTTGAGTTGTCAGATCTGTTTGAAATCTATCCCATTTAGCACGGTGGTAGGGTTACACAACACGATGGAGGGTATTTCTATGTGAAGATGGGACTTAGTCTCCAGAAGCACTGTGTGGTGATAACTCCTACCAATATTGTCATGGACAGATGCATTGGCCCCTATGATTCTAGCGATCATCCTAGTATTGAATATGATATTAGCCGGTGGCACCAATGGCACAAACAAAACTGAATCCTATGTTTCTGTAAAGTGGGGTGGGAGAAAATGCTGTTTTAGAAAGTGAATTAAAGCAGAAGAAAAACATTTGAGATCTAACAATATCCTCTTACTCTGTTGTCCTTTATCTGAACTTCTTGGCAGCTTTAAGTTCTTATTTCTTCTCTACAGTTTCATTTTCCATTGCCCACCACTGCAGGAAGCCACAGGAAAAGGAATACTGTGAATGTCTTAATGGCATCATTCAAAGGGCAGTTGATGGTCAAACAGCAGGTCAGAAATATCATTTCTGCCCCAAAGGCATTTAATGTCTGCAGAAGGAAGCCTTATTGTAAACGAATCGTTAACACCATCAAAGGAGCAGCAACAGAGCCGTTTGGACAGTGTTGAAATAGTGCAGATATAATTTCATTAAGGAACACAGATGTATTAGCCAATAGCTAATTAATTTCATGGACATTTGTTTTCTAAATTTAGAAAGCCAACTGATATGCTAAGATCTGTGGTACTTGGCACCATCAATGCTGACAAAATTTTAGGGAAGATGCAGTCAAATCAAATATTGATTCAGTGATGTCAAGCTTAGGTTTTAAAAATTTATCATGGATGGAGGAATGAAAAAGTGAGAGGTAAGGAACTGCTTTGAAGGCTTGGGGAAAAATGACTTAGTCAGACTGGGAAGGTTTGTGATTCAATTAAAAACAAGATGAGAGTATCATTGGAGTCTGGTGGGGAACCAGTGGAATGGAATCAGATAAGGTAATATCCACATTCAAAACGGATGACAAATGAACACAAATATATGCTGAGTGATTGGTCTTGTTTCAGTTCCATTTAAAAACATGCAATTGTCTATCAGGAATAAATTTGAGAATCATCTACACATGAACCACTTGGTAAATACCAGTCAACATGGCTTTAGAGGAAGATGCTGACTGACTAATCTCCTTGGCTTCTTTGAGGATTTAACATTGGAACTTCCAGAAGACAGGTGATAAGGTTTCACATGAAAGGCTCACATCTAAGTTCTAAACTGTGGGATACAAGGTGAAACTTGGGAATGAAAGAAAAATTAGCTCAAGGATAGAAAACAATGGATACTTGTTAGAGAAAACATGGTGGATTGAAGGAAGTTCTAAGGAGGGTGTCCCAGTTTCTAATTTACATGGACATCAGCACTTGTATTTAATATGGCAGAAACTCCCAAGGTTCTTCACAGGAGCATTATCAAATGAAAATTTTATACCAAATCATAGAAGGAGCTATTAAGACAGGTACCAAAGTCCTTGGTTAAAAAGATAGGTTTTAAGCAGATAGGTAAAGAAGCAGAAAACTTTAAATAGGAAGTCCTGTCCCTGAACCCAGCACCCACTATTTTCACTGGGGTGGGGGGGTGGGGGGAGGGGGTGGGTGGGGCAGTGAAGTTTTGATCTTTTTCATCCACGGTCCACAGATTCATGGTTTGTGGTTCAAACTAATCCAATTTTTATAACTGAGATTTCTAAAACAGGACTCATAAGCTTTAGACATTTGAGGAAAAGGTCTAAAGCTCCTGGAGTTATTTTGGATAAGTCAGGTGCCCATTTGGTAGTGGTCAGGTATCCTTTGGGAGAGGTCAGTTACCCCTTTGGCATTATTATGGTTAGGCATGAATGTGGTTAAAAAGTGGATAAGCTATGTGGAACTCTCAAGCTGTCAAGTCATTTAAATCCCCAAGACCTTTGCATATTTGAATGCATTTGAAACTAAATTGTGCTTGTTAGTTCACTTTTTATTAGCATAAGGCTTGACTGCTTCCACAAACTATCCTTATCACAGTGCAGGGGGGTAGGGGCAGCATGGGCTATAAGTTCACAGTTTGATTGACCACCCTAAAATGATTATAAAGAAATTAGCAGTTTTTAATGCACATCCATGAATACAAATGTATGTTTAAATAAGGGATTGTGTACTTGAAGGATATGTTTGTTTTATAAGGTATTAACTACCTGGAGGGATTTAAATGTTATCAATGAACATGTTTTCTTTTGTGATAGATATTTAGAAATTTATTTTATGTAATCTCACCATGGCTCATGAGATCTGCCCATGATGAATACTGGGTGAATTGCAATGGAGAGTGTAAGGGCAAAGATGGTGGCTGGGTCATGGGTTGGCATGAGTTGGTAATAAGTTGGCATAGGGATATAAAGGGCTATGGGGATGAGTGGGGGCCATGGGTTAGTATGAGTTGGCACAAAAGTGGCTTGGGGCAATAAAGGGCTCTGGGGATCAGTAGGGGTCATTAGTTGGTATGGAGGGTATGAGGAGCCATGGGGCAGTGGGTAGAGAGGCATAAGTTGGCATGGAGAGTATGAGGAGCCATGGGGGGTGCATAAGATAGCATGAGTTTGCATGGATGCAACATGGGGAGTGTGTGGAAGGTAAGGTGGTATGAGAGATGAGGATAATGGAACAATAGCATTGTTTTATGTTTTTCCTTTTTACCAGCCCACCTTGGCATCCGGCAGCTCCTGTAGCTCCCTACAAACTCTTTTTGGAGTCAGCAGGCCCAACTCATATTGACATCCACTCCCACAGAAGAAAATCCAAAGGTTTAGGGCACTTCCTCCCAAGTCAGGTTTGGTCAGGGAATTTTCCCACCCCTGCATCCTTGACTCAGGAGTGAAATGTTGGTCCTTAGTCTCAGGTTTATCTTGAAGAAGCTACCAATTCAGACCTGTGTGTAAGTTCTCCAACTGTGTAATGCTGCTACCAATTTCATAGCTACTTATAAATGAACCTGCATACCTTTGAGTTAATTCCTTGTGTGTGTTTGGGGCCTTGATGTATATCTACTGAATGAGCACAAGCAGCAGAAAAACAACAATACTAGGTAAGGATGGCAGATTTCCTTTCCTAAGGACATTGGTGAGCCAGTTGTGCTTTTACGACAATCAGGTTTCCATGATTATCATTAGCTTTTTAGTCCAGCTGCTTTATTTAGTTAATTGCATTTAAATTTCTCAGCTGCTGTTTGGAATTTGAACTCGTGGTCGGGATTTAACAGGAGTTGGTGGGAACGGGAAGGTGGAATAGGGAGGCTGTCAACGGTCCTCCCACTCTGACTCCCATTCCTGAAAAAATCTCTCACCAGCTGGCTGGTGAAGCAGATGTGGCCATGCCACTGCCCGATATGAGAACTGACGTGGCAGCTGTGTAGTCACCTGACATGGAAAGGAGTGCTGGCGTCAGGTTCAAAGAACGACCAGCACCCAGCCCTGATGCGAACAATCTTTGCTTTGGCAAACCTCCCAGCATCCATCTTCTGAAAATCTGGCCAGAAAGGTTCCAACAGCCAGTGAGCCCTGCACCATTCAACAACCAGTGTTCTCTCCAGTTACGAGGGATCCCTCCAGCTACCAGTGACCCCTCAGGTATCCAGCTACCAGCGACCCCTCCAGTATCCAGCTACCAGCAACCCCTCCAGCATCTAGCTACCAGTGACCCCTCTAGTATTCAGCTACCAGCAACCCCTCCAGCATCCAGCTGCCAGTGACTCCTCTGGCATCCAACTACTAGTGGCCCCTCTAGTATCCAGCTACCAGTGACACCTTCGGTATCCAGCTACCAGTGACTGCTCCGGCATCCAGCTACTAGTGGCCCCTCCAGCATCCAGCTATCAGTGACCCCTCCGGTATCCAGCTATCAGTAACTGCTCTGGCATCCAGCTACCAGTGGTCCCTCCAGTATCCAGCTACCGGTGGCCCCTCTGGCATCCAGCTACCAGTGGCTCCTCCAGCATCCAGCTACCAGTGACCCCTTCGGCATCCAGCTACCAGCGGCCCCCTCCAATATCCAATTTAGGATTACCAACACTGGCTGGTCATATTCCGGCAGATGTCAACAGAATTGATAGCACTGAAGGTTTTCTGAGTGAAACTGGGATTGTTTTAAAACAAATTTTGATAAAAGATGAAAAGATGAAAATAACTTAGCAGGTCATTGCAAGCATGAGATTTGAGTCTATATATTTTATTCGCCAGCTGTTTCAGTGCCACTTTCTGAGTTGGAGCTAGAGGGTTCCAAAGACGGGTCCCTGCCTGTCTCTCATCCTGAGATTATCAGCTGTAGATCAGTAGTCATGTGGTAGTGGTTCCCAGCTATTGAACTGTAGCAGTGCTCACTCTTGGCCACTGCTCAGTGTTAGAACCATATTTTCTAGAACTGTATTTCCTTATAAAATTTGGAAGGATATTACATTATTTGGACACTTGGGACTTTATTTTACAAAAAGGTCGTAAGTTCACCATGGAATATGTTTTCCAAGAAATCAACTGACCAGCATGGTAAGTGTGGAGGAGAGGTATTTGTTTATTCCAAACTGGGGTAAGGCGAATTTTACTAAGATGAGAAACAATTTGGCCTAAGTGGACTGGGAGCACCTACTTGAAGATAAAACTCTACCAAAGCAGTGGGAGGCCTTCAAGGAGAAAATAGTGAGAGTACAGGGCAAATATGTTCCCGTAAAGACAAAGCGTGGGACCAAGTCTGGAGAACCTGGATGTCAAGGGGCATAAAAGTTAGGATTAAGAAAAACAGAGAAGCTTATGGCAGATACTGTGGGCTCAATATGGCAGAGTCCCTAGAGGAGTATAAAAAGTGCAGAGGGGAACTTAAAAAGGAAACTAGGAAAGCCAAGGAGTGCGAGAAAGCATTGGTGTGTAGAATAAAGGAAAACCCAAAGGGTTTTTTTAAAACATATGAAGAGCAAGAGAATAACTAGGGAACGAGTAGGGCCAATTAGGGACCATAGAAGTAATCTGTGTGTGGACCCGGAAGATGTGGGTGCAGTCCTCACTGAATACACAATGGAAAAGGACGACCCAGGTATAGACATCAGGGTGGAGGGCTGTGAAATATTAGAGAAAATTAACATAGATGAAGAGGAGGTTTAACGGCCTCAAAAGTGGATAAATCTGCAGGCCCGGATGAGATGTATCCCAAGCTGTTAAGGGAAGCAAGAGAAAAGATATCAGGGGCCCTGGCAGTAATTTTCAAATCCTCTCTGGCCACAGGTGAGGTGCCAGGACTGGAGGACTGCTAATGTTGTCCCATTACTAAAAAAGAGAGGAAGGGATAGACCAGGAAATTATGGGCCACTCAGTCTAAACTCGGTGGTGGGGCAGTTACTAGAAAGATTTCTGAGGGACAGAATTTATCTACATTTAGAGAGACATGGATTACTCAGGGACAGTCAACATGGATTTGTTAGGGGAAGGTTGTGTTTGACAAATTTGAATGAATTTTTTGAGGAGGTAGCCAGGAGTGTTGATGAGGGTAATGCATTTGATGTGGTCTGCATGGGCTTTAGCAAGGCTTTTGATAAGGTCCCTCGTGGCAGACTGGTCAAGAAAGTAGGAGCCCATGGGATCCAAGGCAAAGTGGCACATTGGCTGAGAGGCAGGAAGCAGAGGGTGATGGTGGAGGAATGTTTCTGTGACTGGAAGTCTGTTTCCAGTGGGGTTCTACAGGGCTTGGTGCTGGGGCCCTTGCTGTCTGTGGTGTACATAAATGATTTGGACTTAAATGTAGGGGGAATGATCAAGAAGTTCACGGATTACACGAAAATTGGTAGGGTGGTAAATAGTGAGGAGGATAGCCGTAAACTGCAGAAGGATATCAGTGGACTGGTGATGTGGGCAGAGCAGTGGCAAATGGAATTCAACCCAGAAAGGTGTGAAGTTAAGCACTTGGGAGGGCTAACAAGTCAAGGGATTACACTATGAATGGTAGGACCCTGGAAAGCATTGAAGTTCAGAGGGACATTGATGTGCTTTTCCACAGATCCCTGAAGGTAGCAGGGCAGGTAGATAAGGTGTTTAAGAAGGCAGATGGGATACTTGCCTTTTTTAGGTGAGGCACAGAATACAAGAGCAGGAGTTTATGCTGGAACTGTATAATATGCTGGTTAGGCCACAACTGGAGCACTGCGGGCAGTTCTGGTCACCACATTATAGGAAGGATGTGATTGCACTGGAGGGGGTGCAGAGGAGATCTACCAGGATGCTGCCTGGGCTGGAGGCTCTGAGCTAGGAGGAAAGATTGGGTTGGCTGGGGATGTTTTCCTTGGAGCAGCAAAGGTTGAGAAGGGACCTGATAGAGATGTATAAGATTATGAGGGGCATAATAGCATGGATAGGAAGGCAATTTTTCCACTAGTTGAGGGGTCAATAACCAGGGGGCATAGATTTCAGAGGTAGAAGACTAAGAGGGGAGTTGAGGAGAATTTTTTCACCCAGAGGGTGGTGTGAGTCTGGACCTCACTGCCTGAAAGAGCAGTTGAGCCAGAAACTCTCGTAACATTTAAGAAGTATTTAGACATTCACTTGCGTTGCCATAGGCTCCAGGGCTATGGACCAAGTGCTGGAAAGTTGGATTAGCATAGTCAGATCTTTGTTGACTGGTGCTGACATGATGGGCCAAATGTTAATGTCTGTGAGTCTATGAACTGCATTTACCTTGGTTGATAGGAAAGAAAACTATTTCAAAGGCAAAGGCCTGGTTATTTACTGGATGTCACCAGATGAAAGAGCTTTATGTTTTGAACTCATTGTTTTGATCTCAGTTGGGAATGACTGAGAAGGGGGAAAGCTGTTCAGCTTGCACTCTCCTTGCCTTGCTTGAGAGTCATTATCAGTATCCATCTAGGAATTCTTATCTCATTGGAACTTGTCTGTCTTTGGAAACCCGAGAAGCTGAGGGAAGAAGGATTGATCCAGTTATATTCTCCTTCATGCTGCAGCTTCGTTGGTCAGAATCTCCAGGCATCTACCGGCACCAGCAACCTGGTTTCACACAAGGGAGACCAGATCAACAATGTCAATACCCTGTGAATTTATCCTCTGCAGAGATCCTATCTGTTTGTCGTGGAAAAGCTCAGCAGGTCTAACAGCATCTGTGGAGAGAAAAATAAAGTTAACATTTCGAGTCCATATAACTCTTCCACCTGCTGAGTTTTTCCAGAATTTTCTATTTTTGTTTCAGATTTCCAGCATCTGCAGAATTTTGCTTTCATCTATCTGTCTTGTGGGTGTGTCTGTGTGTGTCTGTGTGTGTGTGTGTGTGTGTGTGTGTGTGTGTCTGTGTCTATGTCTTTGTGTGTGTCGCTGGGGGATTTTGAAAGGGATAGATAGTTACACTTCCAGATTACAAATTGTTTGCTAACCAGTTCTTGCAACTTATTTTAAAACTGAAGTTTCATTTTATAATCAATCAATCATTCCGATTTTATTGAAAGTAGCCTGGTTAAAGATTCTTTTACTCTGGGTCTAACATTAGTGAAGGTAAATAATTTTCCATTTTGATAAGTGAATTAATATGTACACTAATGGTACAACCTGTGAAGTAGTGGGGCCAGGGAAACTCCCATCCCAGTCAGAGCACCAGGAAGAGATAAGCCAGTGCCACTGATACCCAATATCTTGGATCCAGCTTTCTTTCCGCTCCTCAGCAACCTGTTGGTCGATGCTACTGGGGCAAGGGGCAGGGGCAGTCGATGATTCCCACCCAGCATCTCTTTTCCCATGTGGGACTGCGGCTCAGCAACCGAGCCGGTGAAACCCTGCTGGAATCTATCATGGTCCTGAAGCGATAAGGGCAAATACAGGTCGACTGTCAATAACTTCTCCACTCATTCCCTCAGTGTGAGTGCGTATGTAGAAAGGCAGGTACAAACTACCTTCTACTCACCGTCCCTTTCCCCCTTATAATGATTCACTGCTGCACTCAGCCAAGTTCACTCACAGGTTACATGCGGCCCCAATCATTCCCTATGAGGAAATTCAGGAACATTGCACAGATTTCTCTTGACAGTTGTTCATCGCTGTTAACAGGTACTGAAGTTAATCAAACTGGTAGCCCACTTTGGACTTAAACATTTTACTGTACATTAAAAGGTGAAATCCATTCCTTTTTGAGGGGCTGTTATTTACTTTTCAATTTAAGAGCATTTCTTAACTGAGAATGCACAGTGGTATCAAATGTGACTCACCAGGCTGAAGCTCAAAGCAGGACACCATCCTTCAGTGAAATCCAAGCCCCACCAATAGCATCGCAGTCCGTCAAAGGACCCAGCCAATCAGGGTCCTCATGGCTTGTTTATCTGGTTTAAGATTTGAATTTGATTGGACGGCACTATGTCGGATCCAGCTGTGGCTCAAAAGTATGCTTGAGGTGTCTGATTAAAACAGCATTTTAAAATCTTCCAAAATGCTTTCTTTGGTCACTGGGAGATTGATGCAGATTCCAATGGGCTCCTGGCTATCAGGGGTGGGTTGGCCATCCTAATCCAACTACCAGAGACCCCTCCAGCAACCTCAGAAAAAAACCACAGTAGAAAAGTGTTGTTGGCATGGCAAAAAGAAGATCCCAGGTGGACCAATGCTTTTGTGAAAACTCATTCACGGGCAAGGCAAGAGGTCGTCTTTCCCAACAACAGAAAGAGATGGCCTGCCGACTAACCAAGCAAGCCTGTTGGAGGCCATGGAGAAAGTGAGCAGCTAGAGGGTAGACTGGATAACCCGGCCGCAATGCTGCAAGAGAATCAATGACATTCTCCGTTCCACAGTGGGGAGTACCACAGCTCAGGTCCCGTTAAAGTCAGCGACTGTGCAAGTGTGAGGGCATGGCAGCTTGGAGGTTGGCAGGGATGGAGGGGGGTGGCATGGGAAGTCACCATGTCGGTGGCAATGAAATAAGGCTGTAACCTCTTATTAGAAAGTAATGACTGCAACTCTCGTCAAAGGGGGCGAGATTAGCACTGTTGATTTTCATGTTAGGAGCTAGAGATAGTTTAAATAAGTTATGTTTCTATTTGTGGGTGTTAGGAATGAGTTTTACCTTTTAAGTTTGAGTTTGATTTGTATTCCTGTATTTGTGTGCTAAGAAAGGGGAGAATTTGAACTTTAGTTCCACTTTAAAAGCTGCCTGCATTTTAATGAGGTTTTATGGTTCTTGAAAGGGAGCTAAAGCAAATATAAGGTAGAAAAAACTGGGCTGTTACATAGCAACAGCAGGACCAACACAAAGAGACAGAGAAAAACAGAAAAATAGTTCCATTTCAGCGGAAAGTACCTGCTAGTAGAAGCAGCATTGGAGAGGGACAAAAAACAGTCCAAAACTAAAGAATAAGCCAAAACCAGGCAGTTGAACAGGATTTATGTAGCATGTTTAATGTAAAATCTCTCACGGCTCATAATAGCATTATCAGATTAAGGATTGGACCGTTTCCAAATCAATGTAATTTGCTCAGTTTTATTAAACTTCAACTACAGTAGAACTGATGAATTCCTACAGTTATGCACATAGCTCATTATTCTGCATGCATTATGACTGGGTGATTTATATTCATTGTGAGAACTATCACTTAAATCAAAGTGACAGCAATTTGACTGACTCTGACAAAATGGCACCAATTAATTAATATGTTGTCAGATCAAACCCATTTAACTCTCTGTTTGTCATTATGAATAATTGTATTTGTTTTATATTGATATGATTTAATTTACAGAGCACGTGCCCTACAAGATGTGACTGCATTCTGTAACAAAAACACAAAGATGGATTTAAACCCAATGTGGGACTCTGCCACTCCAACAAATCAATTCCTGTTCTGGAGAGGCAGTAGGAGGCCATGGCGATTTTCACCAGGATGCATTTAAATGCAGTGTTCCACATTCTGTCCGCCAGTTTGCAGCAAAGTCAGGACAAGGAGTTTCAGGATGTTCTTGTGGGAGGAAGTCCAGGATAGTGGAGGCCACAAGATTCCTTATCAGGCCTGGAGTAGCTCCTGCTCCTGTTGCCAGCACAAGGAAAGATTCCAGTCTTGTCGTAAGGGCCATTTTTTGTTTTCAGGCCAGCTGTTTGTGCCTAGTGGTGTGTAGTAATTATAGTTTTGATAAACATTAGGACTATAACTTTAAGAATAATCCTTTGGTGTAAGATCACATGATTTATGTAAACAAATAAGTTAGTAATGCGGGAAATCTCTAGAAGAGAGTTCTTTAGTTATAAAGTTAGATGCACATGTAGCTGCTGCTGTCTTGTAAATAAAATTCAATGTTTCCACCAAGAAAATTTGCCTGGAAGTCAACTCTATAGCAAACTGGTGATGTGGAAAAATCAGATCCGGTGCTGTCCCTCGCCCAGTGATTTTGAATATCTAAGATAATTAAAAAGAAAGTAAGGTATACTCATGCAAGATGCCACCGTTTGTCAGAATCAATCCCTTTGAGCCAGCCACAGATGACTGGTCTCAATATATACAGAATGTCTTGCGTCAAGCCAATGAAATCACAGGGGAGGAAAAGAGGAGAGCGATTCTCCTCAGTATTTGTAGGAGCAAGACCTAGAGTTTAATTAGAAGCTTGATGGCCCCCAGTGCCTCAGATCTGAATACCTCACATTTCAGTCACAATGCAGAAGTTCAAGTTCAATTCACGGAATAGAGCCCCGGGGGAAACCATTACTACTTATGTGACGAAAGTAAAACAACTAACAGAATACTGTGATTTCAGTGAAACCCTGATTGATATGCTCAGGGATAGTTTGGTTTATGGCATGCAAGAGGATGTTATTTAGCAAAGGTTGCTCATTGAAGTGGATCTTGATTTTAAGAAAGCTTTAGGAATAGCATTCCCGATGGAAAGCACTATAAGAGATTCACAAGCGATTCAAGGTGCACAAAATGGTGCTGTTTACCTAGTTAGGTGGGAATGGCCAGGAAAAAGCGGCGCAGAAAGCTGGGACACTGCCACGAAGCGGGCAATGGCCACAACTAACCGAAAATTTAGAGGAAACAGCTTAGCAACAAATTCAAAAGCTAATTTTTATCAACTTGGAAACAATCTTACTCCTAACAATTGGCAATTTAAAAAGGTGGAGTGTTATTTTTGTCACAAAAGTGGGCACATATTGAAACATTGCAAAGTGAGATTTAAACAGGCTTCCAAGCAACAAATGAAGCTCAATGAGATATATAGTGTGGAAGAGCCAGAACTAATTCTGACATTTATTCCTCATTCAGCATGAAAGTTGGGAAGACAGGGCCAATTACTGTCACAGTGCAAGTGAATGGTATACCCTTAAAAATGGAACTGGACACAGGTGCTTCTACCACTGTAGTCGGAGAAGGCACTTTCAGGTATTTAAATAAAGGTGCTCAGCAATTAAATTTGGAACAACCCTCTGCCAAGTTGAAAGTGCACAGAGGCAAAGAAATCCAGGTAAAAGCTATCACCCGAGTACTTGTTTATTATAGACACCAACAGCACAACTACCTGTGATAATATTAGAAGGCAGAGGACCAAGCCTTGTGGATCAAAATTAGCTGAAGTAAATTAACTTTGATTGGCCAGTGAGATTTCAAAAGGAAGCTGGAAGAGTTCGTGAGTTGGAAAAGGAACAAGGCTTCAGAAAGATCCTGGAGAGTCCAAGGACTGCAACAGGACGAAAAAGGAATGCATAGCCATTCAGCAACATGAAAAAATGAAGACCGTCTTAAACAATGACATGGAAGAACAACAGAAGAAACCCAAGGAGACTCTGCTGAATTACAGAATTCAATATGAAGCAAGTGAGCCTCACAAAGAAAAAGAAAAGCTATTGAAAGGCCTTCACACACTACAAGGATCCCTCAGGTCAAATTTTGTACCTCTGGAAAATTATGAAGAGAAACAGGAAGAATTTAACGTCACTCTGATCAAACTGAAGAACCAGTTGGTGGAGAAGACTCAGCAATGTTCAAGATTCCAGGAGGAAGCCAACTGATACAAGAAGGAGACAGAAGATCTGAAGAATCAGCAGAATAAAGCTAAAGAGGCTTTGAAAGAAAAAGTCGGAGAACTTTACAAGATGCGAGTAGGTAATGAAATCATGGGTAGCTTAACTAGCGAACTAAGACAAGTTGCAATTTCACCTGAGAAAAGTCTGGCTGACAGTGAAGTCAAAAAGAAGGTTAAGACTAAACTCTGTGGTAGAAAGAAGAAGACAAAAAGGACTTTAAGGTTTTCTTGTACGTCTAGTGTAGGGGTACAAGAAAAGGCTTGGCTCAGAAAAGTTGACCCTTCTATTGTTTTTAACATTCAACATTTCTTTCTATTATCATGCCCATTTTTGTCTTTTGTCAACCATTATTGCTGTGATAAATGTCATTCTCAATTATCTTCTGTTGATTCTCTTAAGCTGTAAACATAACATCCTATATGATTGATTCAGCAATCTGGTACACACTGCAGTGAAATCAATGGGCAGAGAATCCTATACTGTTTATTCTTCATTTCTTGAGATGCGTTCCTGTCAGCATTGCTCCTCACTAGAAATGCTGTAACGTGGAGTCCTCCTTACATGCTCTTCTTCTTCTTTGCTTCTCATTAGGTCGAAATCAAGACTTATCCCACAGTTTCCACTCCTTCCCCAACCTCATGACTGCAGAGTGTTTCTTCTGCCACAACTTTCCCTTCATTCAACCCGGCTTTTAAAACACAAATATGACATCTTCCAATTACTGTTCCTTCATTTACCTCAACTTTTACCTACTCTTTTAAATATCAGTGACTCGTGGTGTCCTTCATAAGAGTTTATAAAAAGAGCACATCAGTGAAGTATTCAACTTCAAATATTTACTGCATATAACAGACCATAAGTTGTGTAAAATGAATGCCATAATGTATGGCAGTAATGGTGCTTATCAGGTTAAGTTTAGAGATCCTGTTGTTTCTAAAAAAAAAAGCCATAATCCATCACTTGAACATGTCACTGATTTAATTGCCAACTGTTGCATTGTCAGGTTATTTTAGAATGATGTTCCTTTGGTGAATACAAAGACATTAGCCAGGAATTTCCTCAGGCTTACTTTTCCATGCCATGACTTAGCTGGAAGTGTGTAAACATGCGGCTAGATTTTACATGCCACTGCCGGGCGTGTTTTCAGCAGGAGTGGCACGTAAAATAGTTTGGATGGTTAGCCCAACACCTTCCTGCCCACCCCCAAACTGACCCCCATAATGCACTAGGTGGGCAGGCACTGAAATGAGCAGCCTGCCTGCCAGATGTAAATAAATAATTAAAGGCCTATTAGGCTTGTTAGCAAACCTACTGACCCGCATAATACGCTGCCAATGCCATAATGGAGCTGGAATGGGGCAGGGAGTGTCCTTTGTTTATTGGGGCACCTCTGTCCCCGAGGTGGTACCACATCTTCCTTCTGCACCGCTGGCCCCCCATTCCCCTCTCCTCTCTCCCTGGGCTCCAGGGTCCCTCCCCACCCTAAAACTCCAGATTTCACCTTTCTGGGGCAGCCATCCATCTTCTTCGTGTTCCTTCTTGCAGTTCCGACAGCCCCCACTAATGAACTCTGGCACTGCCAGGACTGCTGGAGCTGCCGCCCAATCAAATCAGGGGTGTCAGCTTCCAGCCAACTTTCCTTCTGAGGGGAAGGGAGCAAACATTCTGCCCCTCTGTAAAATGCAACCATGGTTTCTACTGCACTTATGGCATGGGAGTTCTACACTCCTGCTAAGGTGAGAGAAGGAGCAACTGTAAGGAAATTCATGGGCAATGTGCATCCAGCAGTTTTCTCCACCTAATCTAACATTTAAACCTCTAGGTCATATACTGAGGTGACATTCGCTTAGAGTTTGTCACAAAAAATTCAGGTAACGTTGCAAATCACAAGGTTGCAACTTATGGTTTATTGGTCAGTTGAATACTGTATTAAACCTACATTTCCTGCCTTGAAATATAGTCACATGTTATTTTTAAAATTCATATTATCCTGCTCATCAATTTTATGGATGGTAGTGTGAGGATATAGGATTTTTTTATCACTTTTCCTGGTTGGAGTGGTGGATATTTTCATGTTGATTAATTTTAGCAAAGTAGACATGAGAGTAAAACAATGTTCTCTCTTATACTCATGTCCACATAATCACTAAAAATAGCAAGTAGAGGAAAATATACCTGCTTGTATCAGCATTTCTAGATGGTGTGTAAATGAGCACAAGATCCTTAATGAGCACAAGGATCAGTGAGATCCTTAAAGTAAATGCTTGTTATTCTTCTCATTTCTCATATCGGATAACATTACAGTTTTTCTTAAAATTCCAATTTGCTTCAAATGCTTTAAAGCTTTGTGCACTAGAAATCAGCTTGACATGGCCCAAACTGGCATCATATACAGCCCTTACAGGTAACAGAATGAAAAGAAAATTTGGCCCCTCAGCTCCATGGGAGTTCTTCTACTCTCCTGAAACTGAGAAGAGAAATGACTTCAATGGAACTGAAAATTGCAGAAGATGTAAATTGAGTTACCAACTCATTATCACCCAATATACATGACTGCACAAAGTCAAGATCTAGCTTCAGAAGACAAAATTTCCCATTCCTGACCCACAAGTGACCTTCATTCACTTGGCATATCAGCCTCCGAAGAGTCCAGGATCTCTTAAGACCTCTAATTGTATTTGAAGATCAACGACCTTCCCCTGAAATCACTTATGACATAATAAAAGATATAATTATCAGTGTCAGGGGTGGTGTGGACATCCCTACCCCTCCCACCAACATGGGCATTGGGAGCTTCATGATTAGTTGCATGCTTTGTCACCAGCCTCAGACAAATCTACCATTTGTGAGAGATTCCATTTTTCATAGCAGCCAGTCTGTAGTTTTCAAATTATTTTAGGGAGTGTTACAACAAGAGGGTGAAAATTGTGCTGATACTCATGGAAAAGTAAATAAGTGGAGAGGTGTGCATTGTTTTACTATGCCTACCTTGCTCAGGATGGAGAACTTTTTTGTGACACTGCTCATGGGCCTCAAGGTTGAGGGAGTTGACAGTCATGCTCATTGTGGAAAGGGTAGTAATACTAAATAACCTTCTGTGGCACCCAAACTAGGAATTTGATTGTCCTGCCTTTAATGCCCTCCAGAAGGGCTTGGATACTTGAATGAGTGTAGAGGTGCATTATTTATCTCTAGTATGGTACTATTCCCCTGCTGTTCTCAGGGTCCAGATGGTACCTGAGCAGACTAGAGTAATAAATTGTTAACATGTGCAGCAAAGTTATTCAAGAGTGAGGTAAGAGCTAAATACTGACCGTTCCTCCCCGATCTGAAGTAAAAACCAAAAATGCTGGAAACACTCAGCAGTTCTGGCAGCATCTATAGTGAGAGAGTAAAACAGAGTTAAATGCTTTTGCAGAATCATGGATCTGTCCCCCATTTCCAAAAGACCCTATTTTTGCCATGAGTGAATGAGGGAAGGATGTGACTCCTAATTGTGGGAACCCCGAACTCAGCAAGGCCATTTGAATTTAGTGTTGAGTTTAAACAAATCCCATTTTCACTGGAGCAAGGACCTTATCCTACAATGTGGGTGTTAGGAATCTTTAAAGAAATTGTAAATACTCTTGAAAGGCAAATAAGGTCTGTAGAACTGTCAAGTCATTTAAATGGCCATCCCTTTAAAAATTAAAAAAAAAATTGCTTGCCTATATCTGTGCGAGTTGAAAACAATATGTTCCAGCAGTTTCAATTTTTATTTGTTGACATAACTCTGAGTGCTATTATTGTAGCATGTTTAATGCTTGGCTGCTTTCCACAGCATATCATGATTGCACTGGTGGTGATAGGGTGGTGGAAAGTTCACAATTTGATTGACAGCTCAAAGAGGTTATTAAAGGATTAGTTATCTTTGATGTAGGGATGTGAATACAAATGCTTGTTTTATATGTGATTGAGTACTGGAGGGGATTAAATGCATTGAATGGGTTTTCACAGAATCACAGTGCAGAAGAGGCCTTTCGGCCCATCGAGTCTGCACCGACACTTGAGAAACACCTGACCTACCTACCTAATCCCATTTACCAGCACTTGGCCCATAGCCTTGAATGTTATGATGTGCCAAGTGCTCATCCAGGTACTTTTTAAAGAATGTGAGGCAACCCACCTCCACCACCTTCCCAGGCAGTGCATTCGAGACCATCACCACCCTCTGGGTAAAAAGGTTTTTCATCACATCTCCCCTAAACCTCCTGCCCCTGACCTTGAACTTGTGTCCCATTGTGACTGACCCTTCAACTAAGGGGAACAGCTGCTCCCTATCCACCCTGTCCATGCCCCTCATAATCTTGTACACCTCAATCAGGTCGCCCCTCAGTCTTCTCTGCTCCAACGAAAACAACCTAAGTCAATCCAACCTCTCTTCAAAACTTAAATGTTTCATCCCAGGCAACATACTGGTGAATATCCTCTGCACCCCTTCCAGTGCAATCACATCCTTCCTATAATGCGGCGACCAGAACTGCACACAGTACTCCAGTTGTGGCCTCACTGAAGGGTTCTCAAAATTGCCACATTTTTCATATCATCAACAAGGATATGACTTTTGGACTTTTACCTGAAACCAGACAATGAGAGGAGACAGAATACGCATTCTTTCTTTTAAAACTATCAACACGAAACTAAAGCCCATCAAAATCTTGTATAAATAATCGCTACTAACTATGGGGGCAGGAAGACCTCAATCAATGCAATTATGCGAACCAATCAATACTCTACACAAACAATGGCTTTCAATTCAAGACTAGTTACGGGGGCAGGAAGACAATGATAAACATCATGCGAGCCCACTATAAACAACGAGACAACAATCACTTGGGGGAATCCACCAAAATCAAACAAAGAACTAACTTTGATTTGGATTGAGATAAGAAATTTGAAAAAAACATTATAACTGGGTCAGCAGATCTGGAGTGAGCAGTTTGTTTTTGGGCAGTGAGGAGTTTAATCAGGTAGCTGAGCCAAGCGGAGGAAGGAGATCTGGAGGTTTGCAGGCCCGTAGGTAACATCACGGCAAGGGCCATGGTTTGGCTGGCTCAATCGAAGACAACAAGGCCACAACCGCAGCCCTCCACGAAGATTAACCACCCACAACCGTGTCCTCCACCCAACTGAAGAACCTACGCAGATTCCACAGGCCAGGACCACATGGGGATGGCAGGCTCCAGAGGACACAAAGAGCATACCCCAAAACTGCAACCGGCTTATCTGGCTGGATTTCAAACTGTCAAGGAACCCTGGTTGGTGATCATGATCACTGACCTCTCCTAGTTCAATTTAGTTAGATTTTGGGGGTGGGACAAGGGTAAGGGGATTAGTAGCGTGATTTTCCCTCGTTATGCCGTGTGTTCTCCATTCTTAACTAAGTGTACTTTGTAAGTCTGTATAATATCAGTGTAATCCTAATGTTGTAAGTTCATTTGTGACTTCAATAAACTCAGTTTTTTCTTGCACAAAAACCAATTGTCTGCTGCAGTTTGTCACATCCCCCAAATAAGTCCAAGGTCTAGAACCCAGGGAGTGGGAATGATTCGAACTGCTCAGAAGTAAGATGTGGAGCTGACACACAGACCACCACCCCCTACATCACCAAGGTTCTATATAACTCCAACATGACCTCCCTACTTTTGTAATCTATGCTTCGATTGATAAAGCCAGGTGTCCCAGATGCCTTTTTCACCATCCCACTAACATGCCCCTCCGCCTTCAGAGATCTATGGACACACACGCCAATGTCCCTTTGTCCCTCAGAACTCCCTAGTGTCATGCCATTCATTTAATACTTCCTTGTCAAATTATTCCTTCCAAAGTGTATCACCTCACGCTTTTCAGGGTTAAATTCCATCTGCCACTTATCTGCCCATTTGACCATCCTGTCTATATCTTCCTATAGCTCAAGACACTCAACTTCACTGTTAACCACCAGGTCAATCTTTGTGTCATCCGCAAACTTACTAATCCTACCCCCCACATAGTCATCTATGTCGTTTATATAAATGACGAATAATAGAGGACCGAGCACAGATCCCTGTGGTACGTCATGGACACTGGCTTCCAGTCACTAAAGCATCTTTCTGCCATCACCCTCTGTCTCCTACAACTAAGCCAATTTTGAATCCACCTTATCAAATTACCCTGTATCCCATGTGCATTTGCCTTCTTTATAAGTCTCCCATGTGGGACCTTGTCAAAGGCTTTGCTGAAATCCATATAAACTACATCAACTGCACTACCCTCATCTACACACCTGGTCACCTCCTCAAAAAATTCACTCAAATTTGTTAGGCACGACCTCCCTCTGACAAAGCCATGTTGACTATCCCTGATCAAACCTTGCCTCTCCAAGTGGAGATAGATTCCTTCAGAATTTTCTCCAATAGTTTCCCTACCACTGACATGAGACTTACTGGCCTGTAGCTCCTTAGCTTCACTCTACAATCTTTCTTAAATAGCGGAACCACATTAGCTGATCTCCAGTCCTCTAGCACCTCCTCCATAGCCAGAGAGGAATTAAAAATTTGGGTCAGGGTCCCTGCAATCTCGTCCCTTGCCTCCCTCAGCAGTCTGGGACACAAATCATCCAGACCTAGAGATTTGTCCACTTTTAAGCATGCTAACACCTCCAATACCTTGTCACTCTCTATATCAATTTGCTTAAGAACCTCGCAGTCTCTCTCCCCGAGTTCGATACCTTCATCCTCATCCTCTTGGGTGAAGACGGATGTTAAGTATTCATTCAACATTCTACTGATGTCCTCTGGCTCCACCCATAGATTGCTCCCTTGGTCCCTTATGGGCCCTACTCTTTCCCTGGTTATCCTCTTCCCTTTGATACACTTATAGAATATCTTGGAATTTTCCCTACTTTTACCAGCCAGAGTTTTCTCATATCCCCTCTTTGCTCTTCTAATTGCTTTCTTAAGCTCCACCCTGCTCTTTCTGTACTCCACTTTTCATGAATGTTGGAGTTTTTTTAACATATTGTGAAGTTTCTAATAGATATTTAGAAATTTATTTTATTTAATCTCAGAACAGCTCCTGAGGTCTGCCTATGGTAGATATGGGTGAGTTGGCAAGTAGAGTGTAGGGGCAAAGGGTGGTGGGTGGGAGGCATGAGTTGGCACTAAGTTGGCATTAATTTGGCATGGGGGCTATAGGGGGCCATGATGATAGGTATAGGCATGGGTAGTGGGTGGGGGGGTTGAGGACAGGTGAGGCTAGAAGGTGTAGTGCTGAAGAAAACAACTGGGACAAAGTCCCAGATAATTGAGGCAGGCCTTTTAAACAGCCCACCTTGGCACTCAGCAGATCATGCCTCCAGCTCTGATCTGCATCAAGGAAGCGACGGACCCAGCTCCGTCCCTCACTTGCATCCCCAGAACAAAAGCTCCACCACTCGGGGCACTTTTTCCTGAGGCAGGTGCAGCAACCTGGGAGATTTCCCAACTTGTGCTTTTTTTTTATTCATTCAAGGGATGTAGGCTTCGCTGGCTGGGCCAACATTTATTGCCATCCCTAGTTGCCTTTCGGAAGGTGGTGGTGAGCTGTCTTCTTGAACTGCTGCTGTCCATGTGGTGTAGGTACAGCCACAGCGATGTTCGGAAGGGGGTTCCAGGATTTTGACGCAGAGACAGTAAAGGAACAGTGATATATTTCCAAGTCAGAATGGTGAGTGACTTGGAGCAGAACTTCCAGATGGTGGTGTTCCCATCTAGCTTGTCCTTCTAGATGTTAATGGTCATGTGCTTGGAGGGTGTTGTCTAAGGAGACTTGGTGATTTTTTGCATTGCATTGTGTAGATAGTATACATGGCTGCTTTGTCCTGGATGGTGTCAAGCTTCTTGAGTGTTTTGGGAGCTGCACTCATCCAGGCAAGTGGGAAGTATTTGATCAAACCCCTGACTTGTGCCTTGTAGATGGTGGACAGGCTTTGGGGAGTCAGGAGGTGAGTTATGCATCGCAGGATTCCTAGCCTCTGACCTGTTCTTGTAACCACAGTATTTATATAGCTAGTCCAGTTCAGTTTCTGGTCAATTATAATCCCCAGGATGTTGATAGTGAGGGAGTCAGTGATGGTAATGTCATTGAAGGTCAAGGGTTAGATTCTTTCTTGTTGAAGATGGTCATTGCCTGGCACTTGTGTGGTGCAGATGTTACTTGCCACTTGTCAGCCCAAGCCTGGACATTGTCCAGGTCTCGCTGCATTTGGACAGACTGCTTCAGTATCTGAGGAGTCATGAACGGTGCTGAACATTGGGCAATCATCAGTGAATAGCCCCACTTTGAAGCAGCTAAAGATGGCTGGGCCGATGACACTACCTTGAGGATCTCCTACAGCGATGTCCTGGAGCTGAGATGATTGACCTCCAACAACTATAACCACCTTCCATTGTGCTAGGTATGACTCTAACCTGACTTGGGAGCAAAAACCCAGGACAGCATTAACTTTATTTCTCTCTCCACAGATGTTGCCAGGCCTGCTGGGTATTTTCAGGATTTTCTGCATCTGAAGTGTTTTGCTTTTGTCCTCCCTGATCTGGGAGTTCCCTGGTTTGTCGATAAAGACTGCAGGTTGAACTGGTGTTTTGAGGGCTGCATAGAAGCTTTCAGGCAATTCAGTTGTGCATATGGTTTTATACAGGATTCATACCCAGGCCTGGACCATTGGAAATGTAACTGATCACATCCAGGAACTGGTATGTAATTGCCTCTAGATCCCACTGGTGGGCACAATTATTTTTAAAGGTGCAAATCATTTTGAAGAAATTTTTGGCTTTTCTTAGTGCATTCTTTTGGCCATGCTTAGATATAAAGCATGTTTCTATTATGCCTGCACTGCATTTAAGCTCCAAAGCTGGCTTAATGCACTGTGCACTTTTATAGAACTTATAATGTGCTTATTAAAATGATTAATGAATGATTCAACACCAATTATTGTGGGGTATTTTAATTGGCCATTCTGTTCTGGCTTAGTTATTACACTTCTGAATTCCAAAAATGAAGTATGAATAAACAAATGTTTTTGCAGACGAGCTAACAAACTCAGAAAAAAAATCAATTCTCATTTAACAATCAATCACTAAGGACAAATGGACCCCTATGGAAATCATTAGTAGCATTCCTAATTCCTGCAAAATCCACCAAAAAGGAATTTGCAGAATAGTAGATAATACAACACAGAAGGAGGCATTTCACCCCGTTGTGCCTGTGCTCATAGTATATTTTTAATTGAACCTATCTATTCTAATCTCATTTTTCTTTTATCTTGTCTCTTTTTTTCCCAAGTACTTATACAGAATTTCTTTAAATTGAAGTTATTGGCTTTGCCTCATTAGTTATTGATGATTAAACATTCCATTATAGATTTTTCTAAGCTTCAATTACCTTTGGTAGTATACCAGGACTGCACTTCCACCTGCCATGATGATCTTGCTATAACCCCTTTATTTGGATACCTGCAGAAATGGAAAGGCCAATGTAGCCATTTTGGAAGATTGGAATTGTCTAAAGCTCCTTCATTGGACCACAGACCCTTAACTCACTGATGAGATTGTGCAGATGTGGCCTGGACTTTATGCTATTTCCAATATTTCCCTGGTGCCAGTATATCATTTGTACTTACTGAGGTGTATAAATTAGGGCAGATGACATATATGCTTTTTTTTCTCCCTTACTGGCTGAGCTGCTATATATAAAAATAAGGAAGAATAGAAATGCTCAAAACTCATGGCATGCACCCGCCAATAAACCAAGGGAATATCACAATGAAATAAAGCAGGCATTAACTGATTAATGAATGAGCTAATATTGATAGGAATGCTATTGTTTGGGACCAGGAGGAGTTTTAAAAATAATTGCTGGATTTGGCTTTTAAGCGTTTGTTGTTTGCTTTGCACCTTGATACAGCTGACCTTGACTCTGACAGCCTAAGGGCTTGTGACATTACAAGGAGGTTTGGTTCATCACCCAATGTAAAAATTTCTAGTTTAGAAGGTTGTTTAAGTGGAGGCCTGAGGATCATGAGAAATTAGTTCTCAGGCTTCATTTAAACAATCCATGGTCTTGTCTCCATAGGCAACTCACCTGACTAAAGACTTGAATTATAGGTTGCCTGTCAGAAGGGGCCTTTAGATAAGTGATGGGGCCATGAAGCAGGTCTCAATTTGGAGGTTCATGTGCAATGGCACTGAAGTGCTCCCTACTCTATAATCTGCCAAGGTACCTGAAATGAATCTTTATAATGCCAATGATTTATGCAATAACAATTATGGTGGTGCGGTGTACCTCATTGTATCATATCCACTTTGGTTTTCAGGTTCCTTAGCAGGGTCATGAGCTATCGCTGTAGACCTTTCCCACGAGCAGCCACTCAGACCCCTGACTTGAACCAACGTAGACTTTTGGGATATTTGGCTGTATTGTAAACTTTGAGCAGGATAGTGATAGATGCCAAGAGGATCTAGACAGGCTAACAGAATGGGTTGTTGTCATATGCCCTGAAGGGATATCAGCACGACATCACAAGAAGGGAAAGGTATCATGTGATCCAGTATAAGTTTCACTTTTCCTTTGAACAGAACACACAAGCACTTCTCTGATTCCTTCAAGCTTTATATCCTTGTATAATTGTTCTCATGTGCCTAGTCTTAATAAATGGATCCACAACATATTTACCCGATCCCTTATGAGTGATTGGTGCCTTGCAACCTGTACAGTAAATAATCCCAAGGTATTATTTCATTATAATAATACGACATGGGCAAGCAGATGGAATTTAATGCAGAGAAGTGTGAAGTGGTACATTTTGATAGGAAGGATGAGGAAGGCAATATAAATTAAAGAATGCAATTCTAAAAGGAGTGCAGGAGCAGACTGACCTGGGTGTGTATGGGCATAAATCATTGAAGGTGGCAGGGCAGGTCGTGAAAGTGATGAGAAAGGATCTGGGCTTCTCAATTTAAAAAGAGTACAAAAGCAAGGAAGTTATGGAGAACCTTTGTAAAACATTGATTTAGCCTCAACTGGAGTATTGTGTCTAACTCTGGGTGCCACACTGGGATTTAACCAGCAATGTGTGTGTGTGGGCTGACAAGTGGCAAGTAACATTCACGCCACACAAGTGCCAGAAAATGACCATCTCCAACAAGAGAGAATCTAACCATCGATCCTTGACGGTCAATGGCATTACTGAAACCCCCACTATCAAAATCCTGAGAATGACCATTGACCAGAAACTGAACTGGACTAGCCATATAAATACTATGGCTACAAGAGCATGTCAGAGGCTGAGGCAAGTAACTCAGCATCTGACTCCACAAAGCCCGTCCACCATCTACAAGGCACAAGTCAGGAGTGCGATGTAATACTTCCCATTTGCCTGGATGACTGCAGCTCCCACAAGACTCAAGAAACTTGACATCATCCAGGACAAAGCAGCCCACTTGATTGGCACCACATCCACTGCCTCCACCACCGACGCACAGTGACAGAAATGTGTACCATCTACATGATGCACTTCAGGAACTCACCAAGGCTCCTTAGACAGCATCTTCTAAACCCACGTCCACTACAATCTAGAAGGACAAAGGCAGCAACTGCATGGGAACACCACCACTTGGAAGTTCCCTTCCAAGTTACTCACCATTCTGACTTGGAAATATAGCACCATTCCTTCACTATTGCTGGGTCAAAATCCTGGAACTCACTCCCTAACAGCACTGTGAGTGTACCTACGCTACATGGACTGCAGCAGTTCAAGAAGGTAGCTCACCATCACCTTCTCAAGGGCATTTAAGGATGGGGAACAAAAGCTGGTCTAGTAAGCAATGCCCACATCCCATCAATGTATCAAAAAAAAGGAAAAAAGTGAAGGAATTGGAGAAGATTTACGAGAATGGCTTTGAGGATGAGAAAGTTCAATTACGTGGATAGATTGGAGAAGCTGGTGTTCTCCTTTGAGAAGAGAAGGCTGAGAGGAGATTTGATGGAGATGTTCAAATGCTGAGGGGTCTGGACACAATAGATAGAGAGGAACTATTCCCATTGGCAGAAGGTAAGAGAACCAGACGACACTGATTTATGGGCCAGGATTTTATGACCCCACCGCAGTATGTCTCCCCCACCCCTCCCCCTACCTCCCCATCACCACCGGGTGAGGCGAGCAATTTAAATCTCCATTCAGTTCGGCAGGACAGTAATATCCCACCAGGCAGAAGGTGCTGTAGAATCCTGGCCGTGATATCTAGCATAAGGTCCAAAGGAGCCATGATGAAAACATTTTACATTGCATACGGTTACGATCTGGACTGCGCAGCCTGAAAGCGTGGTGGAGGCAGATTCAATCGTGGCTTTCAAAAGAAACTTGGATAATTATCTGAATAGAAAAGTTTTGCAGAGCTACAGGGAAAGGACGGAAGAGAAGGACAAGCTGAGTTGCTCTTGCATTGAGCTGAATGGCCTCTGTGTGGGAACCATTCTACGATTCAATGATTCTAAGTTGGGAGTTTAGCCAGTGATATACTGCATGGAGCAGGCAAGCAGCGTAGAGGTGCCCATCGTGCTGCTTGTGCTCACTTGCTTCATGTTAATTTTCTCCACTAGTATCGCTAGTGCTGGAGGACACAAATGTTCATAAACTTCACGTAACTCGCAAGATTTAGGCCCAAGGACCTATTGGCTGGTTATTGTCTGGTTCCTTAAAAAATGGAAAAAAAGTCAATGGGTGGAATCGTCCCAGATTTGCACTAAGTGCGGTAATGGGTGGGAGAAAGGATGTTTTACCCAGCGGCCGCAATGGTGAGTTTTCACGCAGTATTGTCCCAATCCTGCCTCCTTAATTATGCATTCCGGGGAAACATGCTGTTTCAATGGTGGGCGGGCTCTCATTCACCTGCCATGCCATAACCTCACCGCTTCATCATGCCAGGCACCATATTTAAAGTGCAGTTGCAAGCACACCTCTCAGTGCTTCCAGCCCAGGACTGCTGCAAAGAAGACATGGCCCAAAAGGCAAGAAGACTGCAGGCCTCCGGTTTAATGACGCATCCCTCAAGTGCCTTTTGGATGCAGTGGAGGCCCGCCGTGATGTCCTCTACCCCCGCTCTGGGCAAAAACCAGCAAGCAAGGTCACCAATCCTGCATGGCAGGTGGTGGCAATGGTGGTCAGTGCCAATGCCTTGCAAAAGACAACAGCTACCCAGTGCCACTACAGGATGAATGGTCTCATCCATTCTGCCAGGGTAAGTTACTCCTCTCATCATTCTCAACTCACACAATCACAAACCCATCACACATCCACAGGGATTTCACACCTCAAGGGACAACACCGCTAACTCTCACACACACCCTCACATCTCTTTAGGGCTCATATCCTCTCGCGCTCATGCCCTCATTCCATCCATGGCTCCGCTCACCATACAAACATTCCATGCAGTGCCATGTGTCCTGCTTGCACTCTCTCCATCTGTTTTCATGCAGGAGAAGCTGGCTCACAACAGGAGGGAGAACACTGGATCAGGGATGGAGTGGTCCACATTAGGCCCCTCACTCACTTTGAGGCCATTGCGCTGACTGGTGAGGACGTGGACCTTGCCTGCGGTGATGATGGGGTCAGAGGCGAACACCCTCATAAGGATCCTGCACGGCATCATCCCTCCCTCAATGCTAACGTGAGTGCTCTCTCTCTCCTGCTTTTGGCTGTGCTGACAAGAACTAAGTCTCTCTACTTTGGTTCACAGGGAGCTCCGCCAAGCGGCCAACACCCTCAGTGAGCCAGTCCCTCAGCTCAATCCAGGTCCACACCTCCAGCCAAGAGGTCTCCTCCTCCATTGGAAATAAGCAGCCAGGAAAAACCGTCCCAGGGCTTACCTACACCCTCCACCAGTACAGAGACACACACCTCGGTGGAAACTAGATCTACAGCAGGCTTGGGTTCACAATCTGATGGTCACTTCATGGACACATGTCTGCAGCAGGAGGAGGCAGGTTCAGTCGAGCTCCCCCACACTCAGAGGACTGCTGGTGAAGAGGTATCTGTGAGGTCCGAGTCAGATGACAAGCCTCTGGATTTGGCCTTCCAACTCATCGTGGAGAGTCAGCAGAAGACGGGGGAGCATCACGCAGAGCTGTTGGAAGTGGCACATGGGTCAGAGGAATGTGTCCGTCTGATCTCTGATGAAGTGGTGTCCACCTGTGCTCATATGGAGGTCTGCATGGGGAGGATGGCAGATACCATGGAGATCCTGGTCCAGCAGAATGCAGAGATGTGCGCAAACATGCACTCCATGCGATAGCCATGGGTGAGTTCCTGCTGTGGCAACATGAGAGGCAAATAGGGCATCTTTTGATGTCTGCCCAGGTGCTCCTTCAGCTCAAGGAGTCAGGCAGGGCTCTCAGGCACCCGAAGGGAAGAGCAGCAGCAGCTGGACACCCCTGGGTCATCCACTCAGGACTCTCAGAGGCTCCCTCTGAATCTTCTTTGCCTGTGACTCCACTCAACCTCATTTTCTCATAGCAGAGGGAGCAGTTGCCCACAGGAGGACAGCCAAAGCAAGCCAGGGCTCCCAAGACCTTGGCTTTCCAGAGGACCCACACCAAAGTCATTGGGGGCAACAGGGCCAACCATTGCACAGGCTGTCTCCACCCTTGCTGCGGATCTCAGGGCAGCACCTGTAAGTCTAAGGTGTTCAAAAGTTAAGGAATTCTGATCATAGTTGGTTGCACGGGTGAACACATTTTGTCACTTTACAATCTGAGAATATATTCACTTTCACTGGATAATGTGTAATGGTGCCTTTCAGCTTCACTGACAGGGTCCACCAGTCCTCCCATTTCATTCTCCACCCACCCCCCCACCCCACCTATTAACCGTTCATCTGCACGTAGCTGGTCAGTGACTCTGGAGGGAGAAGTGTATGTGTGGCAGGGCATTTTGGAGCCTTGTGGAAGCACTCTCCCACTCGTGTGGATCCTTTCCAAATCACACTTATCTCAATGTCCCTTGCAATTTCAATACTGCCAGCTGGGGTTCACTTTCAGTCGACCCTCTGAGCTGACTTGCATCTCTGCCCACCCATTGATCTCACTCCCAGGCAGCACCTGATCTCACCGACCATGACATTCATTTCACTTTCAATTTAGCAAGCATGGGGCATCTAACATTTTTCTTCAGGTTCGGCCATTCCCTTCCCCCTGTCTCCCATTCCCTTTCCCCCATCACTGTCAACCCCCTTGGCATCACCTTCCACCTCCCATCATGTCCTACCAGCCACAAACATTTTCTTTTGGGGATGTCCTCCTGAACATGCATGGTCTCTTCCTTCCTGAAAATCCCACCCCCAACCACATTAACCTCTCCAAACTCCTGCTTCTCCTTCCCATCACCCCCGCCACCACCTCACACACCCTACCGCCTCATTCAGCCCTCGGTCATCCTCACCATTCCCTCCTACTACACCCACCCTCAGTTTGCTCCCCAGGAGGCAGTCATGGACTCAACAGAGCCCTCTCTTGCATGATCACCTGGACACAACCCCCTCCAGACTCCTTCCCCCTTTGGAACTCCTTCCCCTCTTAGAACCTCTTCCCCTACTGCCAGATTCCCCACTCTTAGTCCTTCCCGCTTCCTGACTCCTTCTTCCACCCTTATTTTTTCTTACACTCTTACTCCTTCTCTGAATTCCTTTCTCTACCTTAACTACTTGCTCCAGCTTACTCCTTCCCCCTTCCCGACTCCTTCCTCTACACATATTCCTTCCCCTCTCCAGACTCCTTCCTTCCCCTGGACTCCTTCCCCTCTCTTGACTCCTTCGACCCTCCGAACTCCTTCCCTTACACCTTCCTCCCCCCTTGCACCTACCTCCCCCATTGTCATCTTCCCCGTTATCCTTTTCTCCCCCATACTCCCTCCTCCCTCCTAACCTCAGCCCCCAACGTTTTCATTACCCCCTCCCAACCTCACCCCCAACACTTTTGTTCCCCACCCTCCCAACCTCTTACCCCCCACGACACCTTCATTCCCCTCCTCTCAACCTTACATCCCACCACAGATGCACCTTCCTCTCCCAGCTGATCTTAGAACTTCCTCTCCCACACCCCCAGTACACTTTCCTCTTTCAAACACAGCTGGTCCTTCCTCTCCAACCCCTCAACCATCATATGTTGTGAGCAGACCCTCAACGGTGACTTTCTACCTTCCATGAGTTGATTTGCGGCGGATCCTTTTCCATGAGCATCAACCCAGCATTCCATGGGCATTCCTCCAGGGTTCCGTTGTTGTTGGGCTCCAGCATCTTCTGCTCTTCGGACGTCCATGATGTGTGCAAGGCCCTGGCATTAAGTCCTGGCTTTGCATGTCACACTTGTCAAGACATGTTCTGCACTGTCGTGTTTTCCCACCAGCATGGGGGGCATGATCCAGCGTGGGGGGATGATTCCGGCGGGCTGGCCTTATAATGACATGCAGATGTATTACAATGAGGTTCCCAACGTCTGATGGTGGGAAATGTGGCCTGTCATCGACAGGCAGAGCAGACGATTCCAAATTGGTTCCACAATGTTGTGATTTTTGGTCTTCTTGCTATATTGTCCTCTCACGCTGTTGAACACACTCAATGCCAGCAGAAATGGAAAATTCTGCCCAACAATTTAACTTTACTATAATCTTAAATTGATTTCTTTTACTGCAAGAAGAGGGAATTCCTTAAAATAGAGGATCTCAATATACTCATTATAAACAAATCATCATCACAAGTTCTATTTAAATTGCAAGGTTTTTTTTACATTGCCTAGTTGTAACAAATTCTGGTTTTACAAGCCTTTGAAGTCTTTAAATTAAACATCACAAATCTAGGACTGAAACACTACCAATATAATCTGTTATATTTGAGATCAAAAGGGAAATATATTCAAGGAAAGGAAATGAAGTTTTCAAAATCAATTACATTTTGCTCTCCCATCAGCTGTTCACTCTCTAGGTAAGTTGTTTTCTGCCCTTTATCGTCACTTCATTTTAATGTTACATATGGATAAGAATCATTGGTCTCCTAGTTATCCCAATTTGCTTTTTTTAAAGATTACCATGCATGCTGCTATTAATTTTGCTGCACTGACATCAGATATTCATTACACAATTCACTGGAGGCCATAGAGTCATGGAGTCATAGAGGTCAACAGAAGGAGGCCCTTCAGCCCATCAAGTCTGCACCGGTCAAACAAGTACCTAACTCTTCTAATCCCATTTTCTGGCACTAGGCTCATAGCCTTGTATGTCATGGCACCGCAAATGCATATCCAAATATTTCTTAAATGTTAAGAGGGTTTCTGTCTTTACCACCCTTTCAGGCAGTGAATTCCAGATTTCCACCACCCTCTGGGTGAAAAAACCTTTCTTCACATCTCCTCTAAACCTCCTGCCCCTTACCTTAAATCTATGCCCCCCTGGTTATTGATCCCTCCACCAAGGGAAAAAGTTCCTTCCTGTCTACCCTATCAATGCCCCTCATAATTTACACCTCAATCATGGCCCCCCTCAATTTGCTCTGCTCCCGGGAAAATAACCCCAGTCTATCCGATCTCTCCTGATAACTAAAACTCTCTAACCCAGGCAACATCCTGGTAAATCTCCTCTGCACTCTCTCTAGTGCAATCACATCCTTCCTATAATGTGGATTCCAGAACTGCACACAATACTCTAGCTGTGGCCTAACCAGCATTTTATACAGTTCCAGCATAACCTCCCTGCTCTTATATTCTATGCCTCGGCTAATAAAGGCAAGTATCCCATATGCCTTCTTAACCACCTTATCTATCTGTCCTGCTACCTTAAGGGACCAGTGGACATGTGCACCAAGGTCCCTCTGATCCTCGGTGCTTCCCAGGGTCCTACCGTTTATCGTGTATTCCTGTGTCTTGTTAGTCCTGCCCAAGTGCATCACCTCACACTTATAATTTAAATTTAAAATTATTGATTGAATTAATCTGTAAGAAGCAGAAAATAGAAACTAAATTCTTTACAAAGACTCCAGCAAACTTTACATCTCACATAATAATGGAAAAGATTGGAAGCACTAAAAATCTCAAATAGAAACAGAAAATGCTGAAAATACACAGCAGGTCAGTCAGTAAAGAAATGTCACGTTTATTGTTAGTTCTGTATAACCTTCATTTATGCACAGTCTTTCAGCATCTCTATCTCTCACCTGCATGCAGTCTCCAAGTACTTTGCTTCTATAAAGACCCATCCAAACAATACTGCTCTAGCATTGCCCTTCTCCACCTGGCTGAACTGAACTAGTTCTCACTGTGAACTTTTCTTCTGAATGTTCTCACTTCTGTCAGATAAAAGTATGTTGCTATGGGAACTCACAGGTCCCAACGTCACCTGGTTTTAGTAGGTTATCTCAAATACTCTCTGTTACAATCCAAACCAGGCCTCCTGCAGAATCTCACTCGCTGGAAGTTTGGTCTTTATGCAAGCGGATTGGAGCATAAGAATAAAGGAGTTTTGCCACAGTTGTACAGGGTTTTGGTGAGACCACATCTGGAGTACAGTGTGCAGTATTGGTCTCCACTATAAGGAAGGGTATCCATGCATTGGAGGCGGTACAGCAAAGGTTCACTAAATTGCCCCCTGGAATGAGCAGATTGCCCTATGATGAGAGGCAGAGTAAATGGGCCTATATTCTCTGGATTTTAGAAGAATGAGAGGCGATCTCATTGAAACCTACAAAATGCTCAAGGGGTTTGATAGGGCGAACGCTGAGAGATTGTTTTCTTTCCAGTGAAGCAGCACTTCACTTGCACTTCCCTCAATTTAGTCTACTGCATTCGCTGCTCCCAATCGGTTTCCTCTACATTGGAGAGACCAAACGCAGACTGGGCGACCGCTTTGCAGAACACCTTCAGTCTGTCCACAAGCATGACCTAGAACTCCTTGTCGCTTGCCATTTCAACACACCACCCTGCTCTCATGCCCACATGTCCGTCCTTGGCCTGCTGCATTGTTCCAGTGAAGCTCAACGCAAACTGGAGGAACAGCACCTCATCTTCCAACTAGGCACTTTACAGTCTTCCAGACTTAATATTGAGTTCAACAACTTCAGATCATGAACTCTCTCCTCCATCCTCACCCCCTTTCTGATCCCCCTTTTTTTCCAATTATTTATATTTTTTAAATATATTTTTCTTTTCACACCTATTTCCATTATTTTTAAATGTATTTCCATCCATTGTTTCATTTCCACCTTTTAGCCCATTTCGATCCCTTCCCCCCACCCCACCCCCACTAGGGCTATCTATTACTTGCTCATCCTGCTTTCTACTTTGAATGTCACCATTAGCACATTTCTTAGCTAATATCACCACCATTTAATACCCCTTTGTCCTTTTGTCTATGACACCTTTGGCAATCTCTCCTTTGCCTCCACCTATCACTGGCCCTCTATCCAGCTCTACCTGTCCCACCACCCTCTGCTAGCTTATATTTCACCTCATTTCTATATTTCCTCAGTTCTGATGAAGAGTCATACAGACTCGAAACGTTAACTGTCTTCCTCTCCACAGATGCTGCCAGACCTGCTGAGTTTTTCCAGCTATTTTTATTTTTGTGAGAGATTGTTTCTGTTGCTTGGGGAACCTAAAACATGGGCACAGTCTCAGGATAAAGGGCCGATCATGCAGGGCTGAGATGAGGAGAAATTTCTTCTCTTGAAGCATTGTAAAGCTTTGGAATTCTCGACCCTTGGGGGTTGTGGTTACTCCATTGTTCAATATATTTGATATGCTGCAGGCCAATTGTGAGTACATTACAATTCTAAACCCTCACCGTGGTCGTAGAAGTTATCGTCCTCAAGTATGCCACAAATTGGCTGCATCGAACCGTTTGATCAAACCACCACTGGTCAGATTATGTTGAACGCCTCGAGTTTTTCTTCTTGGCCAACGACATATCGGGGGCGGAGAAGAGTTGAGCGATCCTCTTATCAACATGTGGCAGTAAAACATATGTCCTAATTCATAGTCTATTAGCACCCAACACCCCACATTACTAGAGCTTAGAGTTGGTGAATCTAGTGAAAGGCCACTTTCACCTGAAGCCCTAGGTAACAACGCAGTTTTTTAAATTCAATTCGAGTTGATACGTCCCTGGAGAGACAGTCGTTTGCTATATAGCAGCCTTAAAACAACTGACAGACCACTGTTCGGGATGTCGATTAATGACATGTTAAGAGACCGATTAGTGTGTGGGATTAATGATGATGCCATTCAAAAATGGTTGCTGTCAGAGAAAACTTTGGATTTCAGTAAAGCCCTGGAGTTGTCGCTCGCAATGGAAAGCAGAGTCTGCTAACCTACCCCTTATAGAAGTAGCAGGGGAGGGTCTAACTTTACATGGTCAGAACTGGTTTAAGGAAATAAAGTTGGAGTGGACTGAGAGTTTTCAACTCAGAATGAAAGATCTGCAAGAATTATGACAGAAATATGCCTCCTCGTTCGGGGAAGAGCTCGGGAAGATTCAGTTACTGCAAACTAAAATCCAAGTGGATCCTGGAGCAACCTCCAAATATTTGAAGGTGAGGCCAGTCCCCTATGCATTATGAGAAAAAGTGGATATTGAATTATACAGGCTGGAAAGGTTGGGAGTCTTACAATTTTCCGAATGGGCAGCACCCATAGTTCCAGTTCTAAAGCCTGACCAGAGTGTGCGAATATGTAGGGACTACAAGCTGACAATTAACAAAGTAACCAGACTTGACAGGTACCCTATACCAAAAATTGATGAATTGTACTCCAAGCTGGCAGGGGGAACCCCACATATGAAACTCAACATCAGCCATGCCTACCAGCAAGTCAAGCTACATACGTAGGGGGTTATACCAGTATACCAGGTTACCCTTTGGTGTCTCATCGGCTTGTGCCATTTTCAAATAGACTATGGAAAGTTTGCTCCAAGGTCTACCCCATGTGGTGGTTTAACTCGATGATGTCCTAGTAACAGGACTAACTCTTGAAAAACACCTGGCTAACCTGGAAAAGTTGTTGAAGCATTTCTCACAAGCCGGAGTAAGCTTGCAAAGGGAAAAATGTATCTTCCAAGTAAAAGAAGTGGTTTACCTGGGTAATAGGATTGACTTGCAGGACCTTCACCCAGTAGAAGACAAGGTGAGAGCTATTTGTGAGGTGCCAGCCTCGAAAAATGCCACAGAACTCAAGTCCTTCTTGGGAATGGTTAACTACTATGGTTGTTTTCTCCCAAGTATGTCGACAGTACTGGCTCCATTATATGGGTTACACAAGAGAAGCCACAGGCGGACTTGGCAAGCCTCACAACAACAGGCTTTAACGGCAGTAAAGCCTTAACTACATTCATCGACCCTGTTGGTGCATTTTGACCCAAAGAAACAATTGATTTTAATATGTGATGCATCCCCTTATGGAGTAGGGGCAGTACTCTCCCATCGAATATCAGATGGCTCTGGATGGCCCATTGGCTACGTTTCAAAAACACTAGGCAGAATTTTCCTCCTGTGTGGGGGAGGGGAGGTTCAGGGGCGGGTGTGCCTCCGATCGGTGCCCCCAACGCGCGACCATTTTATGTGGGCGGGCCAATTAAGGCTGTTGACATCTGATTCGGCTGTGTCCCCGCCGATCTGAAAATTGAAATGACGCCAGGTGACGTCGGGAGTTCCGCCCGAATTCATCCTGCATCATTTTATGCGTCAGTGACCGCAACCCCCCCCCGCCACCTCCCCCCCCCCCAACCCCCCACCCTCCCATACACACACACACACACTCGCCGACCTCAATATCCTGGCCACTAAGTGTGACAGAATGAAGATTCTCACAAATAGGGAAAGAAGACTTATCCATTGTATTTGGCATTAAGAAATTCCACCAATACATCCATGGTCACCACTTCACCATAGTAACTGACTATGAGGCACTACTAGGCTTGTTTGGGGAAGATAAGCCAATGCCCCCAGTCACCTTGGCACCCATCCAAAGGTGGGCGCTGATTCTAGCTGCTTACGAATATACTTTTACCCACTGGCCAGGAAGTCAGATTGCCAATGCCGACGCGCTGAGCTGATTACAGCTCGAAGGACAGCAATTTGTCTGCCCCCATTCATCAAGAGCTTGTATTGTTATTAAACTTTCTGGATTCATCACCAGTGAATGACAAACTGACCAGAGAATGGACAAACCGCAATCCAGTTTCATCTCACATCGGGGAACAAGTCTTGTCGGGATGGTCTAACAAGCCAAAGTCGGATGAAATGAAGCCCTATTTTAACAGGAGATACGAGCTCACCAGGCAGGATGGCATCTTACTGTGAGTCATTGTGCATCCCAGAGGAAGACAACTATTATTGATAGAATTGCATAGCACTCACCCCGGCATTTCCTGAATGAAAATGTTGGTGCGCAGCTACTGATGGTGGCCAGGGATGGACACTGAAATTGAAAACATGGTCAAGAGCTGCATGCAGTGTCAACAGGTGCAGAAAATGCCTCTTTCTGCTCCATTGTATTCTTGGGAATGGCCAGGAAGGCCACGGGTCCATCTCCACATTGACCACGTGGGGCCTTATTTTGGGCACAATGCTCCTCTTGTTTATAGACACTCACTCAAAGTGGATGGATGTGTATGAGGTAAGATCACCCACATCTGCCGCCACCATAGACAGATTGTGCCAGGGTTTCACAATCCATGGTTTACCAGGGATACTAGTGTCTGATAATGGAACGGCATTCACTAGTGGGGAATTCCAAAGATTTACAAGTCTCAATGGCATAACATGTGCCAAGACCTCGCCATAACACCCGGCATCCAATGGGTTGGCCGAAAGGGCAGTTCAGACCTTCAAGGCTGGAATGAAATAAACTAGAGGGGGGATTCTATAGCAATGAAGTTATCATGCTTCCTGCTTAGCTACAGAACCACGTCTCATATGACCGCCGGTATTGCCCCTGCAAGGTTATTAATGAAGAGACGTCTTAGAGCATGGTTAAGCCTCATAAGGCCAAATTTAGAGGGAAGGATAGAGAGAAGTCAGGAGGACCAGAAAAATTAACACAATTAACGCAGTCATGAAAAAAACTTCACTGTAAGGGAAGCTGTTTTCGCAAAGAACTTTGGAGATAGGTCCAAATGGCTATCAGGTGAAATCAGTGCAGTGACAGGACCCCTGTCCTATCATATATCGGTGGAAGGTTGGATAATCAAGAGACACGTAGATCATCTGAGGAAACAGAAAACAGATCCATAAGAAAAGGTGCACCAAGCATTCCCGTTGGAGTCTACACCTCAGGTAGAAGGAACTCCTCTTGCTTTGGATGTAGCTGTAGGACCTGTTGAGCCTAGGAGAGTCAAAGAGGCAAACTTAAAGGTTCCTGCTGGGGAGCCTAGTGGACAGATAACTCCTGAGAGGGAGGCCTCAGATAAACCATCTGAAGTTGTAGAACTATAATGGGCGACATGTTTGAAAAAGCTTCCTGAGAGACTGAATTTGTAAATAATTCATTTTGGTAAATAGTTAATATTTTGTAAAATGCACTTTCAAGTAAAAGGAGAGGGATGTGGTAATCTGGGATGTATTACACTTTTAAGAGAATGTGAGCAGATCGGCCACGTGACTGTAAGACCCAATAGCTGTGTAGCGCAGGCTACCATGTTACTGTTAGTCTAGAATAGGATCTGGTTGGAGAAGCACACGCCATGTTAGTGCTCCATTGTTTGTGTAAATAAATAGTATGTGCTTCATTTCATATTGGTCTCTGTGTCTGCAGTATATTGTAATCGACTTACCCACTGACAGATAAAGGTGCAACCGGTTCACAAGCAAAGTGACGCCATAGTAAAACATAACACATATTTACCATTTGATACAGTGCCGCAGCATTTGATACAATGCTACACAATAGCCTTGTGAGCGTAGCATCTGGAATAAAAGAGAAAGTATCAGCATGGATACAAAATTAGCTAAGTGACAGGAAACAGCGGGTGGTGGTTAATGGATATTTTTCAGCCTGAAGGAAGGTTGTAATGGAGTTCCCTAGGGTCAGTGTTGGGACCCTTGCACTTCCTGATATACATTAATGACATAGACCTGATGTACAGGACACAATTTCAAAATTGGCAGATGATATGAAACCTTGAAGTATCGTGAATTATGAGGATAGTGTAGAGCTTCAAAAGGACATAGACAAATTGATGGAATGGCGGCAGATTAAGTTCAACGTGGAGAAATGTGAAGTGATTCTTTATGACAGGAAGAACATGAAAAGACAATATAAAATAAAAGGCACAATTCTAAAGGGGTTGCAGAACAGAGAGACTTGGGTGGATATGTACATAAGTCATTGAAGGTGGCAGGACTGGTTGAGGGTGCAGTTAATAAAACATGCAAAATCCTAGGCTTCATAAATAGAGACTTTGGGTACAAGGAGGTTATGTTGACTACGGGTTTGGCCTCAGCTGGAGTATTGTGTCCAGTTCTAGGTGCTACACTTAAGGAAGTATGCGAAGGCATCGGAGAGAGTGCAGAAAAGATCCACGAGAATGGTTCCAGGGAGGAGGAATTTCAGTTATGAAGGTAGACTGGAGAAGTTGGAACTGTTGCCTTGGAGATGAGAAGGCTGAGAGGAGATTTGATTGAGGTATTTAAAATCATGAGGGGTCTCAGCAGGGTAGTTGGGGGGCAACTATTCCCACTTGTGAAAAGATTGAGAATGAGGGGACACAAATTTAAAGTAATTTGCAAAAGAAACATAAGTGATATGAGAAAAGAAAATCATGCAGTAAGTGGTTAAGGTCTGGAATAACCTGAGAGTGCGGTGGAGGCAGGTTCAATCAAGGCATTCAAAAGGGAATTGAACTGTTATTTCAAAAGGAAGCATGTGCAGGGTTATAGGGAGAATGAGGAAAAAAGGCACTAAGTGAATTGCTCATTCAGAGAGCTGGCTGAATGGGCTGAATGGCCACTTTCTGCACTCTAACAATTCGGTGGTTCTGTGATTCTGAGCAAACATCATACGTATGTTCTCAACATCCATGTTTCTGATTGTGCCACTTTGTTAAGATTTTGTTGTGTACAATCGAAGGTGCAGAAGGATAGGGTGTGGAGAGGCTGGCCACCCCAAAGGGATGGTAGCCCATTTACATATGTAAAAGCCCGATTAGAGGCCATTTTATGTTGCTGTCAGCGTCTTTCCGACTATGGGGTGATTTCCAACTGCATGGAGAGGCTGCCAGCTAAACGGAGGTGGCTTCCCATCATCAGTCCAGGAGGGAAGATTTCACGAGCCAAAGAAGGGTCACAGGTAGGGAAGGCAGCATCTGCAGGCCCAGTGATGCCCCCGGAACAATTCGCTCTCCAACACCCTTAAATTTAAAAAAAAATGTTATCACCTCCTGCTGCAGGCCTGAGGTCCATTGCGTACATCAACAGTGACCACCTCTCCCAATGGCACTGCTGAGGCTTCAGAGCTGCCAGCCCTGTGATTGAACCAGCAGCATGGAGAGCTTGTCTGCAGCAAATGTGGGCTTAGGACCCGTTTTTTATCTCAATGTCGGAGTCTGAATGTCCCACATAAAATTCAGCCCACAGATATGAACTTGTTTACAATTTAAAACAAATGATGAGAGGACATAATCCAAGCCTTTAATTTTATACCTGATAATGCAGGCATGAACAGACTATTTAGCTTCAGCTTTTATGTATCAAACTATAGAACAAAGAGAATGTCGAGTCTCAGTCCAAACAAGCAACAATATTGAAAGAGTCTGATCCAGAGGCATGAACATAATGGCTTCAGTTATGTCAACATTGAGCTGTAGGAACTCATCCAAGAGTTGATGTCAGAAAGGCCGTCAGATGGTATAGCAATCATGTTGTAGTCACTGGCAATGGCAGAGAGGTCAAATAGCTTTCTCTCATTTGGTGTTTCCTTATGTGCTAAATTGACATGGGGGAATAGCTACTGGACTGAGGGCAAAATATTGTTTTTTTTTAAATTGAACATAATTTATTCTCATGTTTTAAATCTGCTTTATTAATATATGCTGTGTGCTTCCTGAAAGAAAAGCTTCAAGGATTAGATTTATTCTATAAGTATGCCAAGGCTGAGTTGGCTTGAGATAACTTTGAGCTTTCATACCATGAGCCAGTACATGAGTGAACTGCTGTGACATACACAATGTCAGACACAATTATCAGTGAAGTGATTATCTTGAGCCATCTGGCAAGATAATGTGTCAAATCTTTTTAAATAGAATGAAAGCTTTCAGGGAAAAATGGAAAACAGATCTTCAGAGAACTGAACACAGATTAAAATGAGTGACATGGGGCAAGATAAAGCTTGAAAACAGAAAAGCAGGCATATTTATATATTGTATGCTTAAGGAAGTTCATTCCCTGGTGAAAATAAGAAAGTGAACAGTGACTGTAGATGAAACCTCTATAATTGCTGTAGAGAAATTCTGTCAAATATTAAGTTCTCATGAATTTTAATTATACTCTCAGTTCAATACAACTGTTGTGGCTAGTAAAAAATCTGGCACTAATTTATAATCAAACAAAAACTTTTTGTCTACATTTTTGACATCTCAGCTGAAATGTCATCTGCATTTGTTTCAAAGCCAAAATGGTACAGGTTTTGTGTCTGAGATGATGGTGTCTTCTTCAGGGCAAGTCCATGTCAGCCTGCAATGTTTACTCCAATTTCTCATTGTATGCGACTCTTCATGTCAGGGATCCGCTTTTCATTTCAAAACAACAGCTCCGCTTGAAATGCAAATTGTTTCTCTTTGCTGTAACAAAAAAAGCAAGAAACTTCTCTTAAGCAAGCTATATAATTTATGTCATTTAGTAGCTGTGAAAACAATCCTGTAGGTGTAGTAAAGAAAAGGCTTTAAATGAGCAACATTACAATGAATGCCTAGCTGTTAGAAACGTATTTTCTTCAACATAAAAAGCATAAAAACATAAGTCTGGCTATCACTAATTTTTATGCTGATTTACCACCATGTGAAAATGGAGTTTTGGGCATTAAGCTACATTTGGTAGAGCCTACAGCAGTTTTCAAATTCTGACATAGGTTTAAGACATCAATAAGTCGTTCATACAAATACACTAAAAGGCCTAATGTAACCAATAATTTAGACTCACTTCAAATTCTGCATGATTACCTTGTGAAATCTACCAGCCTTATTACTTTTACACTTGGACCAGGCCATAATCTATACCAGCTGACTGATATTGGTTTGATTGAAAATACTTCAGTTAAAATGTACATACCATCTGATGATGTAAAGATATTGGTCCTAAAATTACAGCCTGTTTTATGATCATGTGAGGAGGGGTTGAATAGCTCCCCTATTTTACCTCTCCTAGTTGACCACAACAGGCTTTTTTCGAAAAGGACTTGCCAATTCAGAGTATTTAACTGTTTATCCGCTGTGATAATAAAGAACCAAATGGACAGGTTTTCTTGAGTTTAACAAAGGAAGAGGTTAGCTTTATTATACTTAAACCAATCAAAGTGAAATAAGTGATTTGGCTGTTTTCCTAGAGATGGTAGTGCTGGGTTGAAATTCTTTTCAGAAGTCTATGTCTGCATCAGGGGCACCCCTGGATGGTCAGTCAGCAAACAGGGTTCATGGCTTGCCAGGTATTTTGGAAAGAGGGAGAAAGGAGGGACCCAATTTGGGTCTGCTCTCATCAGTTTCTCAGCTGATTGTCTTTACAGCAGAGAAAGCAGAATTTTAAAGACACAAAGTGTGAGCCTGTCACATGACCATCACCCAGTGATTCAAACGGTCATGATTAGTATATTTCCCCCTTGCAACTTAATCAGTACATGTCTGAGAATCCTCTCTCTCAGCCAGTGTCCCACTATTCAAGTGATTAGGTTTAGTATAATTCCACTGTAGCTTTATGAGTTCAAGTCTTAGAACTCCCTGTTGAATGTCCCAGGTGATTGCCTTGATGCCATGCTAATGGGACAGAATATGTGGTTCACTCATATTCTCCTTAGGCCATTGTCCTTGATTGGTCTTTGCAGACATGGTGTCTCCATCTCAATGGATTAGAATGTGGAATGTTCAGTGATGCAAATTGGATAGCCATCTTTGTTGAAAGCTCAAGTCACATATTTAGTCTGAGTTTTTTAAAAGCCTCTGTTTTTTAAAAGTTCACTTCCACTTTACGGATATTGGATTAAAATCATTATCTGGAATAGAGCCTGTTTTCACACAATCTATGATCCCATTATCTGAACCGAGATTGTGCCTTCTTGTCCACGCAACACTGAGCCTGCTAGTGTGGGCAGAGTCTGGGGGAGGAGTGGTGAAAACCCAATTAGCATGAGGTCACTGGATACCACCTGCTACAAGCTGCTGGGAAATCAGGCCTCCAGCTGCTTAGGTGGGTATTGTGACCCTTGGAAATGTTCGCTTCAGGCCAGCTAAGGAAGCCACATAAATCTTATAAATAATCTTTTTTTAGAAGTGTTTTGAAGTTCAAACCACTTTCCTAGACTGGATTTGGCCCATTTCCACCTTTCATGAGTTTGGTGCATCACTTCCCACTCAACATACCACCCTCCAGATTTAAAGGCCGGAGTTTTCTGCTCTTGTTTGCAGAGGGTGTCAAGGAGGGCAGCAATAGAAAATATCAGGAGAAGGCCAAAAATTGGTTTTGCATCATTGTAAAACCAGGTCGCAATTGTGAGCTCCAGCCACCAATGGTGCGCTGCATATCCCACTGTGGCACGCTGGGAACATCATTTTAATATGTTTACATCTCATTATAAGAACTCCTTGCCAGAATGATCCCCCTGTGCTGGATCATCCAGGCAGGTTAATGCGCAATTAGAACAATGAGTTTCACAACGGTACATAAGTAACTACACTTCACTCACAGCTTTGAGGTGCATTTGCCTTCCTTGCATTGCACAGCGCTCACAGGAATTAGTGCCAGGCTTCACAGGCAGCACCACATCACTTTCAGGGGGATGTCACAAGTAAGTCTCTACCTGCCAACCAGCAGTAAGGCGGGGATGGCTTTTACTGGGCTGCAGGGTTAGGGCTGTAATGGGGAAGGGGGGGGTGGGGGCAACAGGCTTCAGACAGGAGAAGGGGCTGCAGAGCTATGGCTCCACTGGGGGGTATGAGTAGGGAAGGTTGCACTCAGACACATGACTGAGGGAGGGAGCAGGGATGTTAGCATCCTCTGCACCAGGATGGGGAGAGACAATGTTACAGATTGGAAGGGGTACTGAGTAAAGGAGAGCTTCAGTTTACATTGTTAAGCTTGCAGAGACTGTCTTTGTCCCAGTCCAGGGAGGGGGAGGGCATGTCAGCCCATTCTCAGCTGTGCCCAGCATAGTGTGTGCAGGGCATGATCGTAACTAGGCCGCAGCTGACACAGTCAGCCAGAGGAGGCATCTACAGTTACAGATGGGGAAAAGGCCTTGTGGGGGTATCCAGTGAGAGGAATATGCTTGACTGTGTAAATAGCCTTAAGATGGGGTGGGGTAAGGTCCAAATGGAGTATAAGCACATCCACTTCAATGTGTTCAGGATTTAACAAACAGATATGCACCTCAAACCTGATGGGATCAAGGAACACAAGGGAAGGATTGAGAGGTCTGTGAGGGATGGAAACCTGAACATTAAGCTCCTTTGGGACAATGGGAGGGGTTTCCATATGCACACAGGGAAGGCCCAAGCTGGTCTGGCAGTGAGAGCTCTGAAGCACCATCTTCCAAGCTGCAGCAATGGCACAGTACAAAATTAAAATGAGGAGAAACTTTGCTAGTGAGGGCTCTGAGGGGGCATTGGAGGGCAGATGCATGTACCAGGAGACCGATTAAAAGGGCACCCAGCTGAACTGTGCATTCTCAAATGAGGAGAGAGGCACAACTGAAACATGTTAAGAGCCTTTCAATGACACTTCAGGGAATCAGGAACATGCAGCAAAGATGCCCATTCATGTGAGACTAATCGAGCTATGTGGCACTAATCGATCTTCTTGTTTTAATCCCTGTTTGTAGAGTGGAAAGAGCCCAGAGCCATAATGAACCCAAGAGCAATTGGACAGCTGGGCAAGCTTCAGGTGCCTGTTAGAAAGTTAGCACTGGACGGTTCACAGAAAAGAAGCCTCAGGCACCCCTCAAACAATCTCATTTCCTGACTAAACATTTACCCTCCCCAAGAGTGTAGTATTACAGTGCAGTGAATGAGGCTTTCAGTGCCTGGGCTGAAAGCAGCACATCCATATGCCTGTCCAAAACAGGTGCATAGCAGTCAGTCATGTTGCGGGGGTGGGGTGGTGGTGGGCAAACTTGATATGCATCCCACACAAGCCACCATTTCAGGGGTGAGTACTTTCTGATGTAGGAACAAAGCCCCTGAACCCACAATCACTGACCACACATTAACAGAAAGAGGACCTTTGGGACTCATGCTGACACTTGTCTCCTTCTTATTGATCTGCAGAGAGGAGAGCATCAGGAAGGTGGAGCCTGGATTTATCGCTGCCTGCATTATTGCTAACAGGCAGGAGAGAAGATGAGAAGGTTGCGACCGAGGCACCTGGCTCACCCTAAGGAGGAGCAAAAGCCCCCCGAGACCAAGGGCCAGTAGGGTCCCCTCCAGATGCAGAGGGTGAGGTTCACAGACAAGTCATGCATCGACAGCTCGCAAGACCCAAGGTATACAGAACTCGTACATCTCATCTGCAGATGAATGAGAACCAGTGTCGCCAATGGCTCCGCCTGTCCAGGGATCTGGTGACTCACATTTGCCACATTCTCCAGGAATTGGTGCCACAGGTACTGGGAGGGCTCCCATTGCTGGTGGCTGTGAAAGCAACCACCACACGGAACTTCTATGCCAGTGGCTCCTTCCAGGGTTCCAATGTGGACCTCTGCAGGATCTCTCAAGTGCCACGCACAAATGCACTCATGAGGTCACAGATGCCTTTTTTGCCAAGGCACACGATTATGTCAACTTTGACAGAAATCAAGCAAGCCAGGACACCAGAGCACTGGGCTTTGTAGTGATTTCCAGATTCCTACAAGTGCAGGGTACTATTGACTGTACTTGTGTGGCTATAAAAGCTCCTTGGCAACAGGCACTCCAATACATAAACCAGAAAGGCTACCATCGCTCAATATACAGCTGGTCTGCGGCCTTAAGAAACTTATGATGCAGCAATTGAGCCAGATACTCAGGAAAGGTCCACGTCTCATAAATCTTGAGTAGATCACAGATCCTGGACATCTTCGAGGGACCACACAGGATCCAGAGTTGGCTCCTCTGTGACAATGGTATCCACAAAGAACATGGCTGATGACGCCCATGCAGCGGCCACTGACCCCTGCAGAGAGAAAGCACCACAAGGCTCATGCTGCTACCCAAGCATTGGTGGAGCAAACCATAGTCATCCTAAAGATGCTATTCCAATCCTGGACAGATCTGGCAGAGCATCCCAGAACATTCCCCAGAGGGTCTCATGAATCACTATGGCTTGCTGCGCATTGCACAACCTGGCACTGAAAAGGGGGGAGAACTTGCCAGATGATGAGACGGAAGAGCTGAACATCTCCTCTGATGGGGAGGACCTGGAAGAGGATGAAGGCAATGAGGTTGAGGAACTCAAGGCTGCAGAGAAAGAGGCCATAGCATGGGCCAGACAAGAAAGGCGTGCATGTGAGGCCCGTATTCCAGTCCAGATTCCATGAGGAAGATGACAATGTACACCAGTCTTGCTATTCCTCTCATTTCAACCATGCACTTCAAGATGAGAGTGAATAGTTGCAAATCAGGCTCACATTGTCCTGATACTTTGAAGGGTGATGACCATGTGTCTTTTCTGAGACTAAGTGCTAATTGGAGGAGGGTGTCCCAGCATCAGACATCAGAAGGTGCTGCTTCTTCAAGCATCTCTCCAGCATCCCAATGGCAACAGCACCCTAAAAGAGTCAGGAGCTGTTGCTCAATCCTCAGTGGGCTCGTAGATGTATGCCTTCAATCTGACAAGGCTCCTCAAGGAGATCCATCTCAAGCAACAGAACAATGCACTCTGTGTAACATAATGGTGAACCAGGTAATTCACACTTGAGACAAGGCAGCCGATGACCTTCCACTGCTGTGAATCCATTTAGAGATGACTCAGTCGCCTGTGGTGCATTCTTACAAATCACAATCCGATACTCTCATTTAGGGATCCTGGGCTGCATTTATGCTCAGTTTGATATGGATGTGACCACCTGAGCATGACACTTGCCTCCCAGACATTAAAATTCCTCCTCATTAACGCTGACATTATGCCCTCATGGCCAGCCCTGGCCCTTACGAATTCCAAAATGCTCAGACATCACGAAGGCATCAGGTATCATTGCTAATAAAGAGCAGACTTCAGCTTCAGTACGTCCTCGCTCCTATCCCTTTGCTCCCTTCAACATTTTCTAAAGCTATGATGTGCACTTCCAGAGCATGCTCAAAGGCTCTACTGCCTGCCAGAAATCACCATTTGGAATTAACATCAGTGACTTCAGTGAGCACTCAGGGAAGAGGAGGCACAGGAGGGACAAGAGCCTTGTCCCTGCAATAGATACAACTGCAGGGTGAGAGACACTCAAGGTTGGATGTTTGAGCACCAGGACAATAATGTGGCTGTGAGAGGACAGCTTAATTACCTTGAGGTGGAATGGTGCTCCCACTTCTTAGTACGCTTGGTAAATGTACACTTTGAAAGTCAAAAGTGCTGTTGGCTGACACCAGTGCATACGAGCTCAGAGTATGGGCTCATAGCATGAAAACCCTGCCAAGAGGCAGAGAGCACATGGGGCTGCTTGCCTTCTTCACACGTGAATGCATCTCTCCTTGTACATACACCTTTAGCGCTTAGGAGTGCAGGTGAGATAGGAGTATACCTCTGCCTCAATCTTACTCAGCTAACAATAAACATGACATGACCCTGCAAAGTATGTGAATGAGGTTTGTTCCAAAAGCGCACTTAACATTAAGGTCGAGGCATCACTGATGTCGGAAATGACCTGCAAAAGGGCCACACACTGTAGTGATATGGAAGAGCACTACACAGACAAGAGGCCCATGATGGCGACATCTGTGATAAGTGGGGGAGGCACCATAGTTTCACACCTGATTGACATCAACACAGCTCATCATGAAAAGGAGACATAGACAAGAGGAGATGTGAAATGGGTGTGATTCTATTTACATTTGTGTACATTATATACATGTTGTGAACACCCATGCCACCATTGTGCTCCTAAATTTTTTAACTCCCCTAACCCTACCACAATGTCTTGGTGCTTCCCTGACACCAATAACACAGGTGGAGGCAGCCTGTTGGCTACTATGACCTGTTGTTTGTGGTGACCTTGGCGGGTGCCCTCTGGAGGGCCGAGACCTGGAGGGCCCCAGCATGCTTTTGGTATTCTACTGTGGGACAGGTGCACCCTCCTTGGCTTGTGGAGCTGGAGGTTTTGGGGTCACAGGAAGAGGGGATTTGGATAGGCCAGTGAATCCTGGAGTCCTGTGAAGTGTGTCCGAGGGCCCCTGGTTGATTCCTTGAGGAGAAGAGGTAGCTGGAGTGAGATCAAGATGCCCTGCCCCCCATCTCACATGGCCACTGAAGGATGCCACCAAGGGCTACAGCAATGAAGTGCAGCTCCTGCACTGTTGCTGAACAGATGTCCTGGACCAAGGCTCCATGGCGGCCTCTACTATACCAGTGTTGGCATGCAGGCACAATCACCTCAACTCCTCCATCATACGTTGCAATCTAAGGAATGCAGCTGACATCCCTTCCTGATGTTCCCGTGATTGTCACTGCAGCTCCACCAACTGATTTAGGACCGAGTCTGGAGGCTTGTCATCTGACTTGAACTCAGCAGAATTGTGGCCTCCAGCAGTCTTCCGAGTGCTGTTACCTCACAAGTCCCTGCCTCCACCTACTGTGGACCAGATTGTGTGCTGTGCACACCAGATTATGGCCCTAAACATGCTCTAGAACCAGGGCCCACCGAGGAGTATGTGTCTGTGTTGGTGGGGGGTGTGGGTGAGCGCTGTGACGGGTCTTCTGCTGTGGTGTCCTCTGGTTCCTCGGGGCTGTCATTGGGGCCTGGAGCTGAGGGCCTGGCTTGTGGATGCCCTTGACATGAAATATTATGGGAAATCTTACCAGGATATCAGAGGTGGGTTTGAAGGCAGGGAGTGCTGGAAAAAACAGGAATAAAAGCATTGGGTTGTTATTCCAACATTTCCGCTGCTCCTCCTGTTGTTCCCAGGGATAGATTATGTACACTGTCAGCAACCTGAGGAGCAGTGGCATGAAGACAATTTAAGTAATTAAGAAGCCAATTAAGAGTTATTTTACGAAGGCAATGGTTCTTCACCAGCAGTGCACGGGTAACAAGCAGTCTAAAATCCATCAAGTTAGAGGAGGAGAATGTACAGTGGGAAGTCATTGAGGCCAGAAACTTCCAAGCATTACGAACTATAAAGGGGGAAAGCAGCAAGTCTGAGGTCAGCCATAAGCAGAGCTTGCCATTACAAGAGTAGCTCATTAAAATTGTTCTTACTGTTCATGGTATTGAAATAGCCGATGGTTCCTGCAGCATAATTTCTGACCTCATTGGGGCTACAAGACCATGGTCTTTGAGGTTGCACAGGAACACAGGGTCCATCTATTCAGAGATCAGGTGGCTGACATTGGAGGAGCAGAAGTGTCACTGGAAGAGGAGCAGTAGCTGCATCATGCAAGCCACCCACATGCAGCTGTGCACAGCAGAGTATTTGGACAAGGACCAGGAGATAGAAGATGTCACCAACCTCAGCACAGGGTCTACTGACAAAGGTTCAATTTCTTAGGCAGCTTCTCAGAGCTGCCTCTGAAGAATGCACTTCTTGCAGCAGGGCGATTGCACCTCTTTGATCTTTTGGGAGAGGACCTGAGACCAGAAAGATGGGGCGATCACCCATTGTCCATGTCAGTCAAAATGACCATGGCAATGAATTGCTTTACATCTGGATCAGTTCAGGGTCAGCTGCTGGCATCTGCAAGATCTTGCAATCTGCCACCCAAAACAACATCACTCAGCTGCTGGATGCCTTTGATATGAGGGCAACAGATGACATCCAGTTTGAAACGCATGCTGCCAGCCAGGCCCAGAAGACTGCCAGGTTTGCCTCCATGGCAGGAGTCTCTCAGGTGCAGAGCATGATATACTGCACCCATGTGGCCAACAACGCACCGTCAGAGCATCCAGGAATGGATTCCATTGCTTCAATGTGCAGCTGGTCTCAGACCACCACAAAAGGATCCTGCAAGTGTGTGCAAGGTTTTTGTTTGGCTGCCAGGACACATTCACACTGAGGTAGTCTCAGACGCCTTAACTCTTCAGCCCAAGCCCAGTCTCCATGGATATCTTTTGGATGACAAATGGTATCAGCTGAAGACTTGGCTAAGGACACAAGTGCGAATCATACGATAGAGTCAGGTAAGAGCAAAAACCATTGCCTTTCGATGACCAGGGCAACCAATGAACGTTGTTTTGTTGAAAATGTGGTTCTGGTGTCTTGACTGCACTGTGGATATCCTCCATTATGCTTCAACGGTATCAAGCATAATGAGGGCATGCTGTATTCTGCACAGTCTGGTGCCACAGAGGGGAATGGAAATGATGCTGGAGAATGGTACTGACATTATCCTGAGAGAAGGAGGAGAAAGATAACAATTGGCCAACAGAGCATGCCGATCTAGAGGTCCAGCTAATGCCTGAGCCCATCGACCAAGGAAGCTCATGACACCTTCATTCAGGCTCACAAGAGTGCAAGGTATGCAGAACTTCATTATTGGCACTCGTGCCCCCATGACCTTAAGTAAACCCCATCCCAGCATGCAGATCCCCCTTGCCTCATGTAAACCCAAATTGCTACTCCTTCCACTCTCACCTTCTGAGAGTCATCATATTCATTGAGTTACTATCCATTCAAGTCCTAGTAGTCAATATGCAGTGAGGACTAAGAACTACATCATGTTTAGCAGGTAACCAAGACAAACAGTTTCTTTCCAATAAAATTATTCATCATGTCACTGATATTAGCGAAGGAACCCAAGTAAATCCCATTGTGTGTTCTCTTCCTTACATTTTTAGTTGGTGCTGCCCATGTGGCTGGGGCAGATGTGGAGGCAGCATACCTGTTTCTCTGCACTGACGAATGAGATGCCCATGGCACATGCTTTCTGGATTGTGATGATCCTGAGGCCCCCACCACAGACTGCTCCACTTGCATCTGTACATGGTCAGCCTCAATCAACAGGGCAGAAGGCCTGTGGCTTTTTCACAACAGCCAAGAGGTATGCCAGAGACCAGGGACCAACTTGAGGGAAGCCCCTATTGCTTCTTTCCTACCTTCTTCTCATCTTTCTGGACCCACCTGCACTTCCTTACTAACCAGAATGGGAGAGCTCTTGGCTGCAGCTCTGAGTCATTACTGCTACAGGCCGATCAGTGTTACTCCAGGTTGCCAACATACTGAGGATGCTAATGCACTGCTGCTGCATCCGTTTGTTGCCCTTCTGGATATAACTGCCATGAGGGTGGCCACTCTTTCAATAGGAGGTCATGTGCTTGTATGCCTGAGTCAGCACACGAATAATGGCATAGATGGACTCCTCCACCTTCTGTGTAAGGTTGCACACAACTTCAGGAAATTCTGACAGGTGGTCACACAACTCCCTTTGCTGATCTACAAGCACCCACTTCATGTATGCTCGCCATCTATTTTGAGTTGAACATGGCTGGGGCTTTCTGAAGTCTTTTGATGGGGACATGACACAACTGGCACAGCCTTCATCACCTGTTTCTACTCACACGTGAAGTGCTTCTCACCTTGTGCCACCCATTCTACCCATTCCTGAGGCCCCAATGAGGTGAATGTATTTGCAGTAGTGGAGGGTACAGATGATTTGTATGACAGCGATTCCTCAGAGTGCTGATCATCCTTTTATATCTGCGCTGCCTTCATATGCAGCTCTAGCTGTGCCTCCAGTATTGCTCTTCCAGGAGCGATAATGCCTCAGTTAATGAAAAACATTGGCAGCAGTGCTTTGTGGCTCTCACATGCTGCTGATTGTGAAATTTATTTTTATTTTTATGGATCCAAATGTCCAGCTGCAGAAGTTCCATTTCCATGATTACAACATAATGCTTTCACCCACTCTGGTCTCCTTTGGCAACAGTCTGCCTGCGTGCCACTCTGCCAATCTCCATGACTTCGTCCCTCATTGGCGTCTGGATTGCCATCAGGTTTCCACAGCTGCTTCAACACCTCTCCCGGGTGTTATGCAATCCCTTGCAATGAGAGAAAGAAGAGTGTTAGGAATATGATGGTAGTAGTGTCCTGATAATAAGGCTCGTCCACATTTGATTAACTTTATTTTATAGTAGGGTATACAAGATCATATCTTTGGGGCTGAAAGTGACTGCTTTGTGGATATATGAAGGGTGATGAAGGGATCTTGTGTGACATTCCTTTACGGTGCAAATAATGTGCCTTTTTGTCTTTCTGTGTGGAGGACTAATAAGAAAGTTAGCGAGTTATGATTGCCAATGCTGATTTTCAGGGTATTCCCCTTGTCAGCCTTCAAGAGGTCATTGAAGTGCTTCCTGCACTGTACAGGTCCTATTTTGGCAATGCGGCTGCAGAGCTCAGCTACCTCCAGCCATGTCTGCTTGGTCAATGCTGGCTGGCCTCGATCTCCATCCTCTGGAAACAGCACCCGCCTTTGTGCCCTCACCACCCCCAGCATAACCTCCAGAGACATGTTGCCAAAATATTGTACATCCCTCCCCCACTTCACTTCCATTACCTGCAGAAGCAATTTCTTCCCATAAATGCAGCACTAATCACTGTGCAGGCGCTGTGAAGGCTGAGGTGGGCCTTGCTTGCACACTCAAGAGTGCTCCTCACTCTACATCTCACCCACTATCTCTAATTAGATGGCAATCCCAAAGATAATTTCTAATTGCATCAGAAGTCCAACCAAGCATGCACCCAGGTTTCTGGCCTAGAAATGACCCCACTTCCTCTGAAATACTGAAGTTGGGAAAATTTTGCCCAGTAATTCTGTTCCTCTCTCGGGTGATACTGCCTGGCCTGCTGAGTGTTTCCAGCATTTCCTTTTATTTTGCATAAAAGCCCCTGTGGCTACTAAATCACTGCTGGTACTTAGTGACAGGACTTCAGAAATGCTGTCAAGTCAAGACAATGATTTATCAAGTATGCAGTGCTATTTTTGTGGCTGGATTTGTCGAACCTCACCATATCTAAAATTTAATTAGAACAAGATCATGCTACCTTCCATGACCTTAATGCATTTCTGTTGAAGCATGCATTGATCTGCCTTTGAGATTGAGTCCTTCCTAACCCAGGAAGCTACCATTTAAAATCAAACTGAAAATGTGAAAGTAATTTAAATTGATACCTATAGTTAGGCAGCCTTTTGTACTGAAGCAGATGTTATTAAACAAATCAATTTATGCCCATTGCTTGAGATCTTTAGATATAAGCTCTAACAATACAGTTTTATCAACATGGCATGAATTAAGATGCTCCAGATTAGATGTTATGGTTCAATTTATTCAGAATTTTTTCTTTTATTCATTTTATGGGATGTGGGCCTCATTGGCTGGGCTAGCATTTATTGCCCATCCTTAACTGCCATTGAGAAGGTGGCAGTGAGCTGTTTTCTTGAACCACTGCAGTCCATGTAGTGTAGGTACACTCACAGTGCTGTTAGGGAGGGAGTTCCAGGATTTTGACCCAGTGACAGTGAAGGAACAGGGATATATTCCCAAATCAGGATGGTAAATGGCATGGAGGGAAACTTCCAGACAATGGTGTTCCTATGTATCTGATGCCCTTGTCCTTCTAGATGGTAGTGGTCGTGGGTTTTGGAGGTGCTGCCTAAGGAGCCTTGGTGAATTCTTGCAGTACATCTTGTCAAAGGTGCACATTGCTGCCACTGTGTGTCAGTGGTGGATGGAGTGAATGTGTCAATCTTCTTGAGTGCTGTTGGAGCTGTACTCATCCAGGCAAGTGGGGAGTATTCCATCACGCTCCTGACTTGTGGCTTGTATGTGGGGGACAGGCTCTGGAGAGTCAGGAGGTGATTTACTCAACCCAGAATTCCTAGCCTCTAATGCGCTCTTGTAGCTACAGTATTTATATGTTTAGTCCAGTTCAGTTTCTGGTCAATGGTAACCACCAGGATGCTGATAGTTGGGTTTTCAGTGTTGGTAATGCCATTGAAAGTCAAGGGGCGATGGTTTGATTCTCTTTAGCTGGAGATAGTCATTGCTTGGCACTTGTGTGTTACAAATGTTACTTGCTCCTTGTCAGCCTAAGCCTGGATATTTTCCAGGTCTTGCTGCATTTGGACATGGACTGCTCCAGTATCTGAGGAGTCGTGAATGGTGCTGAACATTGTGTAATCATCAGCAAATATCCCCACTTCTGACCTTGTGTTGGAAGAAAAGTCATTGATGAAGCAGCTGAAGATGGTTGGGCCTAGGACACTACCCTGAGGAATTCCTGCAGTGATATCCTGTAACTGAGATGATTGTCCTCCAAGAACTACAACTATGTTCCTAGGTTTACCTCCAACATCCACAACCATGTCGCTAGCAAATGTCTCACTAGGGGCTCAATTTCAAGAATTGAACTGGAACCACTGCGTCGTGACTGAGGGCTTGGGTTGAAAATGTTCCTGCATGAGGTTCATCAATTCTCCAAAATTCTTAGCATCTGGGGCACTGGGTTCCCTCAAACTTCAAATCAAACTGTAGGTGTTGCACCCACAAATCCTCAAGAGGATCGCTCGCCTCTCTCTTCCCCCGTGACTTTGTTCGCTTGATAGAAGAAGGCGAGTTGTTCTACATACTGAAATGAATGGTCTGTGGCTAGCTCAAAGGGATTGATTCTACCAAACTGTGGCATTTTGCATGAATTTTACATTTGTTATTTTAAATGGACGTTGATACTCACAATCGCTCGGCGAGGTGCAGTACCAATTCCAATTTATCTTGATTTATCCTGATTTATCCTCAATGCCAGTTTGTTGTAGAGTGTCCTTTTTGCCTATTAGAGTTGATCTGCAAACAACGTTCTAAGTGGAAACATAAGAACATAAGAAATAGGAGCAGGAGTAGGCCATTCAGCCCCTTAAGCCTGCCCTGCCATTAAATAAGATCATGGCCGAACTGTCCCATGCCTCAACTCCTCTTTCATGGCAGCTCCTCCTATTCCTCAACTCCCCAATATTTCAAAAAAATCTATATACCTTCTCTTTAAATACTCCCAGTAATCTAGCTTCCACAACCCTCCGAGGTAGAGAATTCTAGACTCTGCACTCTGAGAGAAGAAATTCCTTTGCATCTCAGTTTTAAATGAGTGCTCCCTTATTCTGTAACTGTGCCCCCTAGCTCAAGATTCCCCCACTTGAGGAAAAATCAACATCCACCCTGTCAAGCCTCTTCAGAATCTTGCACCGTACAATCAGATCACCCCTTATTCTCCTAAACTCTAGGCCTAACCTGTTTGGCTGACCTTGGTAAGTCAACCCCTTCATCCCAGGAATCAGCTAAGTGAATCACTTATGAACTGCCTCCAATGCCAGTATATCCTTTCTCAAATACGGGGACCAAAACTGTACATAGTACTCCAGGTGCGGCCTCACCAACACCCTGTACAGTTGTAATAAGGCTTACCTATTTTTGAACTCCAACCCCCTAGAAATATAGGCCAAAATTCCATTTGCCTTCTTAATTACTTGCTGCACCTGCATGCTAACTTTCTGTATTTCATGCACAAGAACACCCAGGTCCCTCTGTGCTACATTTTTTGGAGTCTCTCTCCATTTAAATAATAGTCTGCATTTTGATTCTTCCTACCAAAGTGCATGACCTCACACTTTCCTACATTAAACTCCATCTGCCAAGCTTTTGCCAACTCGCTCAACCTATCTATATCCCCTTGCCGAATCCTTATGTTCTCATCACAACATACCCTCCCACCTATGTTTGTATCATCAGCAAATTTAGATAAATTTCACTCTACTCTGTCCTTCAAGTCATTAATATAGAGAGTAAATAACTGAGGCCCTAGGACTGGTCATTGTGGCACTCCACTAGTTACGTCTTTCCAAACTGAAAAAGACCCATTAATCCCAACTCTCTGATAAAAACAAAAAAACTGCTGATGCTGGAAAATGTTCAGTCGAAGGGTCATGAGGACTCGAAACATCAACTCTTTTCTTCTCCGCCGATGCTGCCAATCCCAACTCTCTGCCTTCTGTGTGTTAACCAATCCTCATTCCATGCTAATACATTACCTTGAGCTTCTATCTTGTGCAATAACCTTTTATGTGCACCTTATCTAATGCCTTCTGAGAATCCAAATCCACTACATCTACTGGTTCCCCTTTATCAACTCTGCTTGTTATATCCTCAAAGAGATCTAGCAAATTTGTCTAACATGATTTCTCTTTCACAAAATCATGTTGATTCTGTTTGATTGTGATAAGCTTTTATAAATGTCCTGCTACTTCTTCCTTAATAATGGACTCTAGCATTTTCCCAATGGCATATGGTAGGCTGACTGGCCTATAGTTTCCTGCTTTTTGTCTCTCTCCCTTCTTAAACAAGGGCTTCACATTCGTGTTTTCCCGATCATCTGGGACCCTCCCAGAATCCAGTGAGTCCTGGAATATTTTGACCAATGCCTCCACTATCTCTGGGGCCAGTTCCTTTAAAACTCTTAGATGCAGGCCATCAGGTCCTGGTCACATGTCTGCCTTTAATCCCATTAGTTTGTCAAATAGTTTGCCCCTCGTGATAGAGACTGTTACATGATTTTTCCTCCCATTATCTCCTTGCTTATCTGATATCTTTGGGATGATTATAGTGTCCTCCACCATGAAGATCGATGCTAAATATTGCTTTAAATTATCTGCCATTTCCCTGTTCCCTATTATCAATTCCCCAGTCGCATCCTCCAAGGGTCCCCCACTCTTTCTCTTTCTTTTTATATACCCATAGAAGCCCTTGCTGTTTGTTTTTATATTGCTTACAAATTTGCCTTCACAATCAATTTTCTCCCTCGTTATTAATTTTTTAGTCATCCGCTGCTAGTTCCCAAAAAATTCCTAATCCTCTGGCCTACCACTAATTTGTATGCCTTAGATTTTGATTGGATACTCTCCTTGACCACCTTTGTTAACCACAGGTGGTTCATCCTTTTCATCAATCTTTCTTTTTGACCGGGATAAATTTTTGCTGAGCGTTAAGAAATATCTGCTTAAATGTCTGCCACCGCTCATCCACTGATCTGCCCCTTAGTCTATTTTCTAAGCCCGCTTTGGATAACTCTTTCTTCATACCTCTGTAATTGCCCTTATTTAAGTTGAGGACACTGGTTTGAGACCTGAGTTGCTCACCCTCAAACTGAACTTGAAATTCTATCATGTTGTGATCACTACCCCATCGAGGAACATTAACTATGATATCTCTTATTAATTCTGTCTCATTACACATTACTAGATCTAAAATAGTCTGTTTTTGGATAAGTTCTGCAATGTATTGCTCTAAGAAACATTCCATGCTGCACTCAACAAATTTGTCTTCCATGTTACCCCTGCCAATCTGATTTGTCTAGTCAATATGCAGATTAAAATTACCCCATGGCAATTGCAGTGCCCTTCTTACACGCCTCCATTATTTCTCAAATTATAATTTGTCCTACAGTAAGGCAACTCTTCAGGGGCCTATAGTCAACTCTCACCTGTGACTTCTTCTCATGGCTATTCCTTATTTCCACCCAAACTGATTCCACATCACAATCTATTGCACCTATTTCACTACTCACCACCGCACCAATACCTGCCTTTATTAACAAAGCTACCCCACCTCTTTTTCCTTTTGCCTCTTTTTCTGGAACTTCGAATCCCCTTGACTATTGAGTTCCCAGCCTTGGTCACCCTGTAACCACATTTCCATAACAGCTATCAAGTCATATTCATTTATTTCTATTCATGCTGTCAGCTCATCTATCTTGTTACAAATGCTGTGTGCATTCAGATAAAGAGCCTTAAGCTTTGACTTTTTACCATTAGTTTTACCAATACATTAACGCTAAAAGGTTAGTTAAGGAAAAAGTGGGACCTAACAGAGATGAGATGGAAACTTGTGTGTAGATGCAGAGGCTATGGGAAGGGTTTTGAATAAATATTTTGCCTCTGTGTTTACAAAGGAAAGGGAGGATTTAGATATAATAGTCCAGGAGGAACACTGAGAGATACTGAACATGTTAGTCATAAAGAGAGAGGAAGTACTTGAAGGGTTGAAATCCTTGAAAGTTGAAAGTCACCAGGGCCAGATGGGTTGTTTCTGAGGCTGCTGAAGGAAGTCAGGGAGGAGATAGCAGATGCTCTGAGGATGATTTTCCAATCTTCATTAGATACAGGAGAAGTACCAGAGGACTGAAGAAATGCAAACGTAGTTCCACTGTTTAAAAAGGGATCAAAGGAAATGCCAAATAATTATAGGCCAGTTAGTCTTACATCGGTAGTGAGCAAATTAGTAGAATCAATCCTGAGAGATAGGATTAACTGTCATGTGGAAAGGCATGGACTAGTCAGGTATGGTCAGCATGGATTTGTTAAAGGAAGGTCTTGCCTCACAAATTTGATTGAATTCTTTGAGGAAGTGACGAGAAGCTTTGATGAAGGTAGTGCAGTGGATGTTGTGTACATGGATTTTAGCAAGGCATTTGACAAGGTCCCACATGGCAGATTGGTCAGGAAAGTAAAAGCCCATGGGCTTCAGGGTAATGTGGCAAACTGGATAAAAGGTTGGCTTTGTAACAGGAAACAAAGGGTAATGGTCAATGGATGCCCTTGTGAATGGAAAGTTGTCTCAAGTGGTGTTCCACAGGGCTCGGTGTTGGGACCCTTGCTGTTTGTGTTATATATTAACGATTTGGACCGGAACATAGGGGGCACAATTGGGAAATTTGCAGATGACACAAAGATTGGCCGAGTAGTGGATGGTGTTGAGGATAGCCATAATCTCCAAAACAATATAGATGGGTTGGTGGAGTGGGCGGTATAGTGACAGATGGATTTTAACATAGAAAAGTGTGAGGTCATACATTTAGGGAGGTCAAACAGTTACAAGGATTACACAATAAATGGGAATATACTAAGAGGGGCAGATGAATTGAGAGATCTTGGCGTACAAGTTCACAGGTCCCTGAAGGCAGCAGTTCAGGTAGACAAGGTTGTAAAGAAGGCATATGGAATGCTGTCTTTCATTGGCAGAGGTATAGAGTATAAAAGTAAAAATATAAAGTTGGAATTGTATAAAACACTGGTGAGGCCACAACTGGAGTATTGTGTGCAGCTCTGGTCACCACATTACAGGAAGGTCGTAATCGCTCTGGAAAGAGTGCAGAGGAGGTTTACAAGAATGTTGCAAGGGTTAGAATAGTGTAGCTTCGAGGAGAGATTGGATAGGTTGGGGTTATTTTCCTTAGAACAAAGAAGGCTGAGGGGTGACTTGATTGAGGTGTACAGAATTATGAGGGGAATAGATAGAGTGGACAGGATAAAATTGTTTCACTTGGTGGAAAATTCTAGAACCATGGGACACAGATTCAAAATAAGTGGCAGAAGGTGTAGGGGGGACATGAGGAAGAACGTTTTTACGCAGAGGGTAGTGAGTATCTGGAATTCACTGCTCAAGTTGGTGGTAAAGGCAAAAACGCTGAACTCTTTTAAAAAGTACCTGGATCTGCACCTTGAGTGCTGTAAGCTGCAGGGCTATGGGCTGGGTGCAGGAAGGTGGGATTAGAAAGGGCACCTGGGTGTCCTCGGCCTGGCATAGACAAGATGGACCGAATGGCCTCCTTCTGTGCTGTAACCTTTCTATGGTTCTTTTGTACCATTATAAAGGTACCAAAATTACCATCAATATCCACTTCTGATCTTTGATTCTCGTCAGCCTCTCATCCTACTCCCATTGATATCATTAGTTTGGTTAGCTGCAGCATATTATCAATATCATATTCGTAACAGAGGTAGCAACATTGCTCTTCTTTACAAAAATATACAAAGTGCTTGTTATCTCATAATAAATCATCAGCTAAAGCATAGGAACATGCTTTTTTTCGATTTAGATTTGAACGTTTGATTTTATTTGTGGTAACCAAAAACTAACAACAACAAGATACTGGGTGGGATTTTCTTTTCCGTGCACTAAAGGCTGAATGTTGCTCTTGACGGGTGGTCAGGCTGATTGCTGCTACCGAAACGGGTCGCGCCGCCATTTTGCGCGGGCGGGCCAATTAAGGCCCCCCAGTGGGTTTGCGACTCCCATGTACATCAGGAAAATCCAATCAGCGGCAGGCATGTTCAGACCGCGTGTTGCCAGAGGTCACCGGTAACGGTTATTGGCTTAGTACGAAGAGGAGAAGAGTCAATTCTCTCTTAGCTCTAAATTCGTTTTATTCACGTCATTAGATCATCTACATATAGCTTATATGTCTGGTTAAATATAGACATGCAGTTTACAACAAGTTATACAGTTTTATACCCAAAACTAGGATCTAAACACACACCCACTAGGTTTCTCTGACACTCCCTGAGTGGTCACTAAATATAAAAGCTAATACCCAAAAAGGAGAGCTGACGCTGGCCAGGCGTTCTGTTCTCTCTCTCTTGCATCTCTACGTTGCTGACGTAGGTTCTTCCGCTTCTGCGATGTTTGGTCTCCAGATTTCTCGCTGCCTCTACACCTGAAATTCTCCATTCTTATACTGAATCTTATCTCTTCAAGCTGTGCTGTCTCTCTCCCGTTGGTTTAGGCTTGCTCACCTAGGTTGTGGCATCTCCTCATTGGCTCTGTCCCAAGGACTTATGTAGCATAACCTTGTTACTCCTTTTCTAAATAAGGACTTATGTCTCATCACATTTCCTTTGTCTTTGCTAATTCAAACCAGTTCCAGCCAGCTCAGGCCAGTGACTGAGCTCAGATTACTTCAGTTCAAAATTTGCTCAGGTGTTTCTCTGCAGCCCCTGGCCAACATCTCCCCCCTTTTGATCCAAAGATGCTTATCTTAGGATCATTATTCTTCCTTTCTGTGTACTACTCCTGAGACTGTCATTATCCCCCAAGGGGCATGTTACATCCGCGATATCATATGGTTATATTAAAAATATAAAAGAGAAGTGTATATAAAATTCTTCGCACAGTGTCCTGATAATCGTTTCTTCTGTTTCATTGTAGCAGTAACATTCAATCGGTGCAAATTTTCATTTTTCCATCATCTAACCTGATATAGATTGAATATGACAAGTATTAATGCACATAAAATCACAACTACAGCAGCATGTGATAAAATCCTGACCCATGGATGTATTTGAACATTAGATCCCCAATTCCAAAACATATCCCAGAACCCGGGGTCCTGTAGCAGTTCCTCTGCTTTATCAGAATGAGTTCTAATTATTTTAATATGCTTAGTCCATTGATGATTTATCTCACTGGCTTCCTCCACAGTTTGCGTCTAATCTGCAGTCAGGTGCGGAATGGGTGGTAGTTCGGTAGAAACATATTTCTGCAGATCTTGGTCTATATTGGATTGTGAGGTTTTCATTTATTACCATTCTCATTATTGGCTTAGGCAGAACTTGTCCACCGATAACCAGGTCTCAGGTCACATTGTTAATGGCCACATTGTATCCTTCCAGAGGGCACTGTTTCCATCCTTTGTTATAGTTCATAATCGATGTGGCTATGTAATACGTTTGTCCCACAAGGGCATATTGTAAAAAGGACTGGCTGTTAACAGGCAGAATGGACATTGAACAATTTTCATAAGTACTGAACAATTGATGATGATCCAGCCAATCTTTCTATAACGCCTGCTATACCGTCCCCAATCAATATATCTCTGATATGGGTCACTACCCCAGTCAATATTCACATAGGTGTGGTCCAAGTGGACCATAATTTTACCTTGACTGTTGCTCCCTGATGGTCACTCAATAAATGGACCCACAAATTGACTAATAATTTTTCCCTCTAGGATTAACGACAATGTCACCTCTAGAACTTTGTTGCATGAAAACTGTACTCCCGCTCCCTCCGGTATGCCCAAAGTTTTTCCCAGGCACGTGAACCCATTCATTCCCATATAATACAAATTTAAGTCCTCTCTTTACCCTTTGTTGGTTTGGACTGTCTTATTCTGCAGAGCAAAGTTGTTTCTGGTTTTGGGATATCCCTCCGCTGTCGACACTGCTTCAGGCACGTTCATTCATTGTGATGGCTCCGAGGCAGGTTCAACCACAGTTCTGATGATGGTCAATCCGATAGCAACAAAATGCATTACCCCTTCATTTTAGGCTGGACCTGTAATGAACAAGTGTAATTTCTGTTCTTATTTACAGTTTCTTTTGAGCACAATTTTAAGTCCAGTCTCTCCATATACTGAGCCAGACCGTCCATATCCTGTTCCCAATTTGTTTCAGATTCTAACCGTCCATTTCTTCTAACCCACTTATTCCCCTCTTTGTTTTATTTTCCTTTTGTTTTTTCCCTGGATTCGCCTCTGTATGTGAACGGACAGTATCAAATTTGTTTTCAATCACCTCTTCTTTGACCTGTAGCTGGTCCTGTTCTTGATCTCCCTGACCTTCAGGATTCGGAACATCGTTAGCATCAAGCAGCACATGCCAAATGTGATTATCTTGTTTTTCTCCCACTAACTTTAGCTGATTAATGTGATACCAGCCACACTTACCTGGTGTCGTTAATATCTTGTATACAGATGGGCTAGCTTTACCTACTATCTCATAGGGGCCAGCAAACTTTGGACTCAAGGATGAGGTGGGCTGGTGTATTCTAATCATTACTCTTTGTCTGGGGCTCAACTCTATTGGGCTGGCTTTTGCATCAAAATAAGCTTTGCTTTGCTGTTTCTTCTTTCCCTGTTGGTGAGCGGCTACATAATTTACTTCTTTTACTGTTTCTACTAGCTCTTGTACCCACTTTTCTGATATAATGTGGTCTACCTCGGGTTCGGACAAATCCAAGCCTACCAAAGCCTCCATTCCCCTCATGTCCCTTCCTGTCATGAGTCTATAAGGAGTGTAGCCTGTTGATGAAGCCACGGTATTCCTGATTATCATCAGCACATAGGGCAGAACGACCTGCCAGGTTGTCTTGTGCTGCTGCACCATTTTGGCTATCATGTTTTTCAATGTCCAGTTCATTCTTTCCACAATTCCATTAGACTGGTCTATAGGGTATGTGGTATCTCTGTCTGACACCAAAAAGGGTCATAACATCTTGCATGACTTGGGCTATAAAATGTGTTCCCTGATCTGATTCTATGCTTCAGGGTAAACCCCAACGGATAAACACCTTCTCTAATAGAATTTTTGCAGTAATTTTGGCTGCATTTGTTCTGGTCGGAAAAGCTTCCATCCATTTAGTGAAGGTATCCGCTATTACTATAATGTACTTGTATCCTCTGGAGTGGGGGGAAGGGGTCCTACATAGTCAATCTGTAAATTAGTCCAAGGCCCTTCTACTGTTCTAGTATGTCGGAGGGCCCCTTTCTTAACATTTCTATAGGGGTTGTGTTGTCCATAGATCAAACAATTCTTGACATAGTGTTCCACGTCACCTTTCATTCCGGGCCACCAGTACACCTCCTTTATCTCATCCAGGGTGCTCTCCGTTCCTTTGTGTCCCAATAAGTCATGGTATCAGTGGATAATTTGGTTTCATCCCCCCTCTGGAACCATGAATTTTCCCTCACATAAAACCACTCTGTCTTGAATATGGACCCCCTCGTGCATTTTGTATGTGTCTGATTCTGCTCCTTCTATTAGTTTGTTCAATTCTCCATTTTTCTTTTGCTCCTCCGTTAAATCCATTACTTTGACCTGCTTCTCTTTCTGGCCCCCGATTTCCCCAATCGGTGGCTGCCATTCCTGTCCACTTATAGCACCTCGTTTGGCTAGTTCATCAGCTTTCCTGTTCCCTTCAGGAGATAGTTTTGAATGAGCTTTCACTTTTGTGACCCCCAGATCCTTTCCCATGTGCTTCTTCAAAGATGTAATAGCAGGGCCAAAGGAAGGGGCCTTCCATCCGCTGAGACAAATCCTCTCGCTTCCCATAGGGGTAAATGTTCTGTGAGGCTATTACAGACATACATGCTATCAGAATATATGACTGATCTAGGCGGAAAGTATTCTGGGTGACCAACCACATATGCGACGGCTGCTAGTTCTGCTGCCTGCGCACTCATGGTTTTAGGTAATTTCAAAGCCGCACTATATCTTCCTTGTCCGTGTTCATCCTCCATGTATATCCCACAGCCAGTTCTCCTTTCCCAATCCTGTACTGATGAAGAGCCATCCATAAAAATGTTAAAATAGGGTTCTTTCTTTCCTGTTTCCTTTGTTTTTCTGCTTTCAGGCTCCGCCTTACTCCCTCCCTTTTTCTTTCACACACATGGGCCTTTGGGGTCATTTGCTATCATCAATTGACATTCATGTTTTTCTCCCTGATAAACTAAGTTGTCTGCTAACATAGTGGTGGTTTTTACCCCCCTTTACAGTTATATTTCTCCATTGCAGCAACAATGTCCATCTAGCGATTCTATTTTGGCTAACGGAACCATCCTTAATCCTTCCGTCTAACAGTAGCTGTACGGGGCTGTGTTCTGTAAGTGGGTTTAGTCTCACTATATAGGTAAAATGCTGCACTGCCCAAAAGACAGCTAGCAAGT